>NC_052164.1:83857629-84171046 GCF_902713615.1 Scyliorhinus canicula
TTATTGCCACTCAGATAATAATCTACCTTCCCGTTTTTGCTACCGAAGTGGATAACCTCACATATATCGACATTATACTGTGTCCACCATTCATTTGCCCATGTACTCATCTTGTCCAAATCACACTGAAGGATTTTTGCATCCTCCTCACAGCTCACCCTCCCACCCAACTTGGCGTCATCTGCAAATTTGAGGAAATCGTTCATATATACTCTGAATATCTGGGATCCCAGCCCTGATTGCTGCGGTACTCCACGAGTCACTGCCTGCCGTTTAGAAAAAGGCCCATTATTTCTACTCTTAGTTTCCTGTCTGCCAATCAGTTTTCTATCCATCTCATTACATTCACCCGAATCCCGTGCACCTTCATTTGAAACGCAAAGCTCTTATGTAAGACTTTCTGAAAGTTAAAATAAACCACATCCACTGGCTCCCCGTCATCATCACTACTAGTTACATCCTTGAAGAATTCCCGTGGATTTGTCAAGCATGATTTCCCCTTCATAAATCCATGCTGACTCTGTCCATTCCTGCCACTGTTTTCTAAGTGCTCTGCCATTAAATATTTGATAATAGGGGCAGCACAGTGGCCCAGTGGTTAGCACAACCGCCTCACGGCGCTGAGGTCCCAGGTTCGATCCCGGCTCTGGGTCACTGTCCGTGTGGAGTTTGCACATTCTCCCCGTGTCTGCGTGGGTTTCGCCCCCACAACCCAAAAATGTGCAGAGTAGGTGGATTGGCCACGCTAAATTGCCCCTTAATTGGAAAAAATAATTGGCTAATCTAAATTTATAAAAAAAAAAAAAAAAAATATTTGATAATGGATTCCAGAATCTTCCCCACTGCCGATGTCAGGCTGACTGGTCTGTAATACCCTGTTTTTGCTCTGCCTTCCTTTTTTTTAAAATAAATTTAGATTACCCAATTATTTTTTCCAATTAAGGGGCAATTTAGCGTGGCCAATCCACCTACTCTGCACATTTTTGGGTTGTGAGGGCGAAACCCACGCAGACACGGGGAGAATGTGCAAACTCCACACGGACAGAGCCGGGATCGAACCTGGGACCTCAGCGCCGTGAGGCGGTTGTGCTAACCACTAGGCCACCATGCTTTGCCTTCCTTTTTAAATAGTGGGGTTACATTAGCTAGCCTCCAATCTGTGGGAGAGTATAGTTTGTCACAAAGATCTTGGTGACACGTTATTGTGAGAGGTGGCACTTGGATTAGTGCGTTACATTGGATGGTACCGAGAAGTCAAAGGAACTACCTTGTTGTTTTGGAGATGGAGAGTTGGTCTCAAACAGTAGCTGATGTGAGGAGTGGGGGTAAAGGGAGAGGCATTGCAATCCCTTCCAGGTTAGGATTGAGGCTGGCACACCCATTCTGATACGAGGGCACTCCCATTAGTCCATACAATAGCCTTGATTGTGCACCCCATCCACAACCATCCCAGATGAGCTGGAGAGGGTTGCAGGTTAAAGATTTGGGAATGGAGGTAAAAGCAACCTCAAGTCAGCCTACGAAATATGGTGGCGATTCAAACCTTAGATGAGGCCTTGCGCCTAATAAACATGCAGGTATTCAGCCACGTCACCCCATTAATATCGGAGCCAAATATCGGAGAATCGGCTGGGTTCTCCGATTTGCAGACTAAGTGCTAACGCCGGCGTGGGAACAATGGTGTTTTATGCCAGAAAAATAACTGCGCAATAACTCCGTCTGGTGGGGGGGGCTAGCAGCCACGCTGCGTAAAGCCACCAGCTTTACCGACGGATACAGCTGGAGAATTGCCGTGAAACATGGCGGCAGCCGCACGCAGACCCGGCCTGCTACATACTATCCCCCAGTAAGCCCCCTCACCACCCCCGGACCAGCCCCCACCAGTGCCCCCAGCCGTCGCCAAAACCCCCCCGCCCGCGGAACGGCTCCCCCCCCCCCCAGCCCCGTCTATGGTGGCGTGGACACCATGCGGGGTCCACAAAAGAAAATATCATGAGTGACCCACGCCGTTGGGAACTCGGCCCATCAGGGTCGGAGCATCGGGGGAGGGCCTCAGGTGACGTCCAGAGGCCGTCCATACAGCGTGCGGCGTACTCCCCAAGTACGCCATTTTTCAGGGGGCGGAGCATCGCAAAAGTGGCATCGCCCTTGATTTTGGCGCAAACAGGGATTCTCCGGCCGATCGCAGAACCCATTTTCGCCGTCAGCGACCAGAGATCCTACCCTAGGAAATCTGGCCGACATATGTTATATTTAAATCCAAATTTCACAGAGCGGGGCTAATTTAAATATCTTACCTGCTGCTGTGATATGGCAATGTGCATATTGAATTCCTACAGTGGGGAAGGAGGCCATTTGGCCCATCCAGTCTGCACCGATCTTCTGAAAGAGCACCCTACCTAGGCCCACTTCCCCGCAATATCTCCACAACGTAGCCTACAGGTTTTTGGACCCTTAGGGGCAATTTAGCATGGTCAATTCACCGAACCTGCACATATTTGGACTGTGGGAGGAAACCGGAGCATCCGGAGAAAACCTACGCAGACACGGGGAGGAAGTGCAAAGTCCACAGAGACAGCCAAGGTCAGAACCTGGGTCCCTGGCACTGTGTGGCAGCAGTGCTAGCCACTGTGCCACCATGTAGAGGGTTGGGGACACCTTGTACATTTTCTTCGGGTTTAATCATTCAGCTTCCCCCGACTTCCCACTGCCCACCATGGTGGAATTAATGTCAACCCGAATATGCTCACGAGAAGTTTGAGATACAGCCTGAGTGAGGCAGCCAGAGTGGGGCTTGAAAGTTGGTAATTTGGAGCAGTGTGGTAATTAAAGAGGTAAGTGGTAAATCTAATTTTCCTGTTGTTTTCAGTTATAAGTCTCGTTAGCTGGCAAAAAGTAGCTGCCCCCACCCAAGTAGCTGAGTGGCAGTTACCTGTCAATCACCTGATGCGTGATTAGAGGCAAAAGGTGTAAATTGCATTCTTCTGTTTGAAGCCTGACAGGTGTGTCAGTCAGCTCAGTTTAGCTGAGGTCTGTATAAGAGAGGCATAAGTGCTCTCTCAATAAACTTTGCACCCATGAAGCGGGAGGCAGCCAGAGTGGGATTAAAATTTGGTAATTTGGAGCAGTGTAGTCATTCGGTGCAGAATGGCAGGAGGTCCTTTTTCACTTTTTGTTTTGTTTCCTTTCTTCTTGCTTTGTAACTGTTAACCTGCAGGGAGAGATCCAAAGAGCATCCCAGGAAGGTAAGTGATATACAGACTGACCTCAGGTATCTGCAGCGAAAAGTGAAGGTAAGAGTTCAAGAAATTTTCTTTAAAAATTTAATTGGTGATAGAAATGTCGGTCAGTGGGGTTAAGTGCTAAACTTGTGAGATGTGGGAGATCTGTGATGCTTCCAGCGTCTCAGACGACTACATCTGCAGGAAGTGCACCCAGTTACAGCTCCTCACAGACTGCATGGATAGGTTGGAGCAGCAGTTGGATGCACTTAGGAGCATGAAGGTGGCGGAAAGCGTCATAGGTAGAACTTTTAGTGATGTGGTCCAGGCAGATGGACTGGTGACCGCTAGAAGGGACAGGCAGTCAGTACAGGAATCCCCTATGGTCGTCCCCCTCTCTAACAAGTATACCATTTTGGATACTGTTGGGGGGGGGGTGGCCTATCAGGGGATAAGAGCAGCAGCAGCTAGAGCAGGTGCACCACAACTGGCTCTGTTGTTAAGCAGGTGGGACAAAGAGCACTAGAGCAATAGTTATAGGGGACTCTGTAGTTAGGGATACAGATAGGTGCTTCTGTGGACGTGAAAGAGATTCCAGGATGGTATGTTGCCTCCCTGGTGCCAGGGTCCAGGATGTCTCTGAACGGGCAGAAAGCATTCTGAAGATGCAGCCAGAGGTCATAGTGCACATAGGTACTAACTACATGGGCAGGAAGAGCGATGAGATCCTGCAGAAGAAGCTCAGGGAGTTAGGCAGTAAGTTAAAAAGGAGGACCTCTCGGGTTGTAATCTCAGGATTACTCCCTGTGCCACTTGCCAGTGAGGCTAGAAATCGGAGAATAGTACAGCTGAATACGTGGCTGAACTGATGTTGTAGGAGGGAGCGTTTCAGATTTCCAGAGCATTGGGTTCCCTTCCGGGGCAGGTGGGACCCATACAAGAAGGATGGGTTGCATCTAAACTGGAGAGACACCAATATCCTGGCTGGGAGGTTTGTTAGAGTCACTCGGGAGGATTTAAACTAGTATGGCAGGAGGATGGGAATCAGAGCGTTAGCTTAGAAGGTGTAATAACTGAAGGGGAAATAAGAGAACAACAACATCACACTGTCAGCTCAAACACAATGGCTTGAAGTGTATTTATTTCAATGCCAGAAGTATAGCAGGTAAGATTGGAGTTCGAGCACTGATTAGTACTTGGAACTATGATGTTGTGGTTGTCACAGAAACATGGTTAAAGGAAGGGCAAGATTGGCAGCTGAACATTTGAGGATATAGATGCTTCAGGAGAGATAGAGGGGGATGTAAAAGGGGTGGGGGAGTAGCATTACTGGTTCAGGAAAATATTATGGGCGAACTGCGGGAGGACACCTTGGAGGGTTGTGCTCAGGAACAGGAAGGGAGCAATCACAATGTTGGGGGTTTATTACAGGCCCCCCAACTGCCAGCGAGAAATAGAGGAGCAGATAAGTAGAGAGATTTTGGATAGGTGCAAGAGTAAAATAGTTGTTGTGGTCGGGGATTTTTACTTCCCCTACATTGTCTGGGACTCCCTTAGTGCTAGGGGCTTGGATGGGGCACGGTTTGTATGGTGTATCCAGGAAGGCTTCTTGATGCAATATGTAGGTAATCCAACTAGGGAAGGGGCAGTACTAGATCTGGTAATTGGGGAATGATTCTGGACAGGTGGTCGAGGTTTAAGTAGGGGAACATTTTGGGAGTAGTGACCACAATTTCATACATATTAGTGTACTTTTTGGATAGGAATGAGGGTAACCCTTGTGTTAAGGTACTGAACTGGGGAAAGGCAAATTACAATAACATTAGACTGGAATTGAAGAATTTGGATTGGATGCGGCTGTTGGAGGATAAATTAACATTGGACTTGAGGGAGTCTTTCAAGCGATAGTTGATTAGGATTCAGGAAAGTCACGTTCCTGAGAGAACAAAGGATAAGTATAGGAAGTTTAGGGAGCCTTGGATAATGATGGATATTATGAACATCGTCAAAAAGATAAAGGAGGCGATCGTACGGTCTAGAAGGATGGGGACAGTTGAAACCGTTGAGGAGTATAAAGAAAGTAGAAATGTACTGAAGCGGGAAATTAAGAGGGTGAGGAGGGGTCATGAAAAGTCCTTAGCAAGTAGGATTAAGGTGAATCCCAAAGTTTTTTACTCATATGTAAAAAAGGGTGGCCAGGGAAAGGATTGGACCACTTAAGGACACTGGGGGGAATCTATGTGTTGAGCCAGAGGAAATGGATGAGGTACTAAATGAGTACTTTGCATCAGTGTTCACCAAAGAAAAGGACTCTATGGAAGATGATTCTTGGGTAGGGTGTATGGATAGTCTGGGTCTTGTTTACATCAAAAAGGAGGAGGTATTAGGTGTTTTAAGAGACATGTAGACAGATAAGTCTCCTCGGCCTGATGGGATTTACCCCATAATACTGAGGGAAGTAAGTGAAGAAATTGCTGGGGCCTTGACTGACATCTTTGTATCCTCATTGGCTACAGGTGAGGTCCCAGAGGACTGGAGAATAGCTAATGTGGTAAGGCTGTTTCAGAAAAGTAGCAGGGATACAGGGATAATCCAGGAAACCATAGACGGGGAGCAGGTAAATTATTGGGGAGACTTTTCAAAGACAAGATTTATACCCATTGGGAAACAAATGGACTCATGAGCGATAGACAGCATGGTTTTGTGAAGGGAAGATCGTGCCTCATTAACTTGATCGAGTTTTTTGAGGAGGCGACAAAGATGATTAATGAGGGGAGGACGGTGGATGTTGTTTACATGGACTTCAGTAAAGCCTTTGACAAGATGCCTCATGGCAGACTGGTACAAAAGGTGAAGTCACAGAGATCAGAGGTGAGGTGGCAAGATGGATTCAGAACCGGCTCGGTCACAAAAGGCAGAGGGTAGCAGTACAAGGGTGTTTTTCTTAATGGAAAGTTGTGACTAGTGGTGTTCCACAGGGATCGGTGCTGGGGCCTCTGTTTGTAGTATACATAAAGAATTTAGAGGAAAATGTTGCTGGTCTGATTAGTAAGTTCGCGGATGACACCAAGATTGGTGGAGTGGCAGATAGTATTGAGGATTCTCAAAGGAAACAGCAGGGCATAGATAGGGTGGAGAATTGGGAAGAGAAATGGCAAATGGAGTTTAATCCAGCCAAATGTGAGGTAATGCATTTTGGTAGGTCTAGCATAGAGGAGAAATATACAGTAAATGGCAAAACTCTCAGGAATATAGACAGTCAGAGAGATCTGGGAGTACAGGTCCACAGATCTTTGAAAGTGGCAATACAAGTGGTCAAGGTAGTCAAGAAAGCATGTGGAATGTTTGCCTTCATTGGACGGGGCATTGAGTATAAAAACTGGCAAGTCCTGCTACAGTTGTATAGAACCTTGGTAAGGTCGCATTTGGAATATTGCGCACAATTCTGGTCACAACACTACCAGAAGGATGTGAAGGCCTTGGAGAGGCTGCAGAGGAGGTTTACCAGGATGTTCCCTGACCTGGAGGGTGCTAGCTATGCGGAGAGACTGAATAGATTCAGACTGTTTTCATTAGAGCGACGACGGTTGAGGGGCGACCTGATAGAGGTCTACAGGATTATGAGAGGCATGGATAGAGTGAATGGCAGGCACTCTTTCCAAGGGTGGAGGGCCACTCATTAGGGGGCATAGGTTTAAGGTCCATGAGGCAAAGTTTAGAGGAGATGTGCGAGGCAGGTTTTTTTACACAGAGGGTGGTAGGTGCCTGGAACGCGCTGCCAAACGAGGTTGCCGAAGCAGATACATTAATGGCATTCAAACTGCATCTCGACAAATACATGGATAGATGGGTATAGAAGAATACGGCACTAGGAATTGCTGAGGGTTTTGGTCAAGGGGGTATCATGACCGGTACAGGCTTGGAGGGCCGAATGCCCTGTGTTATATTGTTCTTTGTTTCTTTGTCTGAAATATTTCTATTCTACTGAATACTGTGAGATACAGTGTCGGGGGATGGACTGAATGAGTGCCTTTTTCTGCCAAAATGTTTGGGAATGACAATTGTAAGCTCTTGATTAAGTCCAATTTTCATGATGGACGTCTTATCTGCCAGGAAATGAAAATGTGAAAGTCGAGCAATTCGAGATAATGTGAAAGGTGAATGACTTCTTTCAGAAGTTTCCATTTTCCTTTGACAGAAGTCTGAGTCCTGAGGCATGGAAGATAGCGCGTTGTGTACTTGTTGCCTAACTTATCTCAAATTGCTCGACTTCCTTCCTCCAAATTTGACAAGTGTGGCATGGCCTTGAGATCAGTCTGTCATGGAAGTTTTGAATCAACAGAAGAGAAAGACGCTGGTGAGGCACAATGTAGTCAAATCGAGAATCCGGTGAAAACAGAATAAATCAGTAGCAGGCAGCTCCTTGAGATGCCACATACGTAACTGGCTGACTCATCAACAATTTCAGAAAGGTTGGTTAGGAGGAAGGTACGCCATTACCACCACAATCCTGCTGAATATAATTACGGCATCACGGGGTGCTTTCCTAACAAGCTGGAGATTGTGACAATCGTAACTAATGTCGATTTTATTCAGACCTCAGTCCGTGCTTGGCACAGCCTCAGGCAGTGAATTAAGTGTAGATGCACGACCAACCATTTTGGTGACATATTCTGTTTTAAACAGCAGTGAAAGATTAAGAGGGTCCACTACACCTTGTGGAAGACTCAATCGTCCTCCATATGATTGGACTTGTCCATTTTGTTTGTGGAGCAGCAAACACAGGATAGTGTGAGGGAAGACATTGAAAGCAGCAAATAAAACAACACAATGACATTACTCTGCCTACAGTCGCAGTGCAAGCAAGAAAGGGCAATAATTGGCTACAATTAGGTACAGTTAAACCACAGTAGGGAATTGCAGTTTATATGAATATAGGTTTGCGCAGCTCCAGAATTGTCTATTTCAGTGTTTTTCAAACTTTTTTGCCCGGGCCCCATTTTTACTAATTGGCCATCCTTTGGGACACACATCGGCCTACGTTCAAGACCCACCATTTTTACTTCCGTTTAATTTGCAGGTGAGCCTTTGTGGCCCTTGTGGTGAATCATATACCTCGTAATTCACACAGTATTGCCTTGCACGTATTGTGTCCTTGCGGGTTCTGTATACGAGCCGTTGCGCGGCTCTGCCCATAGGGGGAGATGAGGAGTTTGTACTGGGCTCCACCCTTGGCTCCGCCCATGGCTCCTCCCACTAACCAGAAGTATAAAGCACTGCAGTCGTAAGCCTGCTCTCAGTTCCTCTGGTCGCAGGCTGGCTTAGTTGTAAGACTATTAAAACCACTGTTTACTTCCAACCACGTGTCTTGTGAATTGATGGTCTCATCAATTTAATAGTCTTAGAAAACTTGAAGAAAACAACTATGGAATCAGCCCTCAAACCTGACCGACTAGAGCTCGACCCGCAGGCTGCAGAGGCGAAATAAATCTTTCTACACTGGCTCAGATGTTTCAAGGCCTACCTGGCTGAATCAAGCACTTCAGAAACTACGGAGGAGCAGAAACTCAGCCGACTGCACGCAAGGGTGAGCCATCGTATCTCTATGCAACTTAACTGTACTACCTCATATACGGAGGCCCTGGCCATGCTCGACCGAATGTACGTGCGGCCCATCAACGAGATCTGCGCGCGCCACATTTTTACGACCTGCCGCCAGCGTCCTGCGGAGTCGCTGGAAGACTTTCTGCGCGATTTAAAAGCCCTAGCTCGGGACTGCAATTTTAAGGTTGTAACAGCCGCCCAACATATGGAACTCGCTGTCCGAGATGTATACGTGGTAGGGCTCAGGTCCAACTATGTGCGCCAACGGTCGCTTGAGAAAGGGACCCAGAACTTGGAGGACACTGTAGAATTAGCTACAACCATGGAGGTCTCGTTCCGCAGCCTCACCTCGTTCCCCGCGGACCAAGCGACCCCATCATGGGCCCCCGACCAGCGACTGCCCCAGGCCTGCGCCGCGCGACCACCCACTCACTATGCAGCACCAGCGTGCCATTTTTGTGAGCAGCCCCAACATCTACGGCAGCACTGCCCGGCCCGCAACGCGACCTGCAGCAGCTGCGGTCGCAAAGGATGCTATGCCCGGGTATGCCTAGCGAAGAAAACTCCAAACTCTCCCGCAGCTCAGAGCACTCGCTTCCCAGGCCCGCAGGCCCCGTAATGCTGCAGCATGTATGCCGACTCCGCCCCCACCCGACATGTGCGACTCATGGAGGCCGCCATCTTGACAACCCTCCTCCACGCGGCCGGCCACATGTGACTCATGGGGGCCGCCATCTTGGACGCCATCTTCCTCGCTCCATCCTCTCCAGTCTCTGAATCTCATCTCGACGAATATGACCTCAGCGGACAGTCATCACGGGGCCACTCCAGCACAGCTGATCGAGCCGCCAACTACCCGCAACTCAGCTCAGTCACGTTGGACCAGTCGTGTCCGATACACCTCCGGAACTCTACGATGACCGTTAAAATCAACGGGTACAGGACACCGTGCCTCTTCGACTCCAGGAGCACCGAGAGCTTCGTACACCCTGAACTGGTAAGACACTGTTCGCTCACTATCTTCCCTGCGCGGCAAACTATCTCCCTCACCTCGGGCTCACACTCTGTTCACATCCAAGGGCGCACCGTCGCGACCCTAACGATTCAGGGCACCAGCTACTCGAATTTCCAGCTGTACATACTGTGCGCCCCACTCTTACTGGGACTCGACTTCCAGTGTAATCTCAAAAGCCTCACACTCAGCTTCGGCGGACCCCTACCTCCACTCACTATCTGCAGTCTAGCGACGCTAAAAATTGACCCCCTCCACTCTTTGCTAACGTCACTCCGACTGCAAACCCGTAGCCATTCGCAGCAGGCGGTATAGCCTGCAGGACAGGGTGTACAGAGGCTCCTATGTGAGGGGGTCATAGAGGCCAGTAACAGCCCCTGGAGGGCTCAAGTGGTGGTCGTCAAGACCGGGGAAAAATTCCGAATGGTGGTGGACTATAGCCAAACCATTAATCGGTTCACGCTCCTCGATGCGTACTCCCTCCTCAGGATAGCAGACATGGTGACTCAGATCGCCCAGTACCGCATCTTCTCCACGGTGGATCTGAAGTCTGCATACCACCAGCTCCCAATCCGCCCGGAGGACCGCCACTACTCAGCATTCGAGGCAGATGGCCGCCTCTTCCATTTCCTCCGGGTTCCCTTTGGCGTCACGAATGGAGTCTCGGTGTTCCAACGAGCAATGGACCGAATGGTGGACCAGTACGGGCTGCGGGCCACGTTTCCGTACTTGGATAACGTCACCATCTGCGGCCATGATCAGCAGGACCATGACGCTAACCTCCATCGATTTCTCCTGCCCAGAAACCTAACCTCATGTATAACACGGAGAAATGTGTTTTCCGCACGACCAGGCTAGCGATCTTCGGCTATGTCGTGGAAAATGGAGTCCTGGGCCTTGGCCTGGACCGTATGCACCCCCTCTTACAACTCCCTCTCCCTCATTGTCCCAGGGCCCTCAAAAGGTGCCTAGGATTCTTCTCGTATTATGCCCAGTGGGTCCCTCAGTATGCGGACAAAGCCCGCCCACTATTTAAGGCCACACTCTTTCCTCTGTCAGCTGAGGCCTGCCAGGCATTCAACTGCATCAAGGAGGACATCGCCAAAGCGGCCATGCGGGCGGTGGATGAATCCGTCCCCTTCCAGGAAAGCGACGCCTCAGCGGTTGCTCTTGCAGCCACTCTAAATCAGGCAGGGACACCAGTCGCCTTTTTCTCCCGAACCGTCTCCGCTTCGGAACTTCGACACTCCTCGGTCGAAAAAGAAGCACAAGCCATCGTGGAAGTCATACGACACTGGAGGCACTACCTCGCAGGTAGGAGGTTCACCCTGGTGCCTTTACATCATTAACACATGTTAAGGGACATCTTTTCAAAAGTAAAAACATAAATACATTTAGAGTACCCAATTTTTTTTCCAATTAAGGGGCAATTTAGCGTGGCCAATCCACCTGCCCTGCACATCACTTTTTGGGTTGCTGGGGTGAGACAGGAGGGAACCATATCACACCAATGGAGGGACAGGATTATTCGTTGTGGGAAATCTCAACATCATAAATCCCTTTTCCTAATTGTGATATCAGACCACGCTCCATACTACATGGACATGAGACTGGAGACGGGCAGGGCCCAACGCCGCACATGGAGGTTGGACGTTGCCCTACTAGCTGACAAGGCCTTCAACAAAAAGATATCGCGGGCCATAGCAGAATACACGGAGCACAACCAGACGGGGAGGTCTCACTCTCCACATTCTGGGATGCGCTAAAGGCCGTACTAAGAGGGGAAATCATCGCTTTCAAATCGCGAAGAGATAGGGAGGAAAGGGTGGCTAGGCAGCAACTGGTCGACTCCATACTGGAGGAAGACTGTAAATACTCCGAGGCCCCAACCGTAGAGCTCCTGGCGGAGAGGAAAGAGTTACAAAAGAACTTTAATCTGTTCTCCACCAGATAAGCAGTGCATCAACTCCACCAGGCATGTGGGACCCCATACGAACACGGAGACAAAGCCAGCAGCCTGCTGGCACATCAGCTGAGAAAGCAGGCAGCCACCAGAGAAATTGCACAAATCAAGGATCCTAGAGGCACATTACAAACAGAGCCAGAAAAGATCAACAAAGCCTTCAGGGCCTTTTACCTGTTTCCCTCCGGGACCTGGCGCCTGCAGGATCCAACTTCACCACCACTACCGCCGAGGTACCCCCTGCGCCCCCGCACCTATAGGTTCACCGCCCATGCTCCGCGCCCCCGCACCTATAGGTTTCCTGCGCTCCCCATCGCATCAGTTGGGTACGAAGCTCGGACCGAATCACCCCTGGAGTCCACCATCGTACCCTCGCCGACCACCCCCACCCAGCCACCCGAAGAGGCTGTAACCCCGGTGCTCCGCCGATCCCAAAGGACGACTCGGCCACCGGACCGGCTCAATTTGTAGACCCATCACCCCCGCCGGACTTGACTTTTTTACAGGGGGTGAATGTGGTGAATTATATACCTCGTAATTCACACTGTATTGCCTTACATGTATTGTGTCCTTGTGGGCTCTGTATACGAGCCGTTGTGTAGCTCTGCCCATAGGGGGAGATGAGGAGTTTGTACTGGGCTCCACCCTTGGCTCCGCCCATGGCTCCTCCCACTAACCAGAAGCATAAAGCACTGCAGTCGTAAGCCTGCTCTCAGTTCCTCTGGTCGCAGGCTGGCTTAGTTGTAAGACTATTAAAACCACTGTTTACTTCCAACCACTTGTGAATTGATGGTCTCATCAACCTTCATGATCTCACTTACTTTGTTATTCAGTGTTACATTTCTGATAAAGATTTCAGCTGGTGATTTGAGATCTCACTGTATCCGTTGAACAAAATCAAGAGGTTTGTCCTTGAACGTGCCACGCTTAGCCTTTAAATGTCTCTTAAGTTTGAACTTTTATTTGCTGGTACTTCCCTGCATATAACACGCATGAACTTTGAATCCTGATTTACAGTGGCACAATTGATAACCCATCTAGTCCATTCTAAAGCTCTGGCCAAAGTACGATGGCCAATTCTCCTCCTCCCAAGAATGACAATGGAGATCCCCTTCTTTTCACCTTGTACACCCCCTGCCTCCACATTCAACAGACCATCCTCCATCATTTCTGTCACCTCCAATGTAATGTTACCACCAAGCACATCCTCCCCTTTCCTCTATTATCAACATTCTGAAGGGGCCATTCCCTCCATTATATTCTGGTCTTCCCTATACCCCCACCCCCCACCAACATCCTCTCTCCTTCCAATGGCACCTTCCTGTGCAAACTCAGGGGGTACAGCACCTCCCTTTTACCTCCTTTGTTCCCACTCTCCAGTGCTCCAAACACTCTTGCCTGGTGAAATAGAGATTTACTTACGTTTTATCAATGTCATAAGCTGCATTTGATAGTCAAGTGCTCTACATTGGTGAGACCTAACAAAGACTGAGTGATCCCTTTGCTGTATACCTCTGTTCAGTCTGCATGCGTGACTCCTGGCTTGCACACCCCTGCCTTGTACACCCCTGCCATTCTGTAGTCATCTTGCAGTTGACGGCCATTTTAATTCTCTACCCCACTCCCACTCTGGCTTCTCTTTCCGTGGCCCCCTACTCTAAGGAAGTGCAATGCAAGCTTGAGGTAAAGCACTTCATCTTTTTAGTAGGCAGCTTACGGCCTTCTGGCTGCAAGAATTTTGGATCATAACCACCATAACCTGCTATTCTGTATAGTAGCTGTTGGTGAAGGTTCTGCTATTTGCATTTACACCTCCTTTAGATTAATCTTTCGTTTATTTTCTTGTTCTATCACCATCTCATTTTGCCTTGCATCATCGTCCCATTTGTTACTTAACCTCTACTTTCTTCCACCCTATCACAGACAATCCCTTTTGTTCTTCCCTCTGCGCCACCCCCTCCCCCCGCCACTTGGCCGAACTTTCCTTGCCTCACAACCCATTGCACCGTGAACATTTTCCCTGCTCTGATGAAAGGTCGTCGACCTGAAACATTAGTCAGATTTTCTTCTCCCCCACTGTTGCTGTCGAAGCTGATGAGGATTTCCGGTATTTTCTGTTTCAGTTCTGACCTCCAGCATTCACAATATTTGGCTTGAGGACTTGGACATTATTCTTCACTGAATGACTCTGTGACTGAATTGGCATTCGGAGACACCAGCAGATGATTGATGAGGCTCTTGTTTTAACTCCCAGTCATCTAGGATTGCGTAACATGAGCCATTTCATCATACAGCTACTGTAATTCACAAACTGGCCTACACAGGCAAACAGGCTATTCCTCAAAATATAGTTGCTCGCATCCTTACAGTAAACACAGTTAGGGATGTCTGGGTGCTGTAATTTAGATGTTGTGAACTTCGTCTCAGGGTAATCTAGTACTTTGTAAGTGCACCATCCACCATCCACCATGAGATATGAGTTGCTGGCAACGAGTTCAGGGATGCAATTCAACTGAGTGGTTCTGATGACGACATTGTCATCAGCCATAAGAGCAAAGTCATTTATAAATGTCATCTGCCCTTCAGACTTAATCAGCCTTAAGCTCACTGTTATCTAGTGATCCTGTATATCATAGGTTCTGCTTCCAGCAGGCATTCTCTCTTGTGGTTTGTATGGTCCTGTAAATCAGGGCTGCAGTGTCTTACTCTCCGTCATCACACTGCGGTGGAACCTGGCAGAGTTCCATAAATATCCCAAAACATGAATGTTTTTCCTCCGACAGCACAGAGGACATGCAAAAGGCAATTTTTTTTTTGACAGGGGCCTACGTAAAAGGGCAACCAAGCTGATTGACTGAGATACGGTGGAAGGTTTCTTCTAAGCAGTGGGAGGGGAATATATTATCTTCCCTAATTAAAGATCTATTGACGAAAATCCATTCTGTGATTGCATCTCTCAGAACCACAGTCCTGCAATTTCATTAATTATGCAGGTGAAGCAGACCTACTCCCGCTTGATGTGAAATCAATTCATGAATGTCACTCCCTCATAAGAAGGTAAATGATATTATCTGACAGCCAGAGAAACTGTATTTGAAGCATTTTTGGCAGCAAATGATCAAATGTGAGATGATTTCTTTCCTTCTCTCCTGTCCTATAGGTACCATAGCATCCAGTAGTCCTTGGAAAGTTTATCCTAATCACTGGGCTGAATTCTCCGTTCCTGAGACTAAGTGTTGACACTGCGGCAGGATTCATGAACTTCCACGACAGCAAAACTGGCGCCGAATCTGGACATAAATTTAAGGTGAATGGTGGAAGATATAGGGGGGTGTCAGAGGTAGGTTCTTTACCCAGAGAGTAGTGGGGGCATGGAATGTACTGCTTGTGGAAGTAGTTGAGTCGGGAACATTAGGGACTTTCAAGCGGCTATTGGATAGGTACATGGATTGCGATAGAATGATGGGTGTCGATTAATTTGTTCTTAATCTAGGACAAAAGTTCGGCACAACATAGTGGGCCGTAGGACCTGTTCTGTGCAGTATTTTCTATGTTCTATGACTGTTGAGGAGCTAACACTGGCGCCACGTGGAACACAATCGATTTCAATGAGAAATGGGTTCAGGATTTGCCAGGTCTGTGATTGACACTCGGCAGGTAGACAAGCTGCAGCCGCATATACACTCTTCACTCCCCACACACACTCATCCCAGCCAACAAGATAGCACTGGTTGTGTTGGAACATGCCCATCCCGTTGATGGGTTGGCTGGGGCCAGAGGGCACCAAGGTGGTTGCCCTGGGGGGAATGTGGCCTTTTGTTCACAGTGGGCAGTCAGCAGCATGTGCAGCTGGGCGTCTGCATTGCAGGCCGCGGCAATGATGCTCCATGCCCATCCACCCTGACCTCCTGACCACCCACCGCTATACCCCCCCAGTCCTGGCAGAAGCCCCCCTGGCCAACAGCATGACCGTCAGCAAACTATGGTGATGTTGGACACTTTCCGTACCCTCTCTCTCTCTCCCCGTCAACAGCCACAACACCAATTTCACCACTTTTAAAAGTACCAGTGAACCTCGCCGTACAGAATTGGGCCATCAGAGACGGAGAATCGTGGAGGCCCCGGAAAATTCCTGGTCGGGCGCTCTCATGGTGTGCAAACGGTTTTACAGCAGGTGCGTTCTGGAATGCATTGACGCTGCTGTCGAGGCACCGGCAAATTGTGATTTGCCATGAAATCGGCACCTGCCGCAATTTCGGCATCGGAACCGATTCTCTGCCCAATCACGTTTCGGAGTTCCGGCGTTGGCTGACGGAGTCCTGCTCACTAATCACTATGAAGCCTGGACAATTAATATGGGTAGTTAGTCGATCATAGCAGGCATGTCAGCTGGGGTGGAAGTCAGCCTTAGGCACCAGTAAGTGCGGGAAGAGAAACAACTGCATTGATGACTCCGTATCTTAATCTTGCCAAGTATTGGCCTGTTACTTTTTAGTGCTGCCCCTCCCAGATCTTGCAACTGAATGGAGGATGGCTGTAATGTGATATATTAAGCCATTTTATTTCATCAGATAATATTGAAAATCTGTTAATATCTAGCTTGAATTTTGTGAAATTACCATCAAGCTCCAGTTCAATGCTCAAGTAACTACTTTTTGTTTCGTTAACTTAAAACCATAGAACCCCTAAAGTGCAAAAGAAGGCCATTCAGCCCATCGGGTCTGCCCCGACTCTCAGAAAGGGCACCTGACCTAGACCCACTCCCCTGATCTAATCCCGTAACGCCACCTAACCTGCACACTAAGGGGCAATTTTAGCACGACCAATCCACCTAACCCGCACATCTTTGGATTGTGAGAGGAAACTGGAGCACCCGGAGGAAACCCACACAGACATGGGGAGAAAGTGCAAACTCCACACGGTCACCCAATTGAAACTGGGTTCCTGGCGCTGTGAGGCAGTAGTACGAGCAGTACGAGGAGATGGTTTAGCAGAGGGGCTCATTTAGCACAGTGGGCTAAACAGCTGGCTTGTAATGCAGATCAAGGCCATCAGCGCGGGTTCAATTCCTGTACCAGCCTCCCCGAACAGGCGTCGGAATGTGGCGACTAGGAGCTTTTCATAGAACATAGAACAGTGCAGCACAGAACAGGCCCTTCGGCCCTCGATGTTGTGCCGAGCAATGATCACCCTACTCAAACATCCACCCTATACCCATAACCCAACAACCCCACGCCCCCAACCTTACTTTTTAGGACACTACGGGCAATTTAGCATGACCAATCCACCTAACCCGCACATCTTTGGACTGTGGGAGGAAACCGGAGCACCCGGAGGAAACCCACACACACACGGGGAGGACGTGCAGACTCCGCACAGACAGTGACCCAGCCGGGAACTGAACCTGGGACCCTGGAGCTGTGAAGCATTTATGCTAACCACCATGCTACCGTGCTGCCCTTTTCATAGTAACTTCATTGACGCCTACTTGTGACAATAATTTATCACTGTGACACCGTGCCTCTCTGAGGCAAATTATTTGTTTTTTTACAATGGCACTTCCACTTTGATATATTTTATTTGGTTTTGTTATTATTTCTTTCTTCCGATGAACTATGGAAACTTTGGACCTGCAGATTTTGAAAAAACGCAACTTCCCACATATGTGGCACTCAGCTCCCCCTGCTGGACATTCTTCCCACTTGTGTTCAGTTTACCCACCACACCGAGAACATCTCAAGATGGTGGTTGGTGCTCTTTTTTTCCCAATTGCACAGGCTTTGCTTCACTGCGCTTTCTATTTTTTGTCCGACATGTTGAGCGCCTTTATTTTTTTTTCCAAATGACTTCACTTTCCCTGCAAACAACCTCTCTGCTTAACGTCCTGAGCTCAGTCCGTCATGCTATTTAGAATTAGAATTAGAACAGTACAGCACAGAACAGGCCCTTCAGCCCTCAATGTTGTGCCGAGCAATGATCACCCTACTCAAGCCCACGTATCCACCCTATACCAGTAACCCAACAACCCCCATTAACATTATTTTTTTTTAGGACACTAAGGGCAATTTAGCCTGGCCAATCCACCTAACCTGCACATCTTTGGACTGTGGGAGGAAACCAGAGCACCCGGAGGAAACCCACGCACACACGGGGAGGACGTGCAGACTCCACACAGACAGTGACCCAGCCGGGAATCGAACCGGGGACCCTGGAGCTGTGAAGCATTGATGCTAACCACCATGCTACCATGCTGCCCCGCATTTGTAATGCCTTTGTGAGCATTAAATCTTACCTCGTTTGCAAACGATCTGATAGAGTGTCATCTCACACGAGGGCGAGTGGGAGAGCAACTATTAGATACTTAAACAGCTGTATCACAAAGTAATTAAAATGTATTTTAAAAAAAAAGCACACTCATATCTTGCGTAAAGGAATAAGTCAGTATTGTCAGTCTTGTTTTACAGGAAACTGCTTAAGTATTTTTATCCAGACAAACAAATCAATCTAATGATTGTACTTGGGTGATGATGGCCAGTACTAAGCCTGAGAAGGAGCTCATGGATACTTGAGGATGAGTGAGAGAGCAACTATTATATACTTGAACAACTATATTACAAAACAGTGCTGTGCTTTTCATTCAACCTTGCTTAATTCAGACCGGAACGTAGGCTAATTAGTATGTGGAAGTAGAACAGAAATGAGCTTGGTGAACAGCACTATGGTTCAACAGTTCGATGAGCAATTAGAATGGATCGGCCGATCAACCTTTATGAACAGCTCATTAACAGGCCCATACAAAACACTGATATCTCTGAGGAAGATATTTGAGAGAGCTGTGGAACTGGTAATGGGGAACAGCCGAGGATGAGATAAGTTAAGATGAGATTAAAGATCAAGACCAGAAGATATGTGGAAAGGCCCAAGAAACTGGTGGGTGACATTAAAGGAGGACTCCTCAATTCAAGATTTAGACAAAGAACTCAACATTTTAGGAATTTAAAAAAAAAAGTTCATCTTTATTCGGTGAAACGGCCTTGCCGATAATTATTTCAGTCAACTCCTGAAAAAGGGGTTTAGAAGCAAGAGATTTTGGGGAGCTTAGACAGTAGACAGCTGAGAAGGACTCTGGTTTAACATTCCCAAGGGGTTCAAGGAGTCTTGGGACACCGAGAAGAGAAAAGGGATGAAGGGCAGTCGCAAGCCAACTGTATCTGCCTGACTTGAAATGGCATTTGCCACTTGTCACCAGTCATGTATTTTTGCTGGAAAACTAGTATGTTATATTCCATCTTAAACTCTGATTGAATTAATATCCCATCATACTGATTGCTGTTGATCCTGAATTGATTTGATAGTAATGTCCTTCAACTGGGCGGCATGGTGACACAGCGGTTAGCACTGCTGAATCACAGCTCCAGGGATCCAGATTCAACTCTGGCCTTGGTGACTGTCTGTGTGGAGTTTGCACTTCCTCCCTGTGTCTGCGTGGGTTTCCTCCGGGTGCTCTGGTTTTGTCCCACAGTCCAAAGATGTGCAGGTTAGGTGGATTGGCCATGTTAAATTGCTCCTCAGTGTCCAAAAGGTTAGGAGGGGTTATGGCCTACGGGGATAGGGTGGAGGCGTGGGCTTACATAGGGTGCTTTTTCCAAACGCCGGTTCAAATTCAATGGGCCAAATGGCCTCCTTCTGCATTATAAATTCTATGGTTCAATGATTCTACCTTACAAATATTCAAATTAATACGACTCCATCATTCACATGACACTCATCCTCCTACGTGATTCGGTAATCCATAGCTCCAACCTAAGGGCAAAGGGAGGACCAGAGGGAGTAGCAACAAGTGGGGAGGCACATGCTAGAGCCAACAACAGGCAGACTGGCTCAATAAGGCCACAGCCACGGAAGGGAGACGAAGCAGGCAAATGTAAATATGTATAACGAGCCTCTCCTGTTTGTACTTTGGTTGACTTTAACTTTCTCCCTTGTATAAACCAGAACGATAGCCCAGTTGCCTTTCTAAAATACTACACGTGGGTACGACATCTGTAACTCAACGTTCTAACTAGTAATGTAAAATGTGAAAACCAATAAAAATATATTTTTAAAAATTAATATCAAAGCAAGTAACAAGATTTTTTCAATGGCAATTCAGTCTAAATAAGGCTGGACTGCTATCAGCTCGACCGTCCCTTTGTTGGCCGGTGAAGAAGTTGGCCGGTGATGAAATTGTTTTGGCTTCCTTTCCATGTTTGATGGTGTTGTTTGAAATGTTCCATTGCCAAGAAGACTTGCAGTGACTTGTCGTCGATTTTAAGAAGGACACGGGCTGTCCACACCGAGCAAAATAAGAAATAAAGTTTTATTTACACAAACAATACATGTGTACACTACACGGTAGATCCTCACCGGGTTCCCCTCTGGTCGGTGCCTTACTGGCTGACCTTTTATACATGGGTTAATTGAGATATTCTGCCCCAACTGGTGGAGCTCGTACTCCACAAGGGAGCACAGGGAAAATGAGCATTCCCACCCCGTAAAGTTCCATGTGGGACATTACATCAACATTCAATATTTTGCATGTGCCTCACGATATTAAGATACCTGGAGCACATCGGATCTGTCTGCACCATATCCCAAATGGAAACCTTGCAAATCGGACCCTAGCCATTTCTTTACCTTGTAAACTTGATGCAGAAATAGAGCACACCAAATTAAAGCATATTACTGCGGATGCTGGAATCTGAAACAAAAAGGAAAATGCTGGAAAATCTCCGCAAGTCTGGCAGCGTCTGTAGGGAGAGAAAAGAGCTAACGTTTCGAGTCCGATGACGCTTTGTCAAAGCTAACAGACAGAGAGAGTGGGAAATATTTATACCGTGGAGTGAGAATGAAAGATGAGTCATAGCCACAGAAACCCAGGGAAACCAGGTGCTAATGGCCACAGATACCAAGGAAAAGAGTGTTGATGGCAGTCCCCAGAGAGGACAAAAGATGTGAAAGGTCAAACAGCAGGGAAACTAACATCAGAGGATGAACTGTTGGTGGTGGGGGGAGGGAAAGGGGAAGCAAAGAGGAGAAAGGTGCTGGAAAGGTGCATAAGATTGGGGGGTGGAGGGGGGGGGGGGGGGGGAATTAAATGTATATTAAGAAAGAAATGGTAAAAGACAGTTAAAATGAAATGAAAACAAATGGGTCGAGGTGGGACTGATCATCTGAAGTTGTTGAATTCGATGTTCAGGCCGGAAGGCTGTAGCGTGCCTAACCGGAAGATGAGATGTTGTTCCTCCAGTTTGCGTTGCGCTTCACTGGAACATTGCAGCAGGCCAAGAACAGACATGTGGCTTGGGAGCAGGGTCTTTTATTAAAATGGCAAGCAACAGCAAGGTCAGGATCCTGAATGCACACAGACCGGAGATGTTCAGCAAAGCGATCACCCAGTCTGCGTTTGGTCTTTCCGATATAGAGGAGACCACATTGGGAGCAGCGAATGTAGTAGACCAGATTGAAAGAGGTGCAAGTGAAACGTTGCTTAACCTGGAATGAGTGTTTTGGGCCTGGAATGATAAGCATGGGAGAGGTAAAGGGGCAGGTGTTACACCTTCTGCGATTGCATGGGAATGTGCCATGGGTGATGGGAGAGATGCTGGTATGGTGGAGGAGTGGACTAGATTGTCTCAGAGGGAACGGTCTCTGTGGAATGCTGACAGAGGGAGTGAAGGGAAGATGCGTTTGGTGGTGGCATCACGCTGGAGTTGGCAAAAATGGCGGAAGAGTATGCTTTGCATACGGAGGCTGGTGGGATGAAATGTGAGAACGAGGGGGACTCTATCCTTGTTCTGGGGGGGAGTGGAGGGGACGAGGGTAGTGGACCGCACACTGTTGAGGGCCCTGTCCACAACTGTAGGTGGGAAATCACAGTCGAGGAAGAAGGAACACGTTTTCGAAGCACCATTTTGGAAAGTGGCATCGTCGGAACAAATGCACTTTCTACTGACAAGATGCTGCTATTGGGATATCACTTCCAGGGAATATGGAAATGAGAAAGTAATAAGCAGCTAGCAATGTGTAGTTTGTGTTTGTAGAAATCCCACCTGCGTTGTCATTGAGAGTACTAATTGGTAAATCCATAATCTAGATAGGCCACAGACAAGATTTGATCATACAGAGGCTGTTATATACATTGAAACGCCTGGAGCCAGAGTCCCCCGACAGGTGGTGCTTTGAAGAAGAGCGAGGGGTTGCAAAGAGTCAATGCTATGGGCCTGTCTGAGGAGGTTCAGAAGGACCCTGTTAAGCCATGGAACATGCTGGAGGGTCAGCCTCATGTAAAAGTGAACTTTAGAATTCCTGGTTTGGAACTGATATCCGACAGACAGCAGCCATGAGAATCAATTGAACAAGTCGTCCGCAGATGCTGTGATGAGGGCAAGGACTGTGATTTTTCAAAAACTGAGTTGCCTGAACAGATAATGGAGCTCGTTATAACTCTGACGCCAATCAAAGTCTTGCAAAAAGACCTTTTCGGAGAGAAGGAAAGGTCACAACATTGACACATTGCTAAAAGACAGTAAAAAATACGAAGCCATTATAGCTGGACAAGAATGCCTGCAAGCATTAGATGCAGGTACCAGAATTGTCGCAAAAGCCAGGGTGCAGAAAGTAAACCAAATATATGAGAGTGTCATTTACTGCACCCATTGCAAAGTTACCCTGAATTCCAGGATCTCTGCATGGTAGGAGTTGTAAAAGACCATTGGGCTCATCTGTGTTGGAAATCTGGGCCGGGATTCTCCACTATCAGGCAGGACAGGCCTTATCGGTGCCGAGGAGTGTCGTGAACCACTCCGGGGTCAGCCATCCGGAAGGTGTGGAATCCTGCAGACCCTTACAGCGGCCGGCACGGAGGGAACGAGTACCCTCACGGCACAGGCACGCCCGCAGATCGGTGGGCCCCGATCGTGGGCCAGGCCACCGTGGAAGCCCCCCCGGGGCCAGATCCCCCAGCCCCCCACCAACCCCCCGAGGACTCTGCAGGCCACCTGCCGAGCCAGGTCCCACTGGCAAGGACCTTGTTTGACTTATGCCGGCAGGACTGGCCGAAAACAGGCAACCACTCGGCCCATCGTCGGGTGAATCGCTGGGTGGGGAGGGGGGGGGGGGGCAACGCGATTCCCGCCGCCACAAGAGAATCCAGCAGCCTGCGTCGGGGTGAAATTCACACCGCCCCCGGCGATTCTCCGGCCCGGCGGGGGTCGGAGAATCCCGCCGCTGGTTCTGGAGGTGTGACCAGAGGTTACAGAAAGATGCAATAAAAGATCATGGCCGGAATTCTCCATCCGTTCACGGCAGGGGGATTCTCCGGTCCTGCTGCAGTGATTGGAAGATTTGTCTGAGCATCAGATTCTCCGTCGTCCCAAGTAGTGGTAGCGGGGAGGATTCGCAACGGAGAATCCCAGAAGAAGTCCTCCCCACGACGTGTTTCACGGCAGTGCAAGGTGGCCCACCATTGGACGTTGGTGGGCTCTTTTGGTACCCCGCTGTCAATGGGATATCCCATTGAATCCACTGGGAAACCCGCGGTGGTGGGACCGAAAGATCTCGCCAGCGTGGACAACCAGAAGATCTCACCCAGAGTGTAGATGAAGTCAAACAGCTGTATTTGCCATTATCTGCATCATGAACTGGATGAACATGATAAACGCACACTCATGGTCAAAGTCGACATGGGAGTGGGCGCGAACAACTTACCAGTCAGAATTCTGAAGAATGTTTATCTGAATCCTTGGAAGCCAATGAGACACAAACTAACTGCATACCATGGGTCACCTATTCATTGTATTGTTACATTGATAATGAAACCCAACTGCAACAAATCTGTATGAAAACCGCAAGTATCTTAGATTAGGATAAATGGTCGGCACAACATCGTGGGTTGAAGGGCCTGTACTGTGCTGTACTGTTCTATGTTCTCTGTTCTATTTCACCTGTTGGACACAAGCAGACCGGCAGTGGCAGGTTTACCGTGTGTCAGTCCATGACCTCCAACAGATAAAGCCAGACTGATTTGACAACATATAAAATGTCAGAGGTAATGCTGTACCGCACCTCAGAGAAGATGCAATTTCTTCGATCGACCCTCCTTCAAAGTGCAGTGCGCACAAACAGAAGAAGCTTAAGAGCGACTCAGACGATATGGAGCTTAACTGCATTGCTCATCAAACACATCAGTACATTGAGTAGTGCAGTTCTATCAGGTGCTTACTGAAAAAAGATAGCACAGTGTGGTTAGTTGGACTCGAGACATCAAAATCTTGCTCTCAAGAGGTTTCCACACACAATTCCAACAGATGAATTGAAATTATCTCCAAGTTGGACAGGAAACACAGATATTGGCCAATTCCTTTGGCCGAGGGATTTCAAGAGATCATGATGTCAGATAACCATTTGGAAGGTACTGCTTCCTTTTGGTTTATCTATCAGTCTGGCTCTGTTCCAGCAATTCATGGTCAGAATTACAGAAAATATTCCTGGATGCATTTGTATTGCTGATGATATTGTGGTGAAACTGAAGAAGAAATAACCAAATGTAGGTCAGATTGAATTTTGCAGCTCTATTGATTCAAGTTCTGGGATCTGTCCTAATCTGGGTATTAGTGGGATCCAAGTCAGTTGGCGACGCGTAAATCAAGACACAGAGCTTTTCTTTGTAGACAGAGTTTACTGAGTTTGTTCAGTCTCACCGTTTTCCTCCCACACAGCGAGTGTCCCAGCTATCCCCTACTTCTACTATTTTGAGTACCCAGTAAAACAAACAAATTAATGAAACAAAAGCCAATTAAACTAACTGATAAAGAAAAAAATGAAAGGAACCTTACTAAGTTAAATTAAAATGTTGTTTTGGATGCCAATAATGGACTCCAGCCCCTGTGGTGCCCACTAGTCAATCCCTGTTTTGTATGTACTCAAAGAACTTGAACAGTGTCCTTCACCTGTGTTTCCTAACAATATAACTAATATACCATTAACAACAGATAAGTTTGAAGATGTATGACAAATCCTTACTCCCCAGGACAAAGAAGACGGGCAGAGATGCCTTGGATTATTCAAATTATTAGTGCTATATATATGTGGGTGGCACAGTCGATAGCACTGTTGCTTCACAGTGCCAGGGTCCCAGGTTCGATTCCTGCTTGGGTCACTGCTTGTGCGGAGTCTGCACGTCCTCCCGGTGTCTGCATGGGTTTCCTCCGGGTGCTCCGGTTTCCTCCCACAAGTCCTGAAAGTCGTGGTTGTTAGGTGAATTGGATGCCCTGAATTCTCCTTCTGTGTATCTGAACAGGTCCCAGAATGTGGCGATTCGGGGAGTTTCATAGTAGCCTCATTGCAGTGTAAGCTTACTTATGACAATAATAAAGATTATTATTACCCAATTTAGATGATAAAGCATTCTCATGAAGAGAAGATCTTAAGGGAAGATATTCCATATTTATGGCTGGAGAACTATCAAAGCGTGTTCGAGTCACTTCAACAGGCACTGTCAAAGAAGACATGTATTCTCCACCACCACCAACTCAAGAAAAGACAGTCTTAGTGATCAATGCATGTCAAAAAGCATGTGTTACACAAGACGATAGACCAATTGCATTTGGCTCCAAAGGTCTATTGCCAGCACGGACTAATCATTCAAACTCTCCAGCTGTTATTCGGACTCACAAGATTCCACACATATCTATTAGGCAAACAATTTGTTGTGGAGACTGACCATAAGCTATTGGAAATGATTGAGCACAAGCTACTAACGAGTGCATAACTCAATTTCAACGACTTCCGACAAAAATACAGGGATATGACTTTGACGTCTGTAACTAACTGGGTGGAAAAATGGTTTCTGCAGACACGCTGAGCAGGTTACAGAATCTGAAAAAAAAAACTGCTGATGTTTTCCTAGATCTGCAAGTGGATGACATAAGACATCAATCTCGAAGATGTAGTCAGTGCCATTCTGATGAGTTTTGGACAACACAAGTGTGGTTGGCCTGATATGGTACAAGAGGTGCTGGGTACGCTCAGATGTTTTTGGCTGTACAGAGATGCGCTTGGCATTTCAAGAGATGTCATTTTCAAAGGAAAACAGGTCCTTGTACCTGAAGCTCTTTGCCAGGACATATCGCAGTTACAGCAGAGGCAAGTGTGCATAGAGTAAGCAAGGTACCTGGAAATGGAAACAGTATACTGGCGAGAGATCAAAAGCAATATTGAGAAGGCAGTGAGGATGTCTGAAGCATGCTGGTGTCACCAACCACATCAGCACAAAGAACCACTGTGCCCTCATAAGATTCCATCGTATCCACCGACAAAATTGCAACAGATTAATTCGCATCCATGACGATGACTTTCTCCTGGACACTGATTACTTTTCCAAGTTCCCAAACATCAAGGAACTGAATACATCTGTGGAAGACACAAAGTTTCATAACTTCCTGGTTCCCCAGCATCGCATTTAGGGGGTAGTTCCAGGAAGTTCCAAAGTAAGGGTTTACCTAGCTAAAGGTTGAAAAAGAGTTAAGGAGAAACATAAGCCAGCTAAAGAGATTGTACATCGATATAACGCCTGGTACACTGGCTGCATCTATAACACAGGCAAGAATGAACTTGGAAAGTGAAATTGAGGAAGATAGCCATGAAAACAATACCAATAATATGCAGGACACCGATGCACCCTGCAAGTCAAGATCACCTGAGTGACAAGTCTAGTTCTCGGGGGGACATACCATCATGAGATTCGGGAAGATGAACAAGCCACACATACATTATACAGAATCTTAAACGCTTAAACAGAGAGCCATCTTTTGCACAAATTGTTTCACCACCGCCCTACTTCTTAATGTATGTAATGTTATCCCGGAATAAAAAGAGAATGGTATGATGTCACCTTAAGAGGATATGCAAATGAGCGGTAACCAGGATGTAGAGCAGCATGTGACCAGCAGCCAGTAGTGTGTGTATGCAGGATCTGCAGCTGTGCTCTCCTTGTGTGTCACAGTTACTGAAGTCATAAAGTAGAGCTTGCCAATTGAACCACCCTGTTCTGTGTCCACAAATAAATGGAATTGTTTAACAGTCATGGTGTGAGATTGACAATTTTGTGTAAACGCGACATAGAACCACAACAGCTGTCAACCCAAAAGGACGTTCTGCCCATCATACTATTGAGCAACATCCTGCCTGCGCGATATACTGAAGTAAAACAGAGAGACAATATTGTATAAAGGGTACAATTCTAAAGGGTACAGGAGCAGAGGGACCCCAATTATCTGTGCAGGAATGAATGTGGAAGGACATTTTTAAGGTGAATAAATCAAACGGTATTTTAGACTTAATTTATTGGGGAATGGAGTAAAAGTTAAAAAGTTATTAAAACATGTATAGAACACTGGTTCAGCCACAACTAGAGTACTATATCCAGTTCTCATAGATTCATAGAGATTTACAGCACATAAAGAGGCCGTTCGGCCCGTCGTGTCTATGCCGGCGATCAAGCTATCTGTTCTAATTTCATTTTCCAGCACTTGTATGCTACAGGGCGAAATTCTCCCAAAACGGGAGAAATCGTAAAACTGCCGTAAAACCCGGGCGGGTTTTACGGCAGCGCGCCCCTTCCCGACGGGGGACCGATTTTGGTCCCCCGTCGGGGCTAGCAGCCCGACGTCGGAGGCTCCGACAAGTCGGGCTTAACGAAAATCGTTAAGCCCGCTTGCCGGAGTTAGCGCCGGCTGACGCGTCATATGACGTCAGCCGCGCATGCGCAGGTGGGAAGACTCCACCCGCGCATGCGCGGGTGACGTCATCGCGTTTTTGCGCGAAACCCGCGCATGCGCGGGCCGGGTTGCCCCTCAGCCACCCCGCGTATTGATACTGCGGGGCGGCGGAAGGACAAATAGTGCGCGGGCATCGGGCCCGCTGCCTGCGATCGGTGCCCACCGATCGCGGGCCCATGGCACCCTTGGCACGGCCGTGGTACTGCCGTGCCAATCGGTGCCATGGTTATTTTTTGCGAGTTTGTCACGACGTTTTTACGAACGGCAGGACCAGGTGTGTTTGCCGTTCGTAAAAAGGTCGTAAAGGGCTGGGACTTCGGCCCTTCTAACAGCTGAGAATCGCTGCCGGCCGTAAAAAAAACGGCGGCAGCGATTCTTGTCGGGATTTCGGCGGGGGGGGGGGAGAATAGCGGGAGGGCGTCAAAAAAGTCGGGAAGGCCCTCCCCCTATTCTCCCACCCATCGTGGGGGGGGGGGAGAATTTCGCCCACAGTGTTTTAAGTGCTCAGCTGAATGCTTCTTAAATGTTGTGAGGGTTCCAGCCTCTACCACCCTTTCAGGCTGATTTACCCTGTGGGTGAAGAGGTTCTCAGTGCCAAACTTTAGGAAAGACGTGTAGACCATTCAGATGGTACGTAAAAGATTCAGAAACACGGTTCCAAGGATGAGGAACTTCAGTTGCATGGATGGATTAGAGATTGCTCCTTGGAGGAAAGAAGGTTGAGAAGAGATTTGATGGAGATGTTCAAAACGATGAGGAGTCTGGGCAGGGTGAGGTCAAATAAACTGTTTCTATTGGCGGAAGGATCAAAAGCGAGAGGGCAGAGCTGGATTCAAACTAATTGTCGAAAGAAACAATGGGGAGATGAAAAAGAAAATTCACGCAGCGAGTTGGGAAGACCTGGTAAGCGTTGTTGATAGTGTGGTGGAAGCAGGTTCAGATGAGGCTTTTAAGAGGGAATTTGATTGTTATCAGGAAAGGAAGAATGTGCAGCGTTATGGGGAGAAGGTTGGGGTGTACCATTGGGTATATTGTTCCTTCTGAGATCCAACGCAGTTACGACAGGATGAATGACTTCTTTCCATGTTTTCACTATTTTGAAACACTGTGGAGATAAATGCGAGGTGTTACATTTTTATGGGCGGAATATGAAAGGCAAATATTATGCGGAATGAGACACAAATACTAAAAGTTGCGAAACATGTTAGTAAGGTCAATAATGGCAAACAACATTTTCGGGGGACAGAATTGAATAGCAGAGAAGATAAGATAAACTTATCTGGTTTGTTGATTAAACCACAGCGAGGGTAATGTGCACAGTTAAGTTTTCCAGATTATAAAAAGGATACAGTGGCACCGGAGAAGATGCGGAAAGAGTGACAAGGGTGATATTAGAATTGAGTGGTTCTACTCATTTGCATGATTGAACAGACTATGATTTCTTGTCTGTAGAAGAGAAGTCTGAGAGGTGACTTTCGGCCTGGTTCTTCTGCAGAGTTGCACTTATCATCAGATTGCCTCTCCACTCAAACTTTTCGCCACGCAGAAATGCAAAGAGCGGTGTCTATCGGATAACTCCATCACATCTCTGTAGTGTCAGGTGGGTGAGGTGGAAGGTTGGTAGAATAGTGGGTGGGTTGGGTGGCGGGTTGGTTGGACAGTAGATGCGTAAGGTGGCAGATGAGTTGGTAGTGGGTAGATAGGGTGGCAGGTAGGTGGAAGACCGTAAGATCTGGATCCGGGGGCGGGATTCTCCGAGCCTCCGCGCCGAAATGGCGCTCGGCATGGGGGCGGAGAATGGGGCATCAGGCCCGTGATTGGGTCCGACGCCTACCTGCCATTATCCGCGGACCGGAGAATTGCCGGCAGTCGCGCGTGCGCGGTCGACGCGCCGCCGGTCGGGGGCCATTGAAAGAGGCCCCCGCGGTGATTCTCCGCCGGCAGCTGGCCGAGTTCCCGCCGGTGTGGTTTTTACATGGTTCCACCTGGCGGGCACTCGGGGTGACAGCTGCGGACTAAGTCCATGGCCACCCTGGTGGGGGGCGGGGTGATTCGTCACCGGTGGCCTCCAGGACAGCAAGGTTCGTGATCGGGGGTCACTGATCAGCAGGCGTGCGCGATCTGGGGGGGCCTATATTGTGGGGGCCAATCCACTATGTGGGTCCACCATGTTGCGCGGACCCGCGGCCGGAAGTGCAGGGCCCCTTATCAGCAGCCAGAGCTGCGTGGACTCTCTGTGGGCCATGGAATCGCTTGGCCATTGGGCCCATTGACATTGGCGTGAAACGCTCCAGTGTTTACGCCGGCGTCAACATTTAGCCGTCATTTCGGAGAATCCCGCCCATGAATTTTGTAAAATTATAATTTAATAGACATATTTCCATTGTGTAGGAGACCAAAACTGTTGCCTATACATATAAGGCAGTCCCTGTAAAACAATAAGTTATTCAAGAGTTCCAAACTCAGACTGGTAAGATTATAGAACTTGCTATCACATGGAATAGTTGAAGCAAATGGCATAGATATGCTTAAGGGCAAGTAGAATCAGCACATTATGAAGAAAGAAATGGGAGGCTATGCTGATAGGGTTAAAAGGTGAGGGATAGGAGGAGACTTGTGATAATATTAAATGCTCGTTCAGACCAGGCCTGCGAAATGGCCTGTTCCTGTGCTCGGTCTATGTACTTCTACATAGAATAAAATTTTATATTCTGTAACATTTTGCTTCTTATATTAGAATGGATACACTTTTATAAGGTTAAATATGAAAGTTAATATCTTATGCAAATACTAATTAAATAAGAAACTGGAAAAATCAAGAGAAAAACAAATTTGCATTTTAATGAAATTTTCATTTCAACCTATGAGGTGTTTTGGTGCCGGGTTATGTGCCAATTATTAGTTTTGCGGTAACTCGAGTCAGTTTGAAGCATAGTTTGGCATTCTCTGATACAGGCATTGGAGCTCAACAAGGGAAGGAGGTAAGGATGGTTTAACATCCTTCTGTAGCCTTGCCAGTTCCTGGGCGGGATACTCTGAGCCCCACGCTGGACCGGAGAATCACCACAACCGCGCCACGCCGCCCCGATGCCCCGACGCCGGCACGCAATTCTCCGATGAGCAGAGAATCATCGCCATTTGCTGCGCTGCGTTTGGTACGGCGCTGGTCGCGGTCCACTGTCCGCGGCCGGGCCGCCGAGTCTGCGGCCTTGATGGGCCAAGCAGCCGCGCGGAAACGGCAGAATCCTGCCGGCGCCATCCACACCTGCTCGCAGCCGGCGGGAACTCTGAGCGCAGGGTCGGGGGGGGGGGGGGGGGGCGGCCTGTGGGGGGGAGGGGGAGGGGGGCTCCTTCATCGGGGGGGCCTCCGATGGGGTCTGGGCTGCGATTGGCGCCCACCGATCGGTGGGCCGGCCTCTCCAGCCACGGCCCTATTTTGTTGCGCGGCCGGCCCCTGAACCCCCGCACCATGTTGCGTCGGCGCGTTGAGGAAGTCCCCCGCGCATGCGGGAATTGGCGCAGCGTCACTGCGCATGCGCGGGTTGGCGCGGCCCCCAGTTGCCGCCGGGAAGGGACGCTGGAGTGGCGTAAACTGTTCCAGCGCCGTACTGGTCCCCTGTGGGGGCCAGAATCGGTAGTGCCCGCACCCGTTTCGCACCATCGTGAAACGCGACGGCGTTCACAACGGCGCGGACACTCTGCCTCCATTTTGGAGAATCCCGCCCCCTATCTCTGAGACACCCTCCTGCTTTATAAATCTCTGAGAAATCCTCTGATTCCCGTCTTTTGTGCCTGCCTAATTATAATCATGTCGCTATTGGTGGCTATGCTTCCGGCTGCCTGTGCCCTCTGACCGATATCTGGGCGAATGGTTGGTGGTAGCCAGTGGTGTGAAAACCTCCTCCATAATAGCATGCAGGGAAAAACGTAGTGACCTTACCAGATCAGCTAAGGTCAGAGAATCTATCATTGACCTTCTATTGGTGCACAAATGCTTAATGGGGATAATGCTTTTATCTTCGTCATGCTGCCGAAACATTATCATCAATGCTCATAAGATGACAACCGACCCTCTCCTATCTTTGCATGCATTCAGCCCAAACATCTCAGGCACAATTTACCAGCCGCGTCCTGCAGAATCAAGACAGAACGTGGCCGGTAGATTCCTTGAGACACGTCCTCCAGGTACCCGACGATTGTTACACGTTGCGATCTGGATCCTGCCCACAATGGGTGAGACCCAAACTTGCAGAGTTAAGAGCTTAACACTGCCGATACCAGATCGAACTGGCTCCCAGGATCTCTTGGACTCATTGAGGAGACCACAGCCAGGCGCCGTTTAGCATTGGTCCCCACAAATGGGAACCAGGCAGAACGGCACTTGGGGAGGTCTCCCAAGTGATCGGAGGCCCGGGTGTTAGTATCTAGATAGCACCCTGGTACTGCTGATGCCACCCAGTCATTGTGGCACTGCCAGCCTGGCCCCCTGGAAATGCTACCCAGGCACCCTCGCAGTGCCACCTGGGTGTCACCCTGGTACCATCAGGGTGCCCAGGTGGCACTGCCAGGCTTGCAGGGGAACTACTAGGGTGACAGGTTGACAATGCAAAGCTGCCGGCATTTTTCCCACACCGGGAATCGGGCTCAGTGGTGCCCTACCCATATGAAGTGGGGTGTGGGGGGCTTCAGGACCCCCCCTAACAGGTGAATTGGGGTGACATCTTAGCCCTCTCTAAACACAACAGAATCCCATTTGGAATTGAAACCAACTCCCACACATACAAACCCCTTTGCCCAGCAACAATCAGCTGTAGGACCCTTCCAGGCACAGAAACATTAAATTAAACTCACCTAAAACTGTAACTTATTTCTAATATTTACTCATAAAAATATAAATACTGGGGCTGGTTTAGCACAGTGGGCTAAACAGCTGGCTTGTAATGCAGAACAAGGCCGGCAGGGCAGATTCAATTCCCGTACGGCCTCCCCGAACAGGTGCCGGAATGTGGCGACCAGGGGCTTTTCACAGTAACTTCATTGAAGCCTACTTGTGACAATAAGCGATTATTATTATTATTATAAATCCCTCAATGCTACCTTTGCTTTCCTGACAGTCAGTTATAATTCTCAGTTTTTCAGGTGTTACAGAACAGCCATAGAAATTGCATAGTTTAGGGTGGTGAATCTGTGGCACTCTTTGCCGCAGAAGGCTGCGGAGGCCAAATCACTGAGTGTCTTTAAGACAGAGATAGATAGGTTCTTGATGAATAAGGGGATCAGTGGTTAGAACATAGAACATACAGTGCAGAAAGAGGCCATTCAGCCCATCAAGTCTGCACTGAGCCACTTAAGCCCTCACTTCCACCCTATCCCCGTAACCCAATAACCGCTCCTAACCTTTTTGGTCACTAAGGGCAATTTATCATGGCCAATCCATTTAACCTGCACGCCTTTGGGCTATGGGAGGAAACCAGAGCACCCGGAAGAAACCCACGCAGACAAGGGGAGAACATGCAGACTCTGCACAGACAGTGACCCACCGGGGAATGGAACCTGGGACCCTGGCGCTGTGAAGCCACAGTGCTATCCACTTGTGTTATCGTGCTTCCCTATTAATTGGGGTTAATGGGAGAAGGCAGGAGAATGGGGATGAGAAACATATCAGCCATGATTGAATGGCGGAGCAGACCCAATGGGCTGAATGGCCTAATTCTGCTCCTATGTCTTTTGGTCTTATGTTTGCCATACAAAAGGAAAGACATATTCTATATACCACCCCAAAGTACCCTACTATGGAAATGCACTTTCAAAACAAGAAAAACCTTACAGTTCCAATATTCTGTCTGCACAGGTATGCATTTAAAGATATGCGATGCTTGTTATTGTTAACTCGATACTGAGAGAAGAGATCATTCACTCCCAATGATGTCCTGAAAATTACCCATTTGTTAACTAAATTGAATAAAGGGAAGTGGAACCAATTTTGTCAAATTGGCCCAACCTCTCTTAAGAGTCGATCTATATTTCTTTCCAATTTAATTATCTCTGACTGAACCTTGAACCACCAATTAGTAGTTTGGAGCTTTTGAAATTTCCATGATAGTAGTATATAATTCCTACTCAGCAATCATTGATTAAAACTGAAACTGGAATATATGAGCCCCCTGATGCAGTAACTTTTCATCCCCGGAGCAAAGCACCCCCCTCACTTTGAGTGACTGCCAGAATGAGAGCTCTTAATAATGTTGGACTTTACATGTGTCATGGGTATGAATGATGCCATTTAAGTCCGTTAATGAAATTACAGCTTTGTACTCACATCTCAATATCCATTAATCTCTATATAACAGGAATTAAGTCGTTAAATTTTGTCAATCCAGGACATTTGTTATATATCTTGAAGCTGTGCATAATAGTTGGCTTGATTTTATGAATGTTTTCCTGATAAACATGCTGTGAGAGGGAATTTCTGTGTCTTCCCCATACTTGGATGACTACCTAATAGGAACAAAAGCAGAACGCAAGTTGTTCTTTGAATGCACAATTTCAGCTGCAACTGAGTGTTGTTTACTCCAGAACTTTCTGCCATAATTATCATCTTAAATTGTGCCAGTTTGCTTTTGTGTAGTTGGTCTGCCGATTTAGATTTCTAATCAGACATCTGCAACACGTTTTAATCCCTGGCTTCTGAAAATATCTCAATTCATTATTGGAAAAGAAAATTAAATGCCGATGTAATGGTGGAGCAAGATGACTGGGACTGTTCTGGTTATATATACCTTGGGTCCTCTGATGAAATCATGATATAGTAATTAACCACTTCACTTTTAATAAATCCCTCTGACAGTCACTACACACGGTTAAAATATTCAATTATGCATAATTTGGGAGAGGTTAGCTGGGTAAATACTCCATTAACCTCGCCTCTCCCCCACTCCGATGCCTGCGCCCCATGGTTAGCATTGATAGAGATCCTAAGTGCCTTTCAGTTTTTCAATGAAGGAAACCCCCCCACCACTCCGGGAGCGTGCTGAAATCCGGGGAAGGGGAGGATGGCGCCTGGCCAGGGGAGTGTGTATGGGTGGAACCTGCTGGAGCCAGGTCCCTGAGGGAAACAGTATCTTGGCGGCCGTCGGGGTATGCCATCTGGGGGTTGGCGTGGAGCAAGTGTACCCCATCCAACAACGGGTCCGCCTTGTGGAGTCGGACGTGCCTATGGAGCGGGACCGGTTCTGGAGCTGTGAGCCAAGTGGGGAGCGACACCCCGGATGTGGAATTCCTGGGGAAGGCAAAAAGACGTTCATGGGGTGCGTTATTCGTAGCGGTGCACAGTAGTGACCGGATGGAGTGTAGTGCATCAGGGAGGACCTCCTGCCAGCGAGAGGCTGGGAGGTTCCTGGACCGTAGGGCCAGCTGGACGGCCCTCCAAACCGTCCCGTTCTCCCTCTCTACCTGCCCGTTTCCCCGGGGGTTGTAGCTGGTCGTCCTGCTGGAGGCGATACCCCTGCTAAGCAGGAACTGACGCAGCTCATCGCTCATGAATGAGGATCCCCTGTAACTGTAGATGTAGGTGGGGAAACCGAACAGAGCGAAGATTGTGTTGAGGGCCTTGATGACGGTGGCAGACGTCATATCGGGGCATGGGATGGCGAAGGGGAATCATCGACCACACTGAAAATATACGTGTTTCGGTCAGTGGAGGGAAGGGGCCCTTTGAAATCCACGCTGAGGCGTTCAAAGGGGCGGAAGGCCTTCACCAGGCGCGCACGGTCTGGCAGGTGGAAGTGCAGCTTACACTCCGCACAGACATGGCAATCGCTGGTGACTGTCCGTACTTCCTCGACGGAGTAGGGCAGATTGCGAGCCTTGACAAGATGGTACAACCGTGTGACCCCCGGGTGACAAAGGCTGTCGTGTCGGGCCCGGAGTCGGTCTACTTGTGCGCTGGCACATGTACCTCGGGATAGGGCGTCTGGGGGCTGGTTGAGTTTGCCGGGGCGATACAGAATCTCGTAATTATAGGTGGAGAGCTCGATTCTCCACCGCAAGATTTTATCATTTTTGATCTTGCCCCGCTGCGTGTTGTTGAACATGAAAGCTACCGACCGTTAATCAGTGAGGAGAGTGAATCTCCTGCTGGCCAGGTAATGCCTCCAATGCCGCACAGCTTCTCCTTATTGTAGGTGAGGTTGAGGAGAGTGGCGGTGCGGAGGAATTGAGCAAGGTTGGCATCGTGGTCCTGCTGATCATGGCCGCAGATGGTGACGTTGTCAAGGTACGGAAAAGTGACCCGCAAACCGTACCGGTCGACCATTCGGTCTATCTCCCTTTGGAAGACCGAGACCCCGTTAGTGACGCCGAAGGGAACCCTGAGGAAGTGATAGAGACGACCGTCCGTCTCAAAGGCAGTGTATGGACAGTCTGATTTACGAATGGGGAGCTGGTGGAAGGCGGATTTTAGGTCAATCGTTGAGAAGACCCGGAACTGCGCAATCTGATTGACCGTATCAGATATGCGTGGGAGGTGGTACGCGTCGAGCTGCGTGTACCGATTGATGGTCTGGCTGTAGTCCACGACCATTCTATACTTCTCCCCAGTTTTAAAGACTACCACTTGAGCTCTCCAGAGGCTGTTGCTGGCCTCGATGATACCCTCCCGAAACAGCCGCTGGACCTCGGTCCTGATGAAGGTCTTGTCCTGGGTGCTGTACCGTCTGCTCCTAGTGGCAACGGGTTTGCAATCCAAAGTTGGGGGTCGATCTTTCGGGTCGCGAGGCCGCACACAGTGAGAGGTGGTAGGGACCTGCCGAATTTGAGGGTGAGGCTCTGGAGGTTGCACTGGAAATCCAGGCCTAGTAATAATGCAGCGCAGAGATTAGGAAGGACGTAGAGGCGGAAGCCGCTGAATTCTACATCCTCGACCGTGAGAGTGACCGTGCAGAACCCCCGGATCGGGACAGAATGGGATCCGGAAGCCAAGGAGATTCTTTGGATGGTGGGGTGGACCGTGAGGGAGCAGCGCCTTACCGTATCCGGGTGGATGAAGCTTTCGATTCTCCCGGAGTCCAGCGGGCAAGAGGTCACGTGGCCGTTGATTTTCACCGTAGTCGAAGCGGTGGCCAGGTTGTGTGGACGAGACTGGTCGAGCGTCATCAAGGTGAGCTGCGGTTGATCGTCACTGCTGTCAGAAGATGGAGAGCTTGGGGGCCCCAGTCATGGAATGTCATCGGCGTCCATGCCCAGTGGGGAAGACAAGCCAGCGGCGACTGAAGATCCTGTGGGGGACAAAATGGTGGCGCCCATGGGCCGCACGTTGCTGGAGCTGAACAAGATGGCAGCGCCCATGGGCCGCACGTGGACTGAGGGGGGGAAGATGGCGGCGCCCACTGGCCGTGCGTGGCCCTGGGGGGTGAAGATGGCGGCGCCCAGTGGCTCCGCGTGGTACCGGACGAAGGTGGTGGCGCCCATTGTGTGTGTGTCAGGGGTGAGGGGGCGATCGCGGTGACTGCGCGGGCCTGGCACACTGCAGCGAAGTGCCCCTTTTTGCTGCAAGCCTTGCAAATGGCGGTGCGAGCTGGGCAGCGCTGGTGAGGGTGCTTCTGCTGGCCGCAGAATTAACATTGGGGACCCCGGGTGTGCGCGGATTGGCGTGTGGCACAGGCATATTGGCTGAGTAAGGCCCCGGCTGGGGCGGCCGTTAGCGGGGTCCACGAGGGATTGGAGGGGTGGGCCACGCGGCTGGAGGGGTAGGCCTGAGCATTACATGAGGCGACCGTCATGGAGAACGCTAGCTTTTTAGTCTCTGCTAGGTCGAGCGTGGCCCCTTCAAGCAGTCTTTGGCGGATGAGTTCCGAATCAATCTCCGTTACAAAAGCATCGCGCATGAGGAGATTAGAATGTTCGGTGGCCGTGACGGCCTGACAGCCACAGTCCCGGACGAATGGGATTAGGGCCCGCCAGAAGTCTTCAATGGACTCACCAGGGAGTTGAGAGTGAGTGGCGAGTACGTGCCTGGCGAAGAGTGTGTTCGCTTTCTACGCGTAGTTCTCTTTGAGGAGTGCCATGGTGTCTGCGTAGGTCGGGATGTCCTGCATCAGCAGAAACACGCTGGAGCTCAATCTTGAGTACAGGATCTGTATCTTCTGAGCCTCCGTTGGTGGGGTGGTCGCTGAGTTTACGTAAGCCTCGAAGTAAGCTAGCCAGTGTTTAAAGTCTTTTCTGGCGTCGGTTGATTGAGGATCCAGCTGCAGGCGATCTGGTTTGATTCGGAGGTCCATCTTGTAGAAAATCTTACTGCAATAAATTGATGCACGATTAATTGTACAAAGACTCAGATTGGGTACAACTGTGGCTTTACTGCAGTAAGATGCGTGGCCTCCTACAGCAGCTGGCGAAATAGCAGCTGAATGGAGGACACGCATATTTATACTCCTCTTCCTGGGCGGAGCCGGGAGGCAGGGGCTACCGGCGAACCTGTAGTACAGGTCCTACCTTACATCACCTAATACAGGTGTAACAGTGGTTTACCACACCCCCCACTCTCCTAACACCCCCCACTCTCCTCCCCCCCATTCTCCTTCACCCCCCCACTCTCCTCCCCCCCCCACTCTCCCCCCCCCCCCCCCCACTCTCCTCCGCCTGCCCGCCCCCACCACACACACACACACAACATTTAATCTTCTTAATGAATTTACAGACCAAACTGGGATGAATGCAGACAGGTTCTGGGTCACCACTTTCCCACTTAATTAAAGGAGCAAGCTTCCGCCCAATCTGCTTGATAATAGCAACAATGGGAGAGATATAAATCCAGGCCAATTTAGATGTGGAAAATATGTGAAATTCCTTTCTGCATCTGGTCCCTGCGGATGACTGAAGTCCAGGATATCAGTCAGGCCCTGAATTCCTTGTCACACCTAACGGCTTTTGTGATCTGTGCCCCGAAAAAGGTCCAGCTTTCACATGAAGGAAGTCACTCGATTGGCATTTATCTGTTGCAACGGTTTATTATTCTTGTTATTCTCAGCAGAAAGGAATTACTTCCTGAATGCTGACCCTCTCATCCATCTTAATCTATGTAACTGGAACAAACTGTTCACAATACAATCTAATTTTCTTTATCACCTTTTAATCCTTGACCAGATTATCCCTCATGGAGAGGGTGGTAAACTATGTGGTACATAGTTATCCTTTAGCTGTTGCAAACATGTATCATCTGTGACCTGAATTGAACGACATGGGCTTTGAGGGTAGATTATTATGTGGCTTCTTTGAATGTCTTGAGAACTTGGAAATTAAGCGGATTATTTAGATCATAGACCACAGGCGTCACAGTGCAGAAGGAGGCAACTCAGCCCATCAAGTCTGCACCAGCTCTTGGAAAGAGCACCCCACTTAAATCCACACCTCCACCATATCCCCGTCACCCAGTAACCCCACCTAACCTTTTTTTTTTTTAAATTTAGATTACCCAATTATTTTTTCCAATTAAGGGGCAATTTAGTGTAGCCAATCCACCTACTCTGCACATTTTTGTGTTGTGGGGGCGAAACCCACGCAGACACGGGGAGAATGTGCAAACTCCACACGGACAGTGACCCAGAGCCGGGATCGAACCTGGGACCTCAGCGCCGTGAGGCGGTTGTGCTAACCACTAGGCCACCGTGCTGCCCCCCCCACACCTAACCTAAGGGTAATTTAGCATGGCCAATTCACCTAACCTACACATCTTTGGACTGTGGGAGGAAACCGGAGCACCCGGAGGAAACCCACACAGACACGGGGAGAACATGCAGACTCCGCACAGACAGTGACCCAAGCCGGGAATCAAACCTGGGACCCTGGAGCTGTGAAGCAACCGTGTGAACCACTCTGCTACCATGCCTCCCTTTCTTTTGAACTTTTCCCCTGAGATAAGTCACCTAATGTTTTGCAGGAGATTTGAATGAGAAGACACCAAGCTAAACAGAACTCTCACTTGTGAAAAGAATGGTTTACATTATGGAGCGCCTTGTTCTATATTGTTCAAGCATCAGAAGGGAACTTGCACTGAATATTTGTCTTTGTAAGTCTTAGATTATTTGCCCTGCAAACTCTGTTGTTACCAAGCTGGTTTTTCAAGCTCAATTACTTTCAAAGGTAATCCATCTGGCACTTACCCCAGCTGGTAACTTTGATTTAATGGTGACTCCTTGATCTCAACATTGATTGTGTTTCTCTGCTGAGTCTTTTGCTCTGAGGCTGAATGAACAAAAAAAGCTACTTTTACTATTTCTGGTAATTGCCCACAATAATTTCTAAAGTAGCCTATTAAAATAGTTGAAGGGGAAGCTTCAATATTGTGTGGTCCTGTTAGGTTGCGTTCTGAAACTTGCTTTTCCAAAAACTATTCGCTTAATAATGTGATGCAGCGGAGAAAACTTTTTCTATCTCCTTCATTCAAAACTAAAAGACGATTGAGATGAATATGACTCATCAATTCCATACCGGAGTCTGTTTTCTGAAATGATGTAAAGAAGTAGTCATCTGTCAGTCATTTACAACACTGTTACTGAAGCAGCATCGCGAATGTTGATGGTGCGGAACCATATATCATGAACTCAAAAGAGATGCTTTGCAGCTGTAATTCAACTTTGTGTCAGTCAAAAAATAAACATCTGCAGGCTACCTATGGAATGCTGCAAAATAATGTTTTCAATTTTGAACACATAGGCTGTACGCAGAAGAGCAAAGGCAGAGTTTATAATTGCCTGGTGAATTTGATTTGATTACATAAGCAACAGTGAATAGAAATGCTCTGGGGTATGTGTAGACAGCTCAGTGTAAATCTATCTAGATGTTTCTGTGCTCTTGCCATCAATTCAGACAGCAGCAATGGAGGCTGTTCTGCCCATCATTTATGTGCTGGCCCTTTGACAAAACTATCAATTGGTTGCATTCCCCTGCTCCTCTCTCCATGGTCTTGCAATATTTTCCAACAGATCCAATTCCACTTTTAAACAGTGAATTCTGGGTCTTCACTGCATAACCTTTTCACCTCATCTTTCCTTTAGTACTTCAGCCAATTATGTTGAATTGTGCCCTTGAGTTACAAACTCTTCAGCCAGTCGATTCACTATCTCTCTATTTAATCTATCAGAATCCCTCATAATTTCGAACACCCCTATTAAGCCTGCTTAGCTTTCTCCACTCTTAAAAGAATGATCCCAGTGTCTGTAGTTTCCGCACATAACTGAAGTGCTTCACCCTTCCTCTGTAATATAAGTACTGTGGTCTCCTTAACATTAGTACTAGATTGAGATGCATGCTGAGCCATTCATGTTTTTTTAAGCTGTCCAAAAGAGATTGTACATCTTTTAGTTTTACTGACATTCAGTTACACATTGACATGGCACAGCGGAAGGTAGCAATAACTCAATTGGACAGCAACTTAGAAAGTAACATTTTAATTGGTCCATTCAAATGTATGGCCAAACGAATAGGTTGGTTGAATAAAAATAACTTAATGCAAACAGGAATTTCTGAATTTATGGCCTGTCATTTGGGATTTGGTGCCACTCATAAATATTCTTAGGTTTTACAATGTTTTCCATCATATTGCTCCATTATAATGTAAGATCCACTTACCAAAGCTCACTGCATAGAGCACTGTGCTGAGGGAATTGCTCCAGTCTCAAACTTGGTAATTTATGGGGCAGCAGCTCTAGACTTTGAATTCATGAAGAAGCAGTTTTACATCTCACAATAAATCTCACGGTGCACTACGTACAATTGGAGAACATTTCATTAAAGAGAGTGGTAGGTCACTGAAGGGCTGCTACATATGCTCTGGTTCTTGTACTGATGTTTATAGCATAATTAGGTATGAAAAGTTGTCACAGAAGATCAAGAACATGCCACGAAAATGCTTCAGTCTTTAAATTGCCTTTGAAAAAACAAAATACTCTTCTGTTCATAGCACTTCAAGGAATTTTTCTTACTTTAATTAATTACACAAGCGATCTAATTTCATTTTGAACATCCTAAGTAACGTTTTATTTACTTATTATGGAGCTTCATTATTTCCAATGGAAGGTGCACATGGCATGTGACAGCTTCCCAGGAGCTCAGCAAAGTGAGTCTCCATTTAGGGAAGTGCTGTGAATTGTTTGCGGCATCCCATGTTTCCTGGTGGAAGGATTCCGGAGAATACACAACGCCAACCCACACCCTTGGCAAATTTGCCTTCATTCCCTTAATCAGCCATTAAACCAGGTGGTTGATACTGAATGCAGCATTGCCCCAGCGGCTTGAAATGCCAGAATTGCCTCACCCGGTGAAGGTGGAATGCTCATATAACATCTGAGTTTTATTTTCCTCTTATTTTCTTCCCAATATTTGTGTGCATAAGACCAGTTGTAACTGCGCATTATGGTATCCCCAAGTATCCCTGGGTTAATTATAGTCCGGTTTAATTCCCGATGGTCCCGATGAATCTTAAAAGAATAGTCTAAGCCAGCGGCTGCAGTGAACCATGTGGCATGTTGCTTCATACAGTCATCAGCCGGCCTTCAATTCTTCTTGGAGCGCTTCAAATGAAAGTGCCTTTAATTAGAGCTTTGGGTTCAATCAACAAATCCACCTGAAGAGACCACTACCTCTTGGCAAAACCTATTTTGCAGGGAGATACAATAGCCCGGGTCAGGTGGGTCAAAACAGGAGAATTTGTGGCTCTGCGAATTTCACCTTAAAAAATGACGGCCCGCAGATTTGATCCACCCTTTTATCCACAATGGAGAGTCTTTCCATCATGGCGTACAAGTGAGCTGATATGTTAATTAAATGCAATAAACACTTACGACTCTTTTTGGGCAGCAATAATGTTTCCCAGCCCTTATAAAAACCTCACTGTACTGTGACACTAGAAGGAGTTGATGTGCATCATTACCTGCATCCTTGGTTTCTCTCTATCTCCACCATAAAATGCTGTTCAACCACCCATCCATATCAAGGCTGCAAGTGATACAAAATTAAAATGACGGAAGGGAGATTCACTGTGTGTGACACATGACTAGAGCATTCAAGTTCATCTCAGTTAAGGCACATTTTTGTTTCTTTCAGCATTAGTCATTAGGTCGAATCAGTGTAACTGTGGCATTTGAAACCTTGGTTATATCTTGTTTTTGAATAGCTCCTGAGATAGTGGGCCCAATTTACCAGCCTCGTAGCACCCGACTTGCTGTCGCGACGAGGTCGTTGAATCTCGCGAGAGGCCTCTCGTGAAATTCCCGATGCTCGAGACGTCTCGTGAGATTTTACTGAACCTCGTGAGACATTGTGATATGGATTTCGTTCTCACCAAGCCATATCCAGACATGCATATTAATGGATCATTTAAATATCACTGCGCAGAATTCTCCTGGTGTCCAGGAACGAACAGCTGCGCCTGGGAGACCTTGCACTGATTTGCATGGACCAGGCATAATGGCACTTGGGGGGGGGGGGGGGGGGGGGGGGGGGGGGGAGGGTAGGGGGAATCTCCCGGGGCATTGGTGACTCCCGGGTGATCGGGCATTGGGCAGTGTGGCACACTGGCACTCCCACTGCCACTCGAGCACCTTGGCGTTGCCACCCAGACACTCTTAAATGCCACCCCTAGACTGCTAGGGCTCTTGGGTGGCACTGCCAGGATGGCAGGTGCATTGCCAGGGTCAGGGTGGCAGTGCCAAGGTGCCAGGGTGCCAGTTTTCCTGTGCCAGGGGTCAGGCCCAGGGTGCCTTGCCCATAAGAGGTGGGGGTGAGGCGAGCTCCAGGATACTGGAAGAGACATGGTGTGTGGAGTGGGGACATCCAGAGGCCGTGGCGAGTTTGCTGAGGGCAGTTTCCAATCTGCTTTTAGAAATAGCGACCCGATTCATGAGTAGACTTCCTGCACTGGCGAACTGAGCTCATCACTGCAGGGAATGATGTAAGTGTGGCCTTGATGGGGCCTTCCTCACTGTGGCCAAATAAAATGACAAAGTGCCATTGAATAGCGGGGTTTATCGAGAAACACCCCGCTCATCATGCCCAAAACCGGACTCTATTATCTTCCGGTCGAATCGCGCCCATTGTAATGGCTCCTTCCTAACCCAACACACCAAGCAAACAATCAAATCGAACCATTGGCCAAGAATCAGCGTTACCATGCTGACAGTGTTAAATAATGATGTTTTCACATCTGCCATGAAGTGCAGGTGTAGTGACTAGGCCATGTTCCACTTCCAGCAGTACTAATGTATTCTGTATTGCTTATTATGAAGAGGATGGTAATGTCACCCTTTAGAAGAGCTGGGTCAGTTTTCAGTTTGCTTCTGAGTGGTGTGTCTCAAATTAGCAACTTATATCATGCTTTCCACGTGGCAGCGGCAGAGGGGGGGGAGGGGGGGGGGGTGAGCATCGACCTCTGCTGTGACTTTGCATCTGCTTATTATTTCCAGAAGTAATCACTTGCATTTCCTGAAAGTTGCCCAGATTTATTATGTAATATAATCCGGTTTATTAGCGAATCCAGAATGAAATTAAGATGGGTGACGTCTTTTCAGTTTGTGGTTGTTGGTTGTTCTTCCGTTTTCAATGCGGTGATTGAAGTGGGGGCGACGCCGAAATGGAAAGTTGTCAATTCAAATTACATTTCCTCAAATGCCTACTTTGATATCTCAAATGAAATATATTTAAAATCTTTGTCTCAGGTCCTGTTCTTGCAGATTAGCGATTTTTACCGCTGTTCCAATGACTGAGTGAGACCAGCTTTGAAAGATGATTGAAAATTGCATGTGTGAGATGATTACATTATACACAGTGCAGGGGAACCAGCACAAACCCAGGCTTAGCCTGAGGAAACAGAGCTTTCAGAGTGTGGTGTGTCAAAATGCTGCAGATAACTGCATAACTTGATGAAATGCCATTGCTTTGGAAAACAAATCTGGCATCTGTGATTTGGGAATTTACTTCATTCAATCGTTCAATTTTTGCAGATGAATTCCAGGCTCATTAAGATTGAAAGGTTTAATTTCTGGAGAATGTGACTCAATTGCAGTTGTATCTAATCATTACAGTATGTGATGTAACAGGTCAGATATGGAGTGGGCTTGATTTCAGGATAATGGTCCTTGTTTAAGCGATAGTGCAGTCCATTCTTGCTGCTTCTCTTGTTAACACTGCAAATTAATACCAATTCCTAAGCATTTTTGGCTAAAGCCTCATATTACTAGAAACTGGTGAGAATGCCAAACTTAACTTTATTTCAGACTGTGGTGGTATGATTTGCATAGCTGTCTGCCATTGGTGCAGAACACTGGCTTACCATTGGCCCTGGTCGGGCATGTGCCTCTCGACCGATTGGTTGAGACCAGTCATGTGACGGCTCCCCGATTGGTCGAGAGGCTGAGTTAACCCCGCCTCCAGAGCGAGGTATAAATACCCAGAATGCCCGGTGGTCGTCCATTTACTGTAGTCGACCGCAGGGCTAACTTCTAGCTTATTAAAGCCTAACTTTTGTACAGCAACTCGTCTCACGTTCGATTGATGGTTCATCACAGACCTTTCTCGTTAGCAGACAAAAAGAGACTTGCTTCTCAGGGTGGATTAATTTGAACCCGAAGTTCACTATTGGTACAATGCAGTTCTTTTGTCAATCATCTTCTTTGCACCCCAGTGGTCCCTGAACATTTTCCAATGTAAATGGCTTAGACACAAGTAGGCTTCAAATGAAGTTACTGTGAAAAGCCCCTAGTTGCCACATTCCAGCGCCTGTTCGGGGAGGCTGGTACGGGAAGGCTGCCGTGCTTTGGATCAATTTTTCTACACATGGTTAAAGATGCCTTCAGGAGTCTTGTGGTCAGTGGGTAGCGTCCCTGCCTCTGAGTTAGAAGTTCTGGGTTCGGGTCCCAACGCAGGACTTGATAGCCAAGGAAGGCACGTTCATAATGCGGTCAAACAATTTGAGTGTGTCAACCTGCAAATCCTTCCAAACATGCCAATGTCTGGTGGCAAGAGTGGGAGAGACTACCTGGTCAGCCATGCTCGATGTGGAGTGATGCACCTCAAGCTACAAACCCCTGGCAACAAACTAGCGACCTTTTCTGGGAATTATTAACTATGGAAACAGACAAAAGTCTGCCTGAATGCCCCACTGGGTGCAGGAAGAGAATAGGGATTGCCTTCAGCACGACCAGGGTGCCCTATGAAGGTACCTAGTCCAATGGTGTGCCCAGAGCAGTGGTTGCTGCCAGCACATGCGTAGAAATGATGGTTCTGACGAAGGGTCACAGACTTGGAAATTTAACCTTGTTTTTCTCTCCTTCAATATCATCTGACCTGCTAAGTGTTTGCAGCATTTTCTGTCTCTATTTACGATTTACAGCATCTGCAGTTTTTTTTGATTTTGGTCTAATCTAACATGGTGGCCGGGTTTTCCAGCCCCACCATGGCAGGTCACGCCGTGCGGGATTTGGCGGCATAGCCAATATTCCATTGACTTTCAGCAAAGCCAGATGATCTCAGTGGCGGACAGGGTTGTAAAATTCTGTCCGATGACAACTATTCCATTTGGAAGGGTGCACCTGTTAAATTGGACAGAATGATACATTATTGAACTATGTTTCAGCGTAATTGACCTTTAGATGGGTCACCAACTTTTTGAAACTCATATTGAGCCACTTGAAATATCCAGGTAAAGATCATGGGCAGGATTCTCCGGTGCAACGGATACGTTTTCTTGAGCGGCGCGCCGTCGCCGGCAGCGGGATTCTCTGTTCGTGCAGCCGACCAATAGGGTTTCACATTGTGGCCATCCCACGCCATTGGGAAACCCGGAGGTATGGATGAACCGCAGGCAGAGTGGAGGATCCCGCTGACGGAGAATTCCATTGCACATCCTTGATGTCATTAGCACCCAATGAAAAAACAAATCGAGAAAAATGCAATAGACTTTTAATCATAATCGACTGTAAAAACATGGTGGTGCAAAGTTAGTCCATCAGTTAATTGGAGCTGCTGTGAGTACAAATGTTATTTTGAAGGAGAAAGGTGAATCGTATAATGGTCTATAGATTTCCTGTTTTATTACTTACATAATGGGTTCTTTAGGCTGTGTATACATCGATATCTAGATTAAGGAAAGATTTTCATAGGACTGAAATAATATTCTTAATCACGAGTCATTTCTTTGGCTTGGAGTACTTAATTTTTCTTAATGAATCTTGTACTTGCCCAGCCATTAACTTATTAATGTAATTTCCAGCCAAGGGGACAGGTTTTACTCAGTCTATATAATTTACTGCTGGGCCACACTTTAAGTATTGTATCCAGTATGGAGCTATCCAAATTTAGGAAGGATATCAAGGGAAAAGAATAAATGAGTGGTTTGCTAGCGTGATAACAGGATTGAGAGATTTTAGTTTGAGATGACAAAGTTGAAAGGAGGTTGATCGGTCCAGTTCCAGGACGGGTAGGAGGCCGGCGGCGGCCAAGGTACTGAGAAGGTTTATGGACCAGATGGGAGGGGTGGATCCATGGAGGTTTGTGAGGCCGAGGGCACGGGAGTACTCTTTCTTCTCCCACGTGCATAGGGTCTATTCTCGGATAGACTTCTACGTGGTGAGTAGGGGACTGATTCCGAGAGTGGAGGAGGCCGAATATTCGGCCATAGCAATCTCCGACCACGCTCCGCATTGGATAGAGTTGGACATGGGGGAGGTGCGGGACCAGCGGCCGTTGTGGCGGTTGGATGTGGGGTTGTTGGCGGAGGAGGATGTGTGTAGGAGAGTCCGGGCAAGTATTGAGGGGTACCTCGAGGTGAATGATACGGGGGAGGTCCAGGTGGGGATGGTCTGGGAAGCCCTGAAGGCAGTGATTCGTGGGGAGCTGATATCCATCCGGACACACAGGGAGAGGAGTGAGAGGAGTGAGAGGGGTAGACTGGTGGGAAAGATGCTGGAGGTAGACAGGAGGTACGCAGAGGCACCAGAGGAGGGTCTGTTGGGGGTGAGGCGCAGCCTACAGGCTAAATTTGATTTGCTGACCATTAAAAAGGCGGAGGCACAGTGGAGGAAGGCACAAGGGGCAGTGTATGAACATGGTGAAAAGGCGAGTAGGATGCTGGCTCATCAGCTCCGCAAGCGGGATGCAGCTAAGGAAATTGCTGGAGTGAGAGACAAGAGTGGGAATGTGGTGCGGAAGGGGGTAGAGGTGAATGAGGTCTTCAAGGACTTTTACGGGGAACTGTACCGGTCGAAGCCAACGGTGGAGAGGAGGGGAATGGAGAGGTTTCTCGACGGGCTTTCTTTCCCGAAGGTGCAGGAGGAGCAGGTGGAGGGGTTGGGGGCGCCGATTGAGCTGGAGGAGCTAGTTACGGGGAACGGGCAGATGCAGTCAGGGAAGGCGCCGGGGCCGGATGGGTTCCCGGTGGAGTTTTATAAAAAGTTTGTGGACCTAGTGGGCCCCTTGCTGGTGCAGACACTTAATGAAGCGTGGGAAGGGGGGACTTTGCCCCTGACAATGTCGCGGGCGCTGATTTTGTTAATCTTAAAGAGGGACAAGGACCCCCAGCAGTGTGGTTCATCACAGGCCCACATCTCTCCTCAATGTGGATGCCAAGGTGCTGGCAAAAATCCTGGCCACCAGGATAGAGGACTGTGTGCCAGGGGTTGTGTACGAGGTCCAGACAGGTTTTGTGAAGGGAAGGCAGCTGAACACAAATGTGCGGAGATTGTTGGAATGTCACCATGATGCCGGCGATTGAGGGGCAGGCTGAGATAGTGGTGGCACTGGATGCGGAGAAGGCCTTCGATAGAGTGGAGTGGGGGTACTTGTGGGAGGTGTTGGGGAGGTTTGGATTTGGTGAAGGGTTTATTAGATGGGTGAGGCTGCTATACGAGGCCCCGATGGCGTGTGTGGCCACGAATGAGAGGAGGTCGGAGTACTTCCGGCTTTACCGAGGGACCAGGCAGGGTTGCCCCCTGTCCCCCTTGTTGTTTGCATTGGCAATCGAGCCGTTGGCGATGGCGTTGAGGGATTCAGGGAGGTGGAGAGGTTTGGTGCGAGGTGGGGAGGAATATAGGGTGTCGTTGTATGCCGATGACCTGTTACTGTATGTGGCGGACCCAGTGGGAGGGATGCCAGGGGTGATGGAGCTGCTAGCTGAGTTTGGGACCTTTTCAGGCTATAAACTAAATTTAGGCAAGAGTGAGGTGTTTGTGGTGCACCCTGGAGACCAGGAGGAAGGAATTGGTAGGCTCCCGCTTAGGAGGGCAGGGGAGAGTTTTAGGTACCTGGGGGTGCAGGTGGCCAGGGACTGGGGGACTCTTCACAAGCATAATTTCACCAGGCTTGTTGATTAGGTGGAGGAGGAGTTCAAGAGGTGGGACATGCTGCCATTGTCGTTGGCGGGGAGGGTGCAGTCCGTCAAAATGACGGTGCTTCCGAGGTTCTTGTTCCTCTTTCAGTGCCTGCCCATCTTCATCCCCAGGGCCTTCTTTAGGAGGGTGACTAGCAGTATTTTGAGCTTTGTGTGGGCACATGGGACTCCGAGAGTGAAGAGGGTTTTCGTGGAGAGAGGGAGGGATAGAGGTGGGCTGGCGCTGCCCAACATTTTGGGGTACTATTGGGCAGCCAATGTGTCAATGGTGCGTAAATGGGTGATGGGGGGGTGGGGAGGCGGCGTGGAAAAGAATAGAGATGGCGTCATGTAGAGGTACGAGCCTGGGTGCCTTCGCAACGGCGCCGTTGCCGCTCTCCCCTAAGAGGTATACCACGAGCCCAGTGGTGGCGGTGACCCTAAGAATCTGGGGACAGTGGAGACGGCATGGGGGGAAACAGGGGGCTCGATGGAGGCTCCATTGGGTGGAAATCATCGGTTCATCCCAGGGAACACTGATGGGGGTTTCAGGGGATGGCAAAGGGTGGGCATCAGTAAATTGACCTGTTTATTGGCAGGAGGTTTGCGGGCCTGGTGGAACTGGAAGATAAATTTGGGCTCCCCCAAGGGAACATGTTCAGATACTTGCAGGTAAAGGCGTTTGCTAGGTGACAGGTAGAGGAGTTCCCTTTGCTGCCCCCACGGGGGGCGATGGACAGAGTGCTTTCGGGGGTGTGGGTCGATGAGGGGAAGGTGTCTGACATTTATAAGGTAATAGAGGAGGTGGAGGAGTCGTCAGTGGAGGAGCTGAAGGCTAAATGGGAGGGGGAACTTGGGGAGCAGATAGAGGACGGGACTTGGGCGGATGCCTTGGAGAGAGTCAACTCTTCCTCTTCACGTGTAAGGCTTAGTCTCATCCAATTCAAGGGGCTGCACTGGGCCCACATGTCCGGGACTAGGATGAGTAGGTTCTTTGGGGCTGAGGACAGGTGCACCAGGTGTTCGGGGAGTCCAGCGAATCATGCCCATATGTTCTGGGCATGCCCGGCACTGGAAGAGTTCTGGAAGGGGGTGGCGGGGACGGTGTCGAGGGTGGTTGGATCCAGGGTCAAACCAGGGTGGGGACTCGCGATTTTTGGAGTTGCGGTGGAGCCGGGAGTGCAGGAAGTGAAAGAGGCCGGTGTCCTGGCCTTTGCGTCCCCAGTAGCCCGGCGGAGGATCTTGCTGCAGTGGAAGGATGCGAGGCCCCCAAGTGTGGAGACCTGGATCAGTGACATGGCGGGATTTATAAAATTGGAGAGGGTCAAATTTGCCCTGAGAGGATCAATACAAGGGTTCTATAAACGGTGGCAGCCTTTTCTGGACTTCCTGGCTCAAAATAGGTATCTTGGTCAATAGCAGCAGCAACATGGAGGGGGGGAGGGTGCGGGGGGGGGGGGGGGGGGGGGGAGGAGGGGGGGGGGAGGCGGGAGGGGGGGGCAGAGGGGGGGTGTTCCTTATTATAGTTTCTATTTTTTTTTCTCTCTATGGTTGTGAAACTTAACATTGTGTTAATTTAAGTTGTTGTTAATATGTTGTGTTGTTCATTGAGGAGGGGCGAATGTTTATGATTGATATCATTATTGTTATTGTTGGTATTTTATTATGGTTCGATGTTGTTGTATAAATACAAAATTTTTCAATAAAAATTATTTTTCTAAAAAAGTTGAAAGGAGGTTAAAGAGAGGTGCTCAAGAGGAAAGGGTTGTTAAACAGAAAATAGCTATGCGGAGATGCTGCCGTTGGACTGAGGTGAGCACAGTAAGAAGTCTTAGGCCTGAGCTGGGCTGGCGAAATCCTACCAACTGTCCTGGCTAGAGACAATTCACACCTCTTTAACCTGGGGTCACCCCTATCTTTGGATCTGTTTTAATTATAAGTAAGATTTAATTACCTGCAAATGCTTGCATTCTAAGCATTGTCTGGCATCTTTGAATTTGTCTCTATATATGTTTCTGGAACATACCTCTTCATTCACCTGAGGAAGGAGCAATGCTCTGAAAGCTAGTGTTTGAAACAAACATGTTGGACTTTAACCTGGTGTTGTTAGACTCCTTACAGAAAATATCTGCCAGCACTTGCACATTTCAGTATATCAGACAATGCATGTCAATGTATCAGCAAGTGCATGCTTTGGCAATTAAACTGTTAAGCGAATTGCATTATTAAAAACACATGAGGATCTTTGGCTCAATCTCCAAACAGTATAAATGAACACATCAGGAAAAGTTGTTGTGGGGAACCAGAAAGAGTTTGTAACTCTACTGAGGTGTCTGAAGAATAAATTTGATGAAGGTAAAAGACAAGCTCCTGTGCGATGTTTCCACCAGATACTATTATTGATCTTATCAATGCATTCCATGGGATGAACTTTGAAAGGTGGGAATGCTTTAATGACTCAGAGAAATGCTGATGAATAAAACCCAGAGGAGGGACATTCGAGTCAGATAAGTTGAAAGAAAGCAGCCCAATTTGAGGGAGTCCACTGGCTTCCAGGTCGGGACTGGTGAGACAGGTTAACAAAATGCTGATATAAAAGAAAAAATGTTTTTCATGATGGATCGAACCCAATGATTTAAAAAAAAAATTAGTGTGCCCAATTAATTTTTTGCAATTAAGGGGCAATTTAGTGTGGCCAATCCACCTAGCTTGCACATCTTTGGGTTGTGGGGGCGAAACCCATGCAAACACAGGGAGAATGTGCAAACTCCACATGGACAGTGACCCAGAGCCGGGATCGAACCTGGGACCTCGGCGCCATGAGGCTGCAGTACTAACCCACTGTGCCATCGTGCTGCCCTTCGATCCCAATGATGAGATGTCAGTTGCACAACTGCATGTCAGCTTTGGAAAATCATGATCTGCTGGATGCAATGCAAGGAATTGGGCCAAATCTCTTGTTCCTGGGTTACCAGGTGTGTCAACAGAGAAGACTATTATTAACGAATTATCAAAGAATTGATATGTTGCACATGGGAGCAAGTTCTCAGTTAGCTATTTGTACCAGACGTGTAAAGAAAGCTCAGTGCTCATGTATGTTCTCTGTCCCATGATATAACTTGTTAAGTAAAGGGTCAATGATCAGCTCAACAACAACAAAAATAAACATGTGCTGGATTACAGGAGTCAAAGGGGATCTGAATTTTGACTGGAAAATGAGGGTCTCTGATGGGCGTCCTGCTTGAAATTGAGAAACAGTGTTGTACACAACTGAAATATAGAGGAATTTAGGTTGTGGGGTGTGCATGTGGGGGATGGGGTGGTTAGGGCGGAGCTGCAAATTGAAGGGCAAGAGCATTTCTGAAACCATAAGACAGCTTTCCTGAGGTGGCAATTTCATAGTTGAGAATGAATTTACATTAAGAAATGTATGTTGATTGGATTGAAATTTGTTTCTTTATTTCCCAAAGAGGTGGAGGCAACATGTGATAACTGGGGGTAAAACTATAAAATATAATCAACAATTTTATTACACATTCATTAATCAGATGGGAAATTGGAGGGATTGTGGGGCCACATAACAGTGCTTAATAAATGACCCCTGAACCATTGACGATTCTGTGGCCAAGATGGCAGAGCCAGATATTTCTGCCTCACATCAGGCATTTTTAATAGTCACTGATGTTTTGGGGACTTGTGGATTCATCTGATTAAAAAGGAGGAACAGACCTTGATATATTGTACATGTTCCGACATCCTGAATTCCTCCCCAGGTGCAGAGTGTTTTTTTCAAATGGAGATGTCCAAAATAGGGCTTTGGTTTGTCTACCATCAGATACAGAGACTCTCTGAATTGTTCCCTCCATATCAGAAAGTATCTTTGATTAACCATTGCACATGTATTCTACACTCTACACGTCTTCAAGATTTAACATGATAGAGCTTCTGGAAAAAGGTGATTTCTGCTTCCCCCCCCCCCCCCCATCCTCTCTCCAATGGGTATTTGGTAATCATATTTAAGCTCCTTGGGATATTAGGTTTTCTCTATTCCCATTTTGAGATCCTTCAGACATTGATTGACTAAAGTTGGGTAATAAAAATCCGGAATCCTGCATAATGATAGTTTCCAACATATAAGCCTTGTCTAGATTTAACTGGTGTTAATTGAAGTATTTCTGTAGTTTGTGGTACCGTTCAGTAATCTGGGTTAAAACATTAGCCATCCTACATAACTCTAATAATACATAATTCTCAATAATGGCAGCTGATAAAGGTTGTTATACATCCTTTAAAAAGTGCCTGGATAAGCACTTGGCCATGGGATTAGGTGGGCAGGTCAAGTGTATTTCATGCGTCGGTGCAGACTCGATGGGTCGAAGGGCCTCTTCTGTGCTGTATTATTCTGCGATTCTGTGAACTCCTTTCTCTGGTGTCCACAGGGACAAGTGGAATATTTGGGTGTTGGATTTATTGTAACTTTACTTGGCTAATCCATCGATAATCAAGAATGGCAAATAACACGCCTCCAAGCTGGATAGTTGAAATTAAAATGAAAATCGCTTACTGTCACAAGTAGGCTTCAAATGAAGTTACTGTGAAAAGCGCCTATTCGCCACATTCCGGCTCCTGTTCGGGGAGGCTGGTATGGGAACTGAACCGTGCTGCTGGCCTGCCTTGGTCTCCTTTAAAAGCCAGCTCTTTAGCCCAGTGTGCTAAACCAGCCACGACATTGACCCCTGGCTCTTAGCATTGTTGTGTTTCAAGCAGCAGACAAAAGGTTTAGATATGCCCAGCTCAAACTGATGCATGTAGTATAGGGGTACCATGAATAGCAAGGGTTAATCTGAGACTGGGAAACAGTACAGCCCATGATGTGATGAGGAAAAGACACATGACCTGGGACTGGAATTGTTGTGGACTGGATAGAGACCTGTGTAGAAGCCAGCATGGAGTTAGCTCATAGCTTACCATACCCCATATATATACACCTAGTTATGTAATATCAATGAACATTTAATGTTCAATCATACAAGAATCAGAACCTCTCCATACAATCTGATCTGGGATGCAGCCAGACATATTGATCTAGAATTGCTATATCAGCAGTGGAAGATGAATTTCAAACAACCCTGTCAAGTGATTGTTTCTCTTTTTTTCAAAAGCAACGTTCAAATTCATTTTAGCTCCACAGGTAAATTCATCTCATCACTTAAATCACTTCTCTTATCTGTGACTATTGGTTGATGATGCACCAACTGTTCCTTCAGTATGCTTTTTTCAATATTAGCCGTATCATTGTTGCCTTCAGTACAAAATACTTTTAGATCATTATCCAGAATATGAATCAATGTAATGAATATTTATTAATCAGTACTGTACGGCTGGTGAAATGTGATGCTTCATTTCTTGACTAGGTTAAGGACCTGGTTTGTAATCTGTTTTATTGACCTTTTTAGAAAAGGTAGAATTGTAGGTTGTGACTGTTGGTTTTAAATTTGAGGACATAAGAAATAAGAGCAGGAGTAGACCATGAGGTATCTTCTAGTTTGCTTCACCATACAGTACGATCATGGCTAATCTTTTAGCTCACCTCCATATTTCTTGATTCCTGTCGTGTCCAAAAATTGATCAATCTTTGTCTTGGAAATTCCCCAGTGTCTGACCATCTTCAGCCCTTTGAGGTAGCGAGGTCCAAAAATTCACAACCCCCCCCCCCCCCCCCCCCCCCCCCCCTCAGTGAAGAAATACCCTTCTCAATACTAATTGGCTGATTTCCTTAACCTGAGAGCATTGTCCCGAGCTCTGAACCCTCCAGCCAGCAGAAACATTATGTTGGCATCTACCTTGTCAAGTTTCCTACGGATTTCAGATGTTTTTGTGATATGGATCTGAACGTAACCTATTAAGTTTTGGCTGAAAATGTTTGTTCTGCTGTGAGAAAGTACATAAGACGTGATTAAGTTAAATTGGTGACTGTTGAAATTGCTAGCTTGACCTTTGTGGAACACAAGGGTTAAATGAATAAAAAATAGTCAGTTCTCCTGTGCAGGCCAGCACTTAAGCATAAATGTCATTAAAGCAGGACGTGGGCCAAAAAATGACCAAGAACCTCTAAATGTAATGAAGACAAGCAGCTTGCCAAGGCCATCCCCACACCTTAAACAACCATGCAACCTCAAACAGACCATTGTTTGCAGAAAACTACCCAGCCTTCAGGAGAACAGTGAACACGACACCAAGTAACTCTGCCATGGCAGATCATCGACATGGGTACTACCATTACACATGAGAACACCACCCACCAGGTACGCGGTACATACTCATGTGACTCGGGCAACGTTGTCTACCTCATACTCTGCAGGAAAGGATGTCCCAAGGCGTGGTACATTGGTGAGACCAAGCAGATACTGTGACAACGGATGAACGGACATCACGGCGACAATCGGCAGGCAGGAGTGTTCCCTTCCAGTTGGGAAACACCTCGGTAGTCAAAGGCATTCAGCGTCTGACCTTCGGGTAAGCGTTCTCCAAGGCGGCCTTCAGGATGCACAACAACGCAGAATCGCCGAGCAGAAACTGATAGCAAAGTTCCGCACACATGAGTACGGCCTCAACAGGGACCTTGGATTCATGTCGCATTACATTCACCTCCCACCATTTGGCCTGGGCTTGCGAAATCCTTCCAACTGTCCTGACGAGACAATTCACACCTCTTTAACCTGTGATTATCCCTCTCTCCAGTCGCTCCATCTGGACCTGTAAAGACTTAATTACCTGCAAAGACTCGCCTTCCAAGTATCCTCTTGCATCATTGACTTTGTCTAAATATGTGTTTCTGGAATCCACCTCTTCATTCACCTGAGAAAGGAGCTGCACTTCAAAACAAACCTGCTGGACTTTAACCTGGTGTTGTAAGACTTCTTACTGTGCTCACCCCAGTCCAACATCAACCAGGGACTATCTGCCATTTAGATGGGTCTGGGATTTCTGGAAATGGCGGTCCCATCGATAATGGAGATGCAGACACCGAGTCAGGGACTACATGCGGGGTTGTCAGTAACTATCCAGTGCCTGCAATTGTAATTGGAGAAATCCAACTGCCTGCAGGGGCAGGAAGTGGTGATGACCATGCATGCTACCCAGGCCAACACTGAACGTATGGCATCAACAGTGGAGACCTTGGGGGCTAAGATATCGGCGATGGGTCAAGATGTCCAAGGGCTGGGCCACTCTGTGCGGGCCGTGGCCATGGCACAGGACAGGGCTGTCCTGTCACAGGCAGCTTTGTATCAAGGCCACCTGAACATTGCAGCAGAATTGCCGAGCTTGGACCAGTCACAACGGGTCATGGCTGCCAGTGTCAACGGTATTGGCCGGGTACTGGCTGACCTACGTCAGTCACAGACGGAGGTGGCACAGTCCCTGTGCTCCATCACCCTGGTCGAGGCACAGATGGGTCTCCAAGACTGGCAGCACCAGATGGTAGTGGAGCCCCCGGTCCAGCTGCACCCCCATCCCATGGGCCTTTGGGCACCCCAAGGGAGGAGAAGGTGATGGGGCATGTGCCAGTGAGCCCGTGGGGAGGTGCCAGAACACCACAGCGCCTCAGCATTACTCCCTCCTCCTTTCTCCCTGGAACATCCGATGGGCAGCAGGCAGAACAGGATGGCACCACGCCAGCTGCGACACTTGAGAGACTGCAGAGCCCATCCAGGCCTGTTTGCTTCAGAGGGTGGCTGCCAAAGGGGACCCAGGCATAAGGCCGCCTCCACACCTCGTGCTCCACCTGGGGAACCACCTAGTCAGAACATTAGGGCCCGTAAGGTCAGAAAGTTAGACACCAGTTAAGTTGGCACAGGTGCAGCATACAGGATAGCGTTAGGGCTAGGGCACAAACCTGGAGAAACGTGTTCACCTGTTCACAATAGGTGCTCGGTGCTCTGTGATAAGGGTGTGAGGGCTGGGTTTGGCTGGATGCAGAGGGGGCTTTGGGGCGCAGTGGGGGAGATGGGCGGCTATTGTAGGTGGGCATGAGCCAGGGCCCCCAGGTAAGCCACCGGACATCTTCTCGGTAGCTGGCCTACAATAGGTTGCAACCCATGCAACCGCATGTCCCCCTTCCTCCCTTCCTCCTCTCCCATCCCCAGGCCCACCCCCAGCTATTCTCCTGGCACTTTGTCCTCCACACCGCACCACTGGCCCGGCACCCATCCCTGCCAGCAGGGGTACCAGAGGCTGGAACTACCGATGTCAGCGGTACGATCTGTGACACCTGTCAGGCGCCCTCTTGTAGGAGCTACTGTAGGCCACATGATGCCCCACAGGCAGGGTGGCGCCCGGTTATGGGTGGGAGGGGGACAGGATGGGGTGCGGGGGTAGGGGGGAGGGTCAATGTGGGCACCCATACAATCGTTGTTGCTCTGCGCAACCATGGGCCATGGTGAGCGGTCAATGGGGTGTGCAGCAAGATGGCTGCATTGCAGGCTGCAGCAATGGCGGAGCATGCATGGATACTCCAGTCCTGGGGGGGGGGGGGGGGGGGGGGGAACACTCCAACCCCACGGTCCATCTCCTGGTCACCACCCGTCACTATGTCCAGCCAGCCCTGCCAACGTCAAGAGCGACAGCCCACAGCTGTGCTTTTCAGAACATGTCCTACTTCCACTCTCTCCCTCAGCAGCCATGGTGCCTGTTTCCCAATTTTAAATACCACAAGTGAACCTCACCATCGGTAATTCCTCCTGGTGGAGGCAGAGCATCGTGGGAGTCCCAGAGAGTACCGGTGTGAACCCATTAATGATATGCCAATGGTGTTTACTGTATGTGCCTAGGAGAATGCAGTCACGCCGCCATTGAGGGGTGCAGAACGTGCAGTCTCCGCACAGACTGACCCAGCGGGGAATCGAACCTGGGACCCTGGCGCTGTGAAGCCACAGTGTTAACCACTTGTGCTACCGCGTGTAGTATCATCAATAACAACACGAGAGTGTGGAATGGTAAATGAAGGCTTTAATAAGCAGACAAGTAACCAGTTACCGAGACGTGTGCTTACTGAGTGCCACCTACAGGGCGTCACCTTATATACGGCTCCCTGGTGGACGGAGCCAGAGGCGGAGTCCCCCAGGGTTCCAAACCCGGTCTTAAAGGGGCATCACCTACATGGTGTTAAGTGTACAGTAACCATTCATCACACCGTGCTACCTGTTTTCTGGTGGTGTCTAGGCACTGCAATCCTTCTGCACGGATAACACATCCAAAGAACTCCATTTGTCTCCTTTTGATATTATTTAAGATTCTTTTGTTTTTTTTTGGCGTCCTACTTCTTCATTGGCTGTTTTTTTTCCATCCAGCTAACCTTTTGGAATCTTTCTTTAGCACCACACCTCTAAGCTGTTGATTTTCTTTTCTTCCTCTTTGCCAATGCTCCAAGTTGCACATCCATAATTCATTATTGACCCGACATAACATTTTAGTGCACAGATTCTCATTTCAAGACGCAAGCTGACGTTTCTTAGAATGTTGTAAAAAAACACTTTTGGCTTCTCCAATTCTTTCTTGGATTCTGGGTGTTACCATGCTTCCCAGGTAGTTGAATTGATTGATGTGTTCTACTTGCTTCCATTTACTGTGATGTTGCATAGCGGAATACAATAATAATAATTTTTTTTTTTGCTTTGCCAGTACCATAGTGTAAATTCTCCTGCAGTTGAAGGTAAGTCCATTTCTCCCTCCCTTAAGTAAGGATGCTAAAACGTTTTATGAAACGTCCAGGGTGGTCTCAACAAACTCCAATATAATTGCAGCAAGCCCACCTTATTCTTATTCCAATATCCTTGCAATAAAGCATGCCATTTGCCTTCCTGATTGCTTGCTATATATGCATCACAACCCTCTGTGATTCATGTTCAAGTGCATCCAAATCGCTCCGAATGTCAGCACTTACTAGTATCTCATCTAAAAAAAACTTTATTTCCTACTTATGAAAGCGATTCATTGAATGTAAACATGTAAGGCCTGATTGGAAAAGGAATCTTAAGAATGGGCAAGAGAGCAGGTGCCTTTAAGAAGCATTTCACAGATTCTCTGCCATTCGCAGGTATGTTACGTGGTTCATATCTTTTTCCAAACACATTCCACTGAACAGAAAGCTATTTTGTCATTGACTGTGGTGGGATCTGCAGTGTTACTGTCCAAATTTGGGGGTGGTTGGGGGTAGGGTCGTGGTGGTTGGGTAGTGGCGGGAAGAAAGGTGGGAACCTAGCGTAGAAATAGTGTCAAATGGACATTATTATCACGGAATTGCAAAATGAGGCCTCCATGGTGTGTTCTTACTGAATATTACAGATGAGCGCTTGAATGTCCTCAAAGAGCGAAGAAAAGTACAGCACAGGAACAGGCCCTTCGGCTCACCAAGCCTGTGTCGACCATGCTGCCCGTCCAATCTAAAATCTTCTACACTTCCGGGGTCCATATCCCTCCATTCCTATCCTATTCATTGTCATAATATACACCAGCATATCATGGTGCAGACACACAGTGATGGACACACACACAGGGACCAATCAACATGTACAAACACCGCAGCCAATCACCAGTTAGAATGCACACACCATAAAGGCAGAGGGCACCACGGTTCCCGCTCATTCTGGGTGCTGCCTCTCAGTGTAACAAGAACTCATCCAGCCCAGCACAGACTCACACCACGTGCTGAGAGAATCAACTGGTTCGGACAAAGCTTAGGTTTCTAGTTTAAGTTAGCATCATTTAGACCCACAGTCATCGTGTGTTAGTTAGGTAGAAGTAGTTAATAAAATTGAGTTGAACCTTCATCAGTGTTGGAAGTGTCTGTTCATCTCTCAAGTCTACACTAGCCAACACTTCATTCATGTATTTGTCAGGACACTCCTTAAACGTCACTATTGTACCTGCTTCCGCCACTTCCTCCGGCAGCGAGTTCCAGGCACTCATTACCCTCTGTGTAAAAAAACGTCCCTCGCACATCTCCACTAAACTTTGCTCCTCGCACCTGAAACACCTGTCCCCCAGTAATTGACTCTTCCACCCTGGGAAAAAGCTTCTGACTATCCTCGCAATGACAATTAAAATCATATTGCCACTCTGTGCCCAATTACTGAGGTCAAAGCATGTTTGATCTTATCTCACCCAACCTTCTGATTCAGGTTGGGTGAGATCCAGGAAGTACAGCGTTACCCAGCAGCCCAGTGTTTTAATACAAGGAAGTCGATGTGAAGGAGGCCATGTCCCTTTTTATGGCACAAGCTGCTGGAAAGCAGGTAAGTTGAAAGGCCCACTAAAAGCTAAAGGCCCTTGACAGACCAGGGAGAAGGTAAGTTCCTGAGTTAAGCAAGTACGATTTGGGGGTGCTGGGGATTGGAGGTTGGGTGTGGATCAGAGGTCGTGGGGCCAGATATCATGATGATCAAAGTTTGGGTGGGGGGGGGGGAATCAGACCTTGGGTCAGGCCAGACTTTGGGCGGAGGAGTGTTCAGACCTCAGGAGATAGCAGGGAGAAAGTCTGGGGAGGATTGGGGGTTAGAGATTGTGAGATCGGAAGTGGGGGTGAGATCGGATGTCGGGGCAATGGGGTCTTGATGGAACTTGGGTTAGGTCAAGTCGGACTGCAAGGGGGCTGGGATGGTGTCGGACCTCCAGTTGGGTTTGGCCAGACTGGGGCAGGCTGGGAGGGGAAATGGGAGGAAATCGTGTGGGGGGGGGGGGGGGGGGGGGTTATCCCTTGAAGGAGGTCAGGGGAGAGCCCTGGGGGTCATGAAAAGGGAGAGCGTGCAGAGACCCATCGGGTGTGTTGGTCTGGAGTTGTGAAACAGTTACCCAGAAGTTAGAAATGGTTCTAACCCTTCTAACTTTTTCTGGGTAACTATTGATGTAATTCAGTTGGAACCATCCAAAGTTTGCGATTTAAATCACATTTTCAGACCGTTCCTGGTGCAGGACATTTCCCTAGGGCATGTTTACACTTCTGGAAAATTCCCAGGTTTACCTCCTATGGTAACCACTCATGGGGATAGTCCAGCACACCAGTACTGTCTTGGATTACTCTAAGGGTTCTTTGTGATGAGAACACAGTGTAATGAAGAGAACAACGACAGAAGTTTGTCTACTTTACTTTATTAGCAAAGAATAAAGCCAATAAGAATATGACATAAAGAAAATATAAAACAAGAAGATAACACAAGCATCTCACGCAGATCTACTCGTCGGGGACCGCGGGGTCGACGGCGGCGTCAAGATTCGGCTCCTGACACTTGTCGCAAATCTGGTCTGAGGTGAAGTCCAACGATCGAGCTAAAAGTCAACAAGATACACGAGAACACCTGAGTCTGGACATCTGGGGCCTCATGTTCCAGTTAACATCCTGGCCCTGGAAGGCTGCCAATTATCCTTGCAGCAAGCAGAATTAACCCATCCCTTACAGGTGCTACCTAATCAGACACTGGGGAGCTTAGAAGTTGAGGCCCTATATACATGGAGCTATGCTTGTGCAGGATGGTAAATTCCATTTGATTTGTGGCTTTCATTAACAAGAACACCCACGTCTCTATTAATACCAATATTTACTAGTCTGACTTTACTGACTTTTATTTAATTAAAATAAGAAAATTTATTAACATGGCAAAGCTGCTCGCCCTGGACAGCACCACTTTAAAGGTAAAACATTGTGATAATTAAGAAGCAATAGTTACTTCCATTGCTCAAGTAGCAACTCATGGGGAGGTTGTGGTTCCCAACATGGGAATTTGGCCCTCAAAGCCCAGCCAATTTTGTCATACATGTCTGTTTATTTCTTATTCACAGGCAGTCTCGCTTTAGTTTATTTCATAAGGCTAACGATTTGGAAAAGCCTGTCGTTAGTCTTCGTTTCTCACGGCTCGATAAATCTGAAATATAAATCCCTGAAGAAATCTACTCTTCAGCAAAGTGAAATGGGTGCAAAGCAATGGGAGTAGAAATGTGATGTTCCTACCTCCGTGCCGTGCAAACGTGTTGTCAACACTAAGAAAATTTGCAAGACCTTACCCCTCCCCTCTAGACTTTACTCGGGAGCTCTATTTTCAATCTACTACCCTTCTCCATCAGCGGATATATGGACACTATCTACTCAACCCTGTCATGTACTAATGTTTGCATGGATGCTGGTCCACAAATAACACGACAGCTCCTTCTGTGCAATGTACTTATTAATTCTGAGACAAAATGTAAAATTAAACTTCCCATAACTAAAGTGACAGCCCTTTTGGCAGCTGTGCATTTTTAATTCTGTAGTGAGAAGGTCAAATGTAAAATGACTTTGCCATGAATAACATGGCAACTCTGCATGTTTGCAATGAAGCATGTTAAAACCTGAAGGAAAGGCAGGAAATGTGGTCTTGGCAAACATTCTCCAACTTGTTAATTCTTTAATTTCATTGTGTACGGACACTTTCCAGGGAATGAAACATTGTTTTAAAACTTTTAAATTATAATTTTCAAGCAGCATTAACTGGGCAATAGCAAAGGTTTGAATATCATTTGCATCACAAACATTCAGCATTGACAATGCAGCACATTCTCTGTTCTGTCCCCATAAGCCTACAAGTTTATTTTCCTCAAACAGCCCAATAAGTTCCCTTTTAAAATCATTGATCATCTCTGCTTCCACCACTCTCAAAGCAGTGTGTTTCAGTTCATTAAAACTCAATGCATTAAAGCTCTTCCACAATACCCCACACCATTCTCTCCCCCCCCCCCCCCCCCCCCACCACCAATGTTTAAGTCTGTGTCTCCAAGGCTAATGAGAATAGGTTTTCTTTGTCTAAGTTATCCAAACCTGTCATAATCTTGTACTCATCCATCAAATCCTCCCCTCCGTCTCCTTTGCTCTACGAAGAACAACCTCAGCTAATCTGACATCACGGGAACCATTCTTGTAAATTCTCTTAATATATTTCTTTACGTGTGGTGACCAGAACTGGACACAAAACTCTATTTGTAACCTAAACAGAGCTTTACAAAGACTCAGCAAAAACTTTTAAAGCTTTTGTACTCAATACCTCTATTTATGAAGCCCAGATGCTTTGCAAATTACCCTCTCAATATGTCCTGCCTTCTTCAATGATCTATGCACACAGACCCCAAGGTTAGTCTTTCCCTGTATACCCTTTCAAACTTGTAGTGATCTGTACATCTGCACATACACCAGGGACTGCAGCACAGATGTAACAGCCACAGCATCACCAGAGGGCAACATCAGAGCCGGGTATAAAGGGTCGAGCCCAAGGGAGGATCCACCTCTTTTAGAAGCACAGAGCTAGTGAGCAGCAGCCCACAGAGACAGCTCAGCATAGGCAGTTTACCTTAGCTTCACTGGACATACCTCTTGACTGTATTATATCTAGTTAAGCTCTGGAAACAGAACAAACCCACTGAATAAAGTATTTGTCTTAACCGTAAGTCTACAATCTTTATTCAGACTTAGAGAATAACATAAAACTGTGCTTTTCTACCTAGCTTTACCTAGCCTTATCCCTTTTGCCACAATGCATCACCTCACACTTGCTTTTATTGAAATCCACCTGCCAGGGAAGTTCATGATGAAGGCTGACAGCGTGCAGAGGTGATCTAACTGACTGGCAAAAGTAAGGGCATATTTCCTGATCAAGCACTCCAATTTGGGAGTGAAGCACTTGAGCAGGAAATTGCAACCCTGCAGTGAACAGCTGGGCACATTTCTGGAAAATGGTGTCAGTATATCCAACATTTCCTGATGCACATTCCTGCTGAGCATTCATAAACTTTACCTATTTGGAGCTTAATGTGGACAATTAACACTTTGTCTTAAATATCTTAACATTGCAACACTTTGGATCCACAGCTGGACACTGTACTTCATAAGATGTAAAATTTAAATGTATTGTTAACAATGGAAGGTTTTAGAAGAGGATTCTATTTTTGTCTTTCTCTTTAAGTCGAGGTAAATTGAGATAATGAAAATGGACATGTGACCTGTTACTAGTTTTGCCTGATGACCAGCTTGTCGGGCTTGTTACCTTCGGGACAGAGGGCCCAGGTCACATGCTATTGAAATCTATCTGCCGGTTTGAACACAAAAGGGAGAAGCAGATATTTTTTCTGTAGCAGAATTAGGGCCTGATTATCACCATTCAGGCAAGAAGCTCGATTGGGGTAATTCCCTGACTTGGCAATGTTATCTCCATATAAATGGCACCAGTGATTGAGTCAGGCCTGTTGACCCTGGAAGCAGTTCGGGTGTGGCTTATGAAGTGGGTGAGGGCTAAGGCCTGGCCAGGTTTGAGAAAAGCCTGTATTGTTCTCTGGGACTTCATCCCAGTTGAATTAAAGTCTATTAGGCCTTTCAGCCCTCACCCTCCTCCATGCCCCCTCCATGCCCACTCACCCAGTATGCAATATAGAACCAAATGCTCTTTAAAAAAAATAATCAAAAATCTGCTTCAAAAAAAAGCTGCTGCTCCTGCAACACTCTTTAAAAAACAAAGTCAATCAGACCAAGCCATTATGTTAGCAACGACAGAAGCTTTATCTTACTTCACACTACTTAATCTTGTCTAAATAAATATGCAAACAATGAAAGAAACTGTCCAAACAAAAAATAAACTTATTATAATCTCATAAGGATATCAATCAATCATTGCAAACATTCTATTTCCACCTGTGGAAACAGACCTCTGCTGAGCTAATCCATTGCTGAGCGTTGAAGCTCAACAAAGCATTCATAATGAGGGTATCTGGAAAAACAGGAATCTTAACATTTTAACATAATGACAGCAAAACCGCCGCAAACCTCCTTGCAACATGTAAGCAAATTAGATTTGCATGCAAAATGTTTAGTAGCACCAAATGACACTCAAAAATAAGGGGACCAAGGTGAAGGCAAGAATAATGAGAAATATCTTCCCCAGTGCAATGGAGAAACTATGGAAAGTGAAAGGGTAAAGGTGGCCTTTTTAACAAACAACTCTGATCGAACATTACCACAATTAAGTTAGCAGAAATACCAAACATATTAATTAGTCTTCCTGTTATCATTTATCTTTCATTTTGATCTCTCATGGATTCAATTTGCTCTTCATGCGTTAATTGTATTTTAATCTCCATTTTGATGGTACCCTCACAGGAACAGATACAACTGGGGGTAAGGGATTTACGAACGGTGGCACAATGTTTGGCACTGCTGCCTCACAGCTCCAGGGACCCGGGCTCAATTTTGGACTTGGTTGACTGCGTGGGGTCTGCATATTCTCACCAAGGGTTTCCTTTGGGTACACAGGTTTCCTCCCACAGTCCAAAGATGTGCAGGTTAACATAGAACATAGAACATTACAGCGCAGTACAGGCCCTTCGGCCCTCGATGTTCCACCAACCTGTGAAACCATTCTAATGCCCATCTACACTATTACATTATCATCCATATGTTTATCCAATGACCATTTAAATGCCCTTAGTGTTGGTGGGTCCACTAATGTTGCAAGCAGGGCATTCCACATCCTTACTACTCTCTGAGTAAAGAATCTACCTCTGACATCTGTCCTATATCTATCTCCCCTCAATTTAAAGCTATGTCCTCTCATGCTAGCCATCACCATCCGAGGAAAAAGGCTGTCACTGTCTACCCTATCTAATCCTCTGATCATCTTGTATGCCTCTATTAAGTCACCTCTGAATCTTCTTCTCTCTAACGAAAACAGCCTCAAGTCCCTCAGCCTTTTCTCATAATATCTTCCTTCCATACCAGGCAACATCCTGGTAAATCTCCTCTGCACCCTTTCCAATGCTTCCACATCCTATAATGCAGCAACCAGAACTGCACGCAATACTCCAAATGCGGCCGCACAAGAGTTTTCTACAGCTGCAACATGACCTCATGGTTCCGAAACTCAATCCCTCTACCAATAAAAGCTGACACACCGTACGTCTTTTTAACAACACTATCAACCTGTGTGGCAACTTTCAGGGATCTATGTACATGGACACCGAGATCTCTCTGCTCATCCACACTACCAAGAATCTTACCATAAGCCCAGTACTCTGTATTCCTGTTACTCCTTCCAAAATGAATCACCTCACACTTTTCTGCATTAAACTCCATTTGCCACCTCTTAGCCCAGCTCTGCAGCTTATCTATGCCCTCTGTAACCTGCAACATCCTTCCGCACTGTCCACAACTCTCCCGACTTTAGCGTCATCTGCAAATTTACTCACCCATCCTTCTACACCCTCCTCCAGGTCATTTATAAAAATGACAAACAGCAGTGGCCCCAAAACAGATCCTTGTGGTACACCACTAGTAACTGAACTCCTGGCTGAACATTTCCCATTAACCCACCACCCTCTGTCTTCTTACAGCTAGCCAATTTCTGATCCAGACCGCTAAATCACCCTCAATCCCATGCCTCCGTATTTTCTGCAATAGCCTACCGCGGGGAACATTATCAAATGCTTTACTGAAATCCATATACACCACATCAACTGCTTTACCCTCGTCCACCTTTTGGTCACCTTCTCAAAGAACTTAACTTGTGAGGCACAATCTACCCTTCATAAAACCGTGTTGACTATCCCTAATCAAATTATTCCTTTCCAGATGATTATAAATCCTATCTCTGAGAATCCTTTCCAAGACTTTGCCCACAACAGAAATAAGGCTCACTGGTCTATAGTTGTCTCTACTCCCCTTCTTGAACAAGGGGACAACATTTGATATCCTCCAATCTTCTGGCACTATTCCTGTAGACAATGACAACATAAAGATCAAAGCCAAAGGCTCTGCAATCTCCTCCCTAGCTTCCCAGAGAATCCTAGGATAATTCCCATCGAGCCCAGGGGATTTATCTATTTTCACACTTTCCAGAATTGCTAACACCTCCTAATTATGAACCTCAATCCCGTCTAGTCTAGTAGCCTGTATCTCAGTATTCTCCTCGACAACATTGTCTTTTTCTTGTGTGAATACTGATGAAAAATTTTCATTTAGCGCCTCTCCTATCTCCTCGGACTCCATGCACAACTTCCTACTACTGTCCTTGACTGGCCCTACTCTTACCCTAGTCATTCTTTATTCCTGACATATCTATAGAAAGCTTTAGGGTTTTCCTTGATGCTACCTGCCAATGATTTCTCATGTCCCCTCCTGGATCTTCTTCACTCTCTTTTTAGGTCCTTCCTGGCTAACTTGTAACTCTCAAGCGCCCTAACTGAACCTTCACGTCTCATCTTTACATAAGTCTCCTTCTTCCTCTTGACAATTGATTCAACTACTTTAGTAAACCACGGTTCCCCCGCTCGACCACTTCCTCCCTGCCTGACAGGTACATACTTATCAAGGACACGCAGGAGCTGTTCCTTGAACGAGCTCCACATTTCAATTGTGCCCATCCCCTGCAGTTTCCTTCCCCATCCTGTACATCCTAAGTCTTGCCTAATCGCATCATAATTGCCTTTCAGGGCAGCACGGTAGCATTGTGGTTAGCACAATTGCTTCACAGCTCCAGGGTCCCAGGTTCGATTCCCGGCTTGGGTCACTGTCTGTGCGGAGTCTGCACGTTCTCCCCATGTGTGCGTGGGTTTCCTCCGGGTGCTCCGGTTTCTCCCACAGTCCAAAGATGTGCAGGTTAGGTGGATTGGCCATGCCAAATTGCCCTTGGTGTCCAAAATTGCCCTTGTGTTGTGTGGGGTTATTGGGTTATGGGGATAGGTGGAGGTGTGGACCTTGGGTAGGGTGCTCTTTCCAAGAGCCAGTGCAGACTTGATGGGCCGAATGGCCTCCTTCTGTACTGTAAATTCTATGATTCCCCCAGCTATAACTCTTGCCCTGCGGTATATACCTATGCCTTTCCATCGCGAAAGTAAACGTAACCGAATTGTGGTCACTATCACCAAAGTGCTCACCTACCTCCAAATCTAACACCTGGGCTGGTTCATTACCCAGTGCCAAATCCAATGTGGACTTGCCTCTTGTTGGCCTATCTACATACTGTGTCAGGAAACCCTCCTGCACACATTGGACAAAAACTGACCCATCTAAAGTACTCGAACTATAGCATTTACAGTCAATATTTGGACAATTAAAGTCCCCCATAATTACCCTGTTACTTTCACTCTTATCCAGAATCATCTTTGCCAACCTTTCCTCTACATCTCTGAAACTTTTTGGAGGCCTATAGAAAACTCCCAACAGAGTGACCTCTCCTTTCCTGTTTCTAACCTCAGCCCATACTACCTCAGTAGACGAGTCCTCATCAAATGTAATTTCTGCCACCGTAATACTGTCCTTGACTAACAATGCCACACCTCCACCTCTTTTACCACCTTCCCTGAGCTTACTGAAACATCTAAACCCCGGAACCTGCAACAACCATTGCTGTCCCTGCTCTATCCACTTCTCCGAAATGGCCACAACATCGAAGTCCCAGGTACCAACCCATGCTGCAAGTTCACCCACCTTATTCCGGAAGCTCCTTCCTGCCTGCCTGCCGGTACACTCCTGCGACCTTGAAATCTTACTCATGACCTCACTACTCTTAACCTCCTGTACACAGGAGCTACAATTCAGGTTCCCATCCCCCTGCTGAATTAGTTTAAATCCTCCCAAAGAGCATTAGCAAATTTCACCCCCGCAGGATATTCGTACCTCTCTGGTTCAGGTGTAGACCATCCAGTTTGTAGAGGTCCCACCTACCCCAGAATGAGCCCCAATTATCCACGTATCTGAATCCCTCCCTCCTGCACCATCCATGTAGCCACGTGTTAAACTGCTCTCTTTCCCTATTCCTCGTCTCGCTAGCACGGGCACGGATAACAACCCAGAGATAATAACTCTGTTTGTTCTAGCTCTACGATTCCACCCTAACTCCCTGAATACCTGCCTTACATCCCCCACTATTTTCCTACTTATGACGTTGATGCCTGTGTGGACCACGACTTGGGGCTGCTCCCCCTCCCCTTATGGATCCCAAAAACACGATCCAAGGCATCACGAACCTTGGCACCTTTGAGGCAACACACCAACCGTGAGTCTCTTTCGTTCCCACGGAATCTCCTATCTGTCCCCCTAACTATGGAGTCTCCAATGACTAATGCTCTACCCCTCTCCCCCCTTCCCTTCTGAGCAACAGGGACAGAAACTGTGCAAGAGACATGTACCCCATGGCTTACCCCTGGTAATTCCACGCCCCCACCGGTATACAAAGCGGTATACTTGTTACTAAGGGGAACAACCACAGGGGATCCCTGTACTGACAGCTTCCTCCCAGCCCCTTTCACCGTCACCCATCTATCTTCATTCTTCGGAGTAACTACCTCCCTGAAGCTTCTATCCATGACCACCTCTGCCTCCCGAATGATCCAAAGTTCATCCAGGTGGAAGGGTGGGGGACACTACAAGTGTAGTGTCTTGGGTTATATACAGGTACTACACACCTTCCCAGAACTCCCCACAACGGACATCCGGTTTCCTGCTGCTCTGAAAGAAAAACAACTCCGAAAAAAGTAAGTTTAAAAACAAAAATTCAGCTTACCTTCAGCTCTCCTTACCAAAAAATCGCTCCCCTCTCTGCCTGCTCCGCTGGAAGAATTAAGTGGATTGGCTACGTTAATTGCTCCTTAGTGTCCAAAAATGAGCAGGTTCAGTGGGATTACGGGGATAGGGCGGGGGAGTGGGCCGAGGTAGGGTGTTCTTGGTCGGGTTTGTGCAGACTCGATGAGCTGAATAGCCTGTTCTTGCGCTGCAGAGATTCTACGGAACATATGAATTAAGATTAGGCCATTTGGCCCCTTGAGCCTGCTCTGCCATTCAATGTGATCACGGTTGATCTGCTTGTAACTTCAACTCTGCAATTCCCGCCTAGCCTGATAACCTTTCATCCCCTTGTCAATCAATAATCTATCTAGCTCTGCCTTATAAACATTCAAAGACTCTGCTTCCACTGCCTTTTGAGGAAGAGAGTTCCAAAAGACTCACGACCCTTTGAGTGAAAATAATTCTCCTCGTGTCTGTCTTAAATGAGCAAACCCTTATTTTTAAGCAATGACCCCACTTTCATGGTGCTGCATAACAAACTGTGATAAATCATTTTACTTTCTGTTTCCATTGTTAGTGTAGTAAATCTCCGTCCTTGCAATTCAAGCTTCCTGAACTGTCATGTGCTGCTGTTGTCTCTGCTCCTGCAGCATCGTTTGATTTGATGGACCTTCCAAGCTGCAGAATTCACCGATAAATCCAGCATCTTCCCTGCTCACTGTTGAACTCTGTCAGCTCTCTGGGTGAAGTAACACCAGCTTTAAGTGAAATAAATTAACACAGTAGGAAGGAATTAAATTCTGCATGTTCCATTTTAATTGCTGCGTAATGAGCATTAATAAGCAAAAAAACCCCAACATGTTTAACACCATTCATTAGCAATATTTACTAGTGGGAGGAAGCTGTGATTGAAGTATGAGATCACTACAGTTAACAAATGTATGGCCTGAATTATCTTGATGTGGGACACATTAAAATCCAAAATGATAACCTTGCTTTCTACCTAGAGACTACTGTAAATGGGTTACAGCTTGCATGTCATAGAGTCATTTTTATTATAGCACAAAAGTTCATTCAGCCCATTGAGGCCATGTTCAATGACAATGGCCGGGATTCTTCCTTCTGGGGACCAAGTCCCCATGCCGGCAGGTAAACCGGGCCAACCACTCCGACGTCAACAGTCCCCGAAAGTGCAGAATTCTCTGCATTTTCAGGGGCTAGGTGGATGCCGGAGGGGTTGGTGCTGTTCCAGCTGAAGGAACGGCGCAAGTTCGCACATGCGGCGAAAGGCCGGCGTGATTCCGCGCATGCATGGAATGGCCGGCATGATTCCGTGCATGCGCAGACCGGCTGGCGTATTTTGGCACATGCACGGGGGGGGTTCTCTTCTCCGCACCGGCCATGGCGGAGCCCTACAGGGGCCGGCGCAGAAGAAAGAAGTGCCCCCACGGAACAATCCCGCCCACAGATCAGTGGGCCCCGATCGCAGGCCAGACTACCGTGGGGGCCACCCCGGATCGGATCCCCCCGCGCCCGCCCCCCCGAGGACCGCCCACGCATACTCACCTGCCAGGTCCCGCCGGTGCTTGAGTGGAGTGATTCACGCCGGCGGGACTGGCCAAAAATGGATGGCCACTCGGCCGATCGGGGCCCAGAGAATTGTTGGGGGGGGGGGGGGGGGGGGGGCGCTGCCAACGGGAATCCTGCCCCCACCCGAAAAACGGTGACGGAGAATACAGCAGCCGGTGTCAGAGCAGCGGGGCGGGATTTGTGCCGCCCCCTGGGGATTCTCCGACCTGGCGGGGGGGTCGGAGAATCCCGCCCAGTATCTCTGGAATAGACAGGAAAACTGATTTTTGATTTGAAGAACGGATGCTTGCCTCACAATATGTGCAGGAGGTGCAATGCATCAATACACTTTGGGAGTTGAATGAATTCTTAACCCCTTAAATCTTTTTCTGATTCAGAAATTATGCAGACAACTAGAATCCATCAAAATAAAGTTCTATATTGGCCCTGTCCTAATTTTCAGATTTGCACGGTGAGATTGGAAGATCCCATAAATGAAATGAAATGAAAATCGCTTATTGTCACAAGTAGGCTTCAAATTAAGTTACTGTGAAAAGCCCCTAGTCGCCACATTCTGTCGCCTGTTTGGGGAGGCTGGTACGGGATTTTGCTGCTTAAATGCATTCATAAATGGTATTTTTTTCTAATCCATTTTTGGTGACTTTGTCAAAGGAAATCAATCTTTGACCCTTATCCACAACCACGTGATGACATACTTGACTGTTTTATTCTCAATGCACTACAATGAAACTGAACAGAATGTTGAGGGAAAGGATGTAAAAGAAAAGAGGGGAACATTTATCCATTGATAAAGCACCTTTTCAAGACTCTCAATCCTTTTAAAGCAATGAATTAATTTGAAAAGCTAAACATTGCTTGCACTTGTCCCTACATGGTCGCTGGAGACAAATCATCTGAATCCTGGGAGAGAGTCATAGGGTGTGGATCTCCCAATCGGAGACTGGAAGTGCCCCTGCCAGTGGGAAAACTGGAATGATTCCCGCTGGTGCTCAGAGACCCTGACATCCCATTCAATGGGCACTTAGAAAAGATTTTACCCTCAATCGGGTTTTCATTCAATATCACCAGGATTCTTGCTGAAACTGAGACGGCCAGGACCAAATCTCTCTGACAGGTCCCTGCACGTCAGGGATCAGAGTGACCTTCTTAAAGGTTGCCCCAATCTCAAAGTTCTGCTGTACACCCCTCCCTCCATCCCTAGGAGCCTCCCCCCCCCCACCCCACCCCCGCACCCACCATCAGCAACCCCCTTATTTCCATCCCCCATCTCCCGCTTCAGCTCTTCCAAACATCCCCCTTCAAACTGCAGCCTTTGGCAGTGCCTATCTGATGGTCTGCAGGGGTAGGGATGGTATTCAGCAAGGCCCTCCCTATAATTGCCATTTCAAAGGTTTCTCCCACATTCAAAGGAATACTTTTACCTTCTTCTCCAGATCTTTGAACTTGGCGTGCTGACAGACTGTTTAAAGCCTGCAGATGAGAAGAGAAGCCAAACAACCCCTATCCCAGAAAAGACCCCCCGACCTGAGCTCCTCCAGCCCAGTACAAGCACCCCTGGAGCCCACCTCCAATTAAGGACCCCTCAGCGGCCTGGACGTGATTGTAGGGAGGGCCTTTGCTGATTACCCTCCCTAGCCTCAGACTGCAAGCCACCAGATCCCCATTTCTCAAGACCTGCACCAATTCATGCCAGTGTGATTCCAGGCTGGGAGGGCTGGAGCATCCCAGGAGCAGCTGAATTGGGCATTCTGCCTGACAATGACATTCAAGTTAGGGATAATGAGTTATTTGCGAGTTCCTGTCGGATCTCGACAGGAACATTGTCGGGGACCGGACCGGTCTGAAATCCATGCTTGGCCTGATACTCGATTCACCAGACCTTTGCTGCTGGATGGCCGCGGAGAATCCCGGCCATCATAGAGTTTTACAAAACAAAAAAAGGCCCTTCGGCCCATCATGTCTGTGATGGCCATTCAGCTTTCATCGATTCTAAATATTGTTGTAGGAGTTCATCAGGATAGTGCCCTAGGTTCAACCATCTGCAACTGCTTCAATAATTACCTTCCTTCTCTCATAAGGAAAATGTTCATGAATCATTGCACAATGTTCAGCACCATTCACAACTCCTCAGATACAGATGCATCCTGTGCCAATATGCAGCAAGACTTGGGCACTATCCAGGCTTGGGCCAATAAGTGTCAAGTGGTAAGTAACATTCACACCACACAAATACCAGGCAATGACCATCTCTAACAAGACAGAATCTAACCATGTTCCCATGACATTCAGTCCTGTCCATTGACTCCCTCCACTAGTGACACACAGTGGCAACAGTGTGTACTGCAGCATTTCACCGAGGCTCCTTCCAAAGCTCTTGCCAAACCATGGCCTCGACCATCTAGCAGGATGAGGGAAGCAGCTGCATCGGAACACCACCACCTGCAAGTTCCCCTCCAAGCCATAAATCATCCTGACTTGGAATGACATTGATGTTCTTTCATTGTCACTGGGTCAAAAACCCAGAATTCCCTTCCGAACAGCGCTGGGGATTTGCTTGCGCCAGATAGACTGCAATAGTTCAAGAAGGTGGCTCATCAGCACCTTCCCAAAGGCAATTAGAGATAGGCAACAAATGCTGAATTTGCAGTGAGGCCCTGAAAGAATAAAATAACCTCTGCCACATCAATGCTAAAATTCTGATCAATGTGTTTACTTCATTTGAGGTTGAATGACTTGCGCTGGATATCGCCCTGCTTCTGCCCTCCAATAAATTATAATCAAAGATGTCCAATAAATTATAATGGAAGATGTCCTCTCAATTACACAGAGGCCTGTACACTATTCAACACCCTTCCTTGACCAGTAAATCCTCATGCCTTATACTCCGTCCAGGGGCTTTTCACAGTAACGTCATACTTGTGACAATAAAAGGTTACTATTATTATTATTATTTACTATCCATCCTATCACTTATAAATCACTCCATATCCATGTTCTCATTCTCCTTCAGTGATTTCACTCCTGAGCATTTCCTTCATTCCTGATTCTAGTTATTCACCTTATCTACACTCTCATTGTTGCCCAGAAGTTATGTCCCAGAGTATCAAAACTGCTTTTTTAAAATCGCCCTCCCTGTCATCTTACACTCCTGAATATCCTTCCCTTTGACAGGTTTTGTGCAGAACCACTCTTTTCTCTTCCTCCTGCGACTCACCTTATAGTCTCTCTGCGCCTCGCCCTGCAAAACACTGGAGAGATTCCTCTGTGTGAAAGTGGAACATGACATTTGTTGAAGAAAAAAATAGTCAGCACTTTGAGTTTTCACGAAAGGTCCTTTATTGAACACGATGTTCGTGGAGGGAATTAGAATGACCACAGTCTTTCCAAATGTGCTTCCTTTCCAAAGGCAAGGCGAGTAATTTATATAATATCATAAGCAATATCTAGGACGGAGAGGCATTCTTGAGATTAGCCAAGAAGACAGAAAAGAGAGCAAAGTTTAATAACAGGCCTTGAGTTCCTTGCCTAAGAAAAATAATAATTGTCTGCTGTCAGCAAAACAATGTGCAGCTGTACGCCTGTTTACATGGTATGACCTTCTGACTGTTTCATACAGAACTGCGAACTTTTTGACTGAAAATAAGTCTATATATCCATCATGCTTCGCCAAGTGCCTATTTCCATGAAATATAGTCAAGGAGCTGATTAAAATAATACAGGGTATTTAAGGCAGCTAATCTGCCAACTAAAGTCCCTTCTGCAACATTCAAGCACATGTTCTGCACGGAGGTTATAAAACATGGATTCTTCATTTCACTGGTATCAGGTATTTATAAATAGCACTGGAAAAGCTTAACTTAGAGGGATAGACTATCCACAATGGACATTCACGACTCACACTCCAAATCCCTTGGGAACCCATCGATAGCTTCACGTCTGATCTCTAATCAGCCAAGTAACAGAGCTCAATTGGCAGCGCTCCTATTACAAATTTTCTGTGATCACCTGATCCAGGTCACATTGTCCTCCAATCACGATAGCCTTCTCCTTGGAGATTCTCAAACTCCCAGATGCTGCCCAGGCAGTCTGACTAGGCCTCCAGCAGCTGTAATACATATGGACATACTACAAACCCACGGCCACTACCATCTAGAAAGACAAGGGCAGCAGATACATGGGAGCACAACCACCTACAAGTTCCCCTCCAAGTCACTCACCATTCTGACTTGGAAGACTATCGCCGTTCCTTCACTGTTGCTGGGTCAGATCCTGGAACTCCCTCCCTAATAGCACAGTGGGTGTACCTACTCGACATGGACTGCAGCGGTTCAAGAAGACAGCCCACCACCCGTCTCAAGGGAAATTGGGAATGGGCAGCATATGCTGGTCTGGTCAGCGAAGGCCACATCCCGTAAAAAATGAATTTTTAAAAATTATGAATGTACGTAAGAGGAGCAGGAGTAAGCCCCAGGGACCTTTAAACCCGCTCCGTCATTCAATAAGATCATGGCTAATCTTATTATAACTTCAACTCCACTTTCCCTCCCATCCAAATAACCTTTCACTCCCTTGTTTATCAAAAATCTATAGAACTTTTCCTTAAAATATTTGAAGACACAAGGCGAGATTCTCTGGCATCCCTGTGGCGTGTTTCTCAGTGATAGGAGGTGGCCCGCTGTTCACCGGCGGCAGGACCATCTAGTCCCACCACTGTCAATGGGATTGCCCATTGAATCCATCCCGTGCCATTGAGAATCCCGTGCACCCGAAGATCCAACCAGCATGAACAGCCGGAAAATCTCGCCCTCTGTTTCCACCATCTTTCAGGAAGAGAGCTCTGAAGGCTAATGACCCTCTGAGTGAAATACTTTCTCTGTCTTTAATGGACAACCATTATTTTTAAATTGTGAACCTTGACTTTCCCACAAGAGGAAACATCCTCTCCATATCCAACCTGTCAAGACCCCTCAGGATGTTATATATTTCAATCAATTTGCCTCTTACCCTTCTAAGCTCCAGCAGATACAAGAATAGCTTGTCCAGCCTTTCCTCATAAGGCAACCCTCCCATTCCAGGAAACCTTCTCTGAACTGTTTACAATACATTTACAGCCTTCCTTAGGTAAGAAGACCAGTACTGTACACAGCCATCCAGATGTCGTCTCACCGATGCCCTTAATAACTGAAACAGAATTTCCCTACGCTTGAATTTAATTCCCCTCGCAATAAACAATGACATTTTATCACCTTTCCTAAATACTTGCTGTACCTGCATACTCACTGGGCGGAATTCTCCGACTCCCCGCAGGGTCGGGGAATCGCCGGGGTCGGCGTGAATCCCGCCCCTGCCACCCGGGAATTGGCGGGAGCGGGATTCTCGCTCCCGCCGATCGGCGTGCCCCCCGCAGCGATTCGCCGGCCCGCGATGGGCCAAAGTCCCGCCGCTGTCAGGCCTCTCCCGCCGACGTGGTTTAAACCACCACTGCGCTGGCGGGATTGGCGGTGCGAGCGGACCCCCGGGGTCCTGGGGGGGGCGAGGGGCGATCGGACCCCGGGGAGTGCCCCCACGGTGGCCTGGCCCACGATCGGGGCCCACCGATCGGCGGGCGGGCCAGTGCTGTGGGGGGTACTCTTTTTCTTCCGCCGCCATGGCGGAGGCAGAAGAGACCCCCTCCACCGCGCATGCACCGGTGGTGACGTCAGCTGCCGCTGACGCTCCGGCGCATGCGCGGACTCACGCCGCCCGGCGAAGGCCTTTCGGCCAGCCCCGACATTGGCGCCAGTTTTGGCACCAGTCGGCGGAGCGGGAGCCACTCCGGCGCGGGCCTAGCCCCTAAAGGTGCAGAGAATTCCGGACCTTTGGGGAGGCCCGACACCAGAGTGGTTGGCGCCCCTCCGCTACGCCGGGACCCACCTCCCCGCTTGGTAGGCGAGAATTCCGCCCACCTTTTGTGATTCATGCACTAGGACACCCAGAATCTTTGCATATCAGATCTCTGCAATCTCTCGCCATTTTGATGATATGCTTTTTTTTTCTTCCTTCCAAAGTTGTCAACTTCACATTTTTCACATTATACTCCACTTTCCAGGTCTTGGCCCACTCATTTAACCTATCTATAGCCCTTCTTCCTCTTCTCAACTTACTTTCCTTCATCTTTTTGTCATCAACAAATTTAACAACCGTACCTTTGGTCCCTTAATTCACATCATTTATATGAATTGTAAAACGCACCAATCCTGCAGAACTCCACTCACTATATCTTGCCAACTAGAAAATGAGCCATTATGCCTACTCTGTTTCCTGTTAGCTAGGTAATCTTCCATCTATGCCAATATGTTACCCCCTACACGATGGACTTTTCCCGCAATAATCTTTGATGTGGCTCATTATCAAATGTCTTCTGGAAATGAGTTCACCCACTCGTTCCCATTTATCCACAGTATATGTTACTTCTTGTTAGGAAATAGAGATAGTTGAAGTAATTTTCTATATGTATTGTGTGTACTAGGAACAAGATAGATGTTTAAGTATACTTAATTTGTGTTTCTGTATTTGTGTGCTAAGAGAGGGTTCAGTTCAGCATCATGCTAAACAAATAGGCTTAGTTTCAATTTAAACTTTGACTGCATTTAAACCCAAAAGTAAGAACCTTACCCCAGATTCTGACAGTACATCCACTAGTTTTGGGCAGCATGGTAGCACAAGTGGATAGCACTGTGCCTTCACAGCGCCAGGGTCCCAGGTTCGATTTCCCACTGGGTCACTGTCTGTCTGGAGTCTGCATGTTCTCCCCGTGTCTGCATGGGTTTCCTCCGTTGCTCTGGTTTCTTTTGGACACAGTCCAAAGACATGCAGGTTAGGTGGATTGGCCATGATAAATTGCCCTTAGTGGTTGGGAAGGGTTATTGGGTTATGGGGATAGGGTGGAAGTGAGGGCTTAAATGGGTCGGTGCAGACTCGATGGGCCGAATGGCCTCCTTCTGCACGGCATGTTCTATGTCTATGTCTACAGACAGGACAATACAAAGGGACAGAAACAAGTCCCCAAACTAACGGAAAAAGTCCCAGGAAGATTGTGATAAAAGGGACAAAGAATCGCAATCTGACCAAGGAACTGTTCATTAAATTTAAAGATAGAGGCAGAGAGAGGCGCCCTGTTAAAGTACAGACCGGAGACATTGGCTACTGAAAGGCCAGAGTATCTGTGTTGATAACGTAATGCAGACTGTGAAGCAGTGGTGTTCTGTTGGCGGCCCTGGGTACCTAACAGTTTGTGTAGAGGTTTGACTGCACATGGTGATCCGCGTAGAGGAAACCTAAAAAGAGAGTTTGAAATTCTGGATGCGGACCTTTAAGGAATCCGAGAGGAAGTGTTGTTTGGGAGAAGGTTCTTCAAGAGCAGAGTTTGGAAGTCAGAGTTCCATTGTCAGTTGGTTCACTGTGACAAGCACCTCGGGGAGGTTTGATGAGAAATCCAAGAAATTGTTTTGAGTAGCATCTGCCACTTGGTTTCAGAGTCTATAGAATCCCGACAGTGCAGAAGGAGGCCATTGGGTCCATCAAATTTGGCACTGACCCTCCTTCAGAGCATTCTACCCAGGTTCACTGCCGCGCCCTATCCATCATAACCTAATCTGTACCTCCTTGGACACTAAGGGGCAATTTAGCATAGCCACCAAACCTGTGCATCTTTTGACTGTGGGAAGAAACCAGAGCACCCACTGGAAACACACACAGACATGGGGAGAACATGCAAATTCTACACCATCGCTGCAGGCCAGAGTCGAACATGGGTCCCTGGTGCTGTGAGGCAGTAGTGCTAACCACTGTGCCAACGTGCCACAGTGTGGTGTACCTGACCACAGTTTTTCTATTGGTCAAAATGGACTTTGTACTGACTGAGAACATTAGAGTGCAAGATATGATTTGTAACTTCTGTTATCCTTACAAATCTGTATATATCTGTAAAGGTATAGCTGTGGTGATGGAGTAGTGCTGTCTAGTTAAATGTTTTCCTGCTAAATAAATTTGATATTCTCTTAACAAAAGTTCATCAGCTGTCCTGTGCCTCTTCATTCCTGTCTCTAAACAAAAAAGTAAAAGTTAGGATGTACCAAGCCTGGTTCCATCCTGGAATCGGATTGTCCTGTCGTGATATCAACTGGGATTGTAATATTTCTTTAAAAAGAACTAGAATAAATTGGCTCGACCTGATTTGCCTTTCGCAAAACCAATCCTGCTTCACTTCCATTTCTTGGTTCTCTATCCACCATTGAAGTTTCCAGCTGTCCTATCTGTGACCTTGGCTCTTACCGTGCTGTAATTGACAAGTCATCGACTCTGCATTCTTGCTGCTCACTTCCTCAATTCATGGCATCTCCTGCACCATCCCTCAACCTTCCAAAGACACTGCTCCCTGCATGGAGTGGCCCACAGGGGCCTGCCAGTTACACAGTTTGGTGCTCTCTCTCCCACCATCACCATTTGCTCGCTGTTCTGGTAAAACGATAAGGATTTGGATGATATCCAGCTTTTACTCAATGGTGACCATCTTAGCCCCTCCTCGGAGCTGATTCTTTTCACAGGACCCACGATTTGTGACAAGTCAGTGACATAGAGTCTGGATTGATCATGGCTCCCGGAGTCGGCCTCCTCACACTGGGTGCACCCCCTGAATCCTGGCACATACAAATTCCAGTACTCTCCATCACTATCCGATATCTCTTCACTTGAGCCACCGCCCGCTGACATTTTGAGTTCAGCACTAGTGTTCGATGGGCTGCTTGTTTTACATCGTCCGCCAGGCGTTTTGAGCATATTCAGCATTTTTGGAGGCTGTCCAACATCATGGTGTTTTTACCAGTATAAAACCTCCTGATGGCTTTGTGGGGGTTAAGGCTCTTCGACGCCCTTTATTTTCTTCCGAGTTATTCTTATTTCAGAATAACTTGTGTTATTCAGAAGGTTCACCTTGTCAGTCTTGTGTAGCATTTTTCTTTGCAAGGCTTCTTTCTCTGTCCCCTTGGGCACCATCTCAAACCTTGGTTTAGTCTTGTGTGATTCACTCGATAAATTGGCCTTCTCCACCTGAATGTGTGACAGCCTAAGGATATGATCCATGGGAGGGCTGGTTCTCTTCCAAAGAAGGGATGATCTGGAGTGTAACCTGTGGAGGAATGTGGGGTATTATTATAAGTATAGACCAACTCTGGAAAGTACTCAGGCCAATTTAATTTACTCCCAGGAGGAAAGTTGCACAATCGGTCATGCAGAGTATGATTGAATGATTCACATTGTCCAGTACCCTCTGTATGGTAGGGGGCAGTGCAGCCATCACATTGACCTGCATTACCTATTCCTAAATTAGCTAAATTTCCATTCATAACAATTGATTTTATTTTCAACCCGTCGCTTCCCAGTGAGCAACTTCCCTCACTGAAAATAGCTCAGGGTCAATAGCGAGGCAGAGGCCGGCAGCACCATATTGCGCATTCTTCCATCTCCAAGCCCACCTCTGACCCATTTTAAAAATCCCAACCACACCATTGCTCACCCTGTTCACACAGATCCCAGATCTCCTGTAGAGGGCAGTGTGCTACTGTGACTCTCTGAGAACCACAAATGAACTGCAAACGCCTTCGTACAGTGGGTACAAAATCTAGGCCATTATGTCATGCAATTTTCTTTATAATTCAAGAATCACAGCACAAAAATTGTTGCTTTTCATTTCTAGGGAAGACATAGCTTTTCCAGGAATACCCTGAAGGTCGAAGTCATTGTGTCAAGGAGGATCCTTCTTGTCTGCAGTGGAAAAGCTGGTTTAGGTTTGAAAATGGTGGAGCAAATTCTGAGGGACAGTGGACAGACGTGGAATAGGAGCTTCATGACTACTGCCAGGATACAAGGCTTGTCACATTCTAATTACACATTCAGCAAGTGATAACCCTTGTGGTTGAATACATTCCAATATTGAGATATGACATGGGGAAGCCTTCATCCTGAAGTAACCACTTGTATGCACGTCCTTTTGGTCACTGGTCAGAGAAAACACAAAGGGTGGGATTCTCCCCGTCATCGCATCTGTTTTCTTTTGCGGCCGTCCCGCCAGCAGCAGGACCTCCATCCCGCTAGCCGGCCAATGGGATTTCCTATTGTGGACACCCCCACGCCATCGGGAAATCCCCAGGCGTGAGTGCGCTGCTGGCGAAATGGACTATCACGCCGACAGAGAATCCGGCTCGATGATCTCCACTGACAGAAGGTCTGTCAGTCACCTCTCTGCTGTATCAGTGGACGGTCAACTGAGAGATGTTACAGATTTTCACGGAATCCCGATAGTGCAGAAGGAGGCCATTTGGCCCATCCCATCGTGTCTGCACTGACCTTCCAAAAGAGCAGCCTAAACAGGCCCTGCCTTACTCCCATAATCCCATCTAACCTACACATCTTAGAAAATTTAGAATGGCCAATGAAATGAAAATGAAAATTGCTTATTGTCACGAGTAGGTTTCAATGAAGTTACTGTGAAAAGCCCCTAGTCGCCACATTCTGGCACCTGTCCGGGGAGGCTGGTACGGGAATCGAACCGTGCTGCTGGCCTGCTTGGTCTGCTTTAAAAGCCAGCGATTTAGCCGAGTGAGCTAAACCAGCACCTACAATCCACCTATCTTGATCATCTTTGGACTGTGGGAAGAAACCAGAGTACCCGAAGGAAACCCACGCAGACAGGGGGAGAACATGCAAACTCCACACAGTCAACCAAGGCGGAATCAAACCTGCGTCCCTGGTGCTATGAAACAGTAGTGTGCCACCGTGCCAGCCATGCTCCCGTCCAGAAGTGAATAAATTCAGGGTGGCAGCCACTGGCAGTGCCATCCTTGCCATGCTCACTGGCTACAGGTCTGCCAGCAATCGGTGGCAGGTTTTCGTCAGCAAATCCTTGGTTAAAATGGAGGGGGTGCGCACAGTGTTCCAGTGGTTTAGTTGCCGGTAAGAGATGCTCCCTGATAATCATGGGTGTAAGGCCTGCTAAGAGTGTTTTCCTCCTTCTCCCTCTGTTAACAGCTTTTTCTTTTTAGTACTGTCGGCCTAGAGAATGGAAACCACGGCAGAGCCTGGGCTGGAGGGTGCAGAGAGTGATAATCTCCAGGGCCAATGCCTGGGGGTCTTGGCTTAGGCAGCACCGTCTCCTCTCTCAAGTGATTGCCTCATGCCCTGAGGTAGTGAATGAGCACTGTGTGCCCTCAGGGGGCATCTCAGAACGTCTACCCCCTTGCCTGGTAACCACAACTTGGGCCTAGTCTGTGTGTCTCCAGCTCTGCTCCTTAAGCGAAAAGGCAAAAAAAGGTTTTGTTAGTTAACGCTGCTGCTCGGCACATTTTTTTAATGGTCATTTTTATTCATCACTCTTTTTTTAAATGATAATTTTATTGATTTGACATTGACTTTTTTTTTTGCTCACTAAGTAGCCTATGGTTTCTTCGTCCCTTAACTTTTTACGAAATTAATATTTAATGTGCCAAACCAAGTCACAGGCTGCTGGTTTCTTGCTGAAGGGGAATGAGAAGTTCAAAGAGTCTGATTGCTTTGAGCAGGCCGGCAAAAGGGTTATTCCTGCTCCAATAGTAACGGAATGTTTTGGAAATTCTCAGCACATCTGGTGGCACCTGCTACAGACAGGTCAGTAATCCTTCACTAGAACCAATGCAGATCATTAATCTGCAGCGTTGATTCTTTCTTCCTCTCTCTCTCTGCAGATGCTGCCTGACCTTCTGAGTATTTCCAGCATTTTCTGTAATTTTTCTGTTAAAGCCCAGTTGTATGGAGTGACACAGCACATTATCGAAGGTGAATTGGTCAGTTCTAATTTACTGGAAGGTTTTGCCATTTTTAAATTTGGAAGTGAAACCAGGAGTCATACCTCTGTGAAATATGTCACTGAGTTCAAGGTACTGTCGTTTGTGCATCGGACTGTTGTTTGCAGTGCTTGTGAGGTTCAAGTCTGTTGGGTATAGCTATCTGGATGTTGCATGGGACCAGGTTCAAGGAAGCAGAGCTCATTGCATAGTATGAGCAATCAAATTGCCTGACAAAGTTGCGGTTGTAAAGTGCATCCTACTGAAACCTACGTTTTTGAGAGGCTTTATAAATATAGGTCCTGGACCCCTTGTCCGGTGCCCCGAAATCCAGGAGGACCTGAAAACTGGGTCATGCCCTGGAAAATACAGTTCCCATCAGGCACAGATTATGATCATATCTGGGTCACGCCGTGCTAATCCCCTGCTCTTTCGGTTCAAAATTAATGGGGGCTACCCATCATCCCTACCGTCTTGGCAGGGTGCAGCTTGGTACAGAAGGCATTATACTATCCTATTCCCCACTCCCCCCTACCCAGGATCCAAAATAACGAAAATACCCACGTCCTCAACATGTCCGGTTCAGGTTTCCTGAATACGGGGTCAGGTACCTGCAGTGGCATAATATACAAAAGCAAAGCTGTTTCACTCAACCAACATAAAACAGTTCAACGTTACTGTGACTATATTTCCCCAATCTGGCACCTGAAGAATGAGAAGGCTTTGTAGAGATTGGAAGGGATTTACTGGAATGGCTCCAGGGATGAGGGGTTCCAGAGAAGCTGGTGTTGTTCCACTTACAGTCCAGAAGCATGAGGTCATTCCATGGAGGTGTATAATGCTATGAAGATTCAGATGGAATAAATAGAAGCTGTTTCCATTGGCTGGAGGATTGATAATCAGATGGCCCAGGCTTAAATTAATAAAATTTAATTGGCAATAGATCCAGAGGAGATATGAGGGAAACCTTCTGCACGAAGAATGGTTAGGAGTTGGAATGCACTCTGACCTTGATATTATAGTGCATATAGATTCAAACTGGCATTTGAAAGGAAATTGGATAAGACAGCATAGACGCCATTTTGGCAACCATAGCACCTCACGCTTTGGGTACTAAGACAGTGAGGACAGATGGTGGCACAGTGGTGATATAATTAGAGCAGTAACCCAGAGGCCCTCATTGGACCAGTGATCCAGGGGCCCAGGCTAATGCTCTGGGGACATTGGTTCAATCTCACCAGGGGCAACAGGTGAAATGTAAATCTAATTGAAAATAATCTGCAATTGAAAACTAATCTAATGGTGGCCTCGAAATCATAGTCATCAAAAACAAATCTGGTTCACTGATTTTGTTTGGGGCAAGGAGATTTGCCGCCCTGATCCAGCCTGGTCTATATGTGACTGTGAACCCACAGCAATGTGGTTGACTCTTAACTGCCCTCTGAAATGGCCGAGAACGCCACTCAGTTTGAGGGTAATTAGGGACGGGCTTTGTCACATCCCAAGGAAGAATAATGGACTGAGGGCTGAATCTTCCAAACTTGGTGTTCACAATTATCTCGCAGGGTGTTATCTCCCTCAATTACACTGCATCCTTTCAGCAACATTACATTCCAGCACTGAAGACTGTCAGCATTTCTATTCCAAGCAATTATATTTCATGCTGTAAGTTAATGAACTGAAAGCCTTTGGTGGTAACGCTGGCAACAGAGTTCTAATTTGCATATGCTTTTTAATCATTGAGGGCCTCTCTTTTTAAAAAAATTTCAACAGAAGTGTTGTAATGTTAGGAAAAAAGCATAGGAAGTAATTGATCTGTTTAGTGCTGGCCAGGGCATTCATACCCCACGAACGCACAAAACAAAGTTCTGTCAGAAGTGAAGTGGGGCCTATTTTACGTGTTGAGGCCATTAATGATGCGGCAAAACAGGACAGACACAAAATTAATGAGTTCTGAAAGGGTAGATTACTTGCTGTACCACAGCTGAGAAATAAAGGACTTCAGTCTGTTTCATATCATTGCATTGTCCAAATTGCTTCCCAATGATTGAAGTATTCTCGGAATGTAGTTGTGCATGGCAAAGTTTCACCAACAGCAATGTGGTAGGTATTCAGATAGTTTTTGGTGGTGGTTGAAGGATAAAATATTGACCACTGTGGGTGATCCCCGACTCTTCAAATGGTGCCGTGAAGCATTTACACCCATCTGTGATGGAAGACGAGGCGTTGCTCAAAAGTTGCACTTGAATTTTCTTTTATCCGTTCATGGGTGGAGGCGTCACTGACAGGACCAGTATTTATTGCCCATCCCTCATTGCTCTTGATAAGATGGTGGTGGTACGCAGCCGCTTTGAACTCATGCGGCCCGCGCTGTAGCTGAGCCCACAATGCAATGAGGGAGCAGGATCCAGAATTTTGAAGCAGTGATGATGAACTGGAACGAAGACGTATTTCCAAGTCGCAAAATAAAGAGGAAAATGGACTTGATTGATATCGAGTGGTTGGAAGGCATCCTTGAGAGATGTCACTTGTTGCTATCACAACCTTTGCAACGCAGATAACCCATCATTTCAGGCTATTGGGCTGCCTTACACTTCCTGTTACGAGTGATTGTTGGACCCATCAGCAATGATGTGATACACAATTCCCCCAATATTTAATGGACAGAAAATCATGGGCACCCGCCTCACAAATTTTGAATCCTGAAAACACAAGAGGATAAAGTTCCACACAGACTTGCAAAAATGCCGTCTATGTTTTCTGTTCATGCTTCACAGCAATATTCTACCTTTACACTTAGACACTTTTAACCCATCCAGTTTTCTCTAGATTTAGAGTCATCTAAATGATTGACTCATAATTCACACTTTCTGACATGTTACTGGTGTCACCTTCATGTATTTTGAAATTGTATTCCCACATCAGAGATGCCAATTGAGGAGGTTATCCACGTTGTCAGGGCCTTATCGTCAAATTGCGTTTTCCCTTTCTCACAACATCCATTTTAACCAAACATCACGCTCTCCATTTCTACATTATCTAACTCTTTGATATTTATGCCAGTTAACCAGTTCATTAGCTGCCTGATGAGCAGCTTTGTTTTTTCCTCGCTGCTAATCAAATGACATTCTCGGGAATTACATTTCACACGTCACTGCGATTCTTATCAACCTCTTAATTTCAAAGAAGAACAGGCACTTTCTTATCAGAAAGGATTAGTGGGCAACTCTCTTTTTGTGTGTGTGACTGTTTGTGTATGTGATTTAGCTCTTGGCATGGAGTCCCGTTCACAGGATGTGCAGATCAGAGAGGCAGGTGAGAAGGTCAGCCTGCAAAATTTCCAGATTTCCTACAGAGATCAGAGGCTGTCAGTGTTACATTTCATTTTATATTTCTCTGGTGTTGCACTTTGGACAGTTTTAGGTCATCAATAAATGCACTTTGTTTCTGCTAGGTGGTGCTGAAGAACTTCAATCTGCCAGAAAGTTGTGAAAGTGTTTCATCGGTCGCACAGTGGGCGGCATGGTAGGACAGTGGATAGCACTGTTGCTTCACAGCTCCAGGGTCCCAGCTTTGAATCTGGTTTGGCTCACTGTCTGTGCAGAATCTGCATGTTCTCTCTGTGTCTGCGTGAGTATCCTGTGGGTGCTCCGGTTTCCTCCCACAGTCCAAAGATGTGCAGGTTAGGTGGATTGGCCATGCTAAATTGCCCTTAGTGTCCAAAAACTGTTAGGTGGAGTTACTGAGTTATGGGGACAGGATGGAGATGTGGGTTTAAGGAGGGTGCTCTTTCCAAGGGCCGGTGCAGACTCGATGGGCCGAATGGCCTCCTTCCACACTGTAAATTCTATGATTCTATGAAAACAAAATGCTATTCTACGGCAGTCCAATATTTTTCTAATGACTTGCACATTTCCCCATAAAGGATTGAATGTTAACCAGATATAATCACTGGTTTACTAAGAAATCTCAACTTAACAAATTTGGTGCAGTACACAGCAGAGTTTGAAAAGTAGGAATGAAGTTAAGAAATCAAAAAAGGGGTGAGTTTAAAATCCTGTAGACTGCAGAAGGAAGAGATGGCTAAGTGGGGAGATTAAATTAGAGGAGTTCTACAGCTATGAGGTCTTGCTAATGAGTGACATTCAGAGAAAGCATGATGAGCTTTAATTTCAGCACAGTGAGGATACAGGGGCAGGAGAAGTGTGTTGGACAATATAGGAAAATAAGAAATATAGCACATTTTAATCTGCTGCAACATTGAATAAACTCATAGCCTATCCCAATCCTCAATTCCACTTTCCCACACTATTCTCTTAACCTTTGATTCCCTCTTAAAGTCCAAAAATCAAAACAGTCACAGTCTTGAATACACTCAATCACACTTTATCTTCACCGTAAAGAAGGCTAATGGTATGTTGGCCTTCATTGCAAGAGGTTTCGAGTATAGAAGCAGAGATGTGTTTCTGCAATTGTACAGGCCTTGGTGAGGCCACACGTGGATTATTGTTCACAGTTTTGGTCTCCTTCTCTGAGGAAGTGTTCTTGCTCTCGAGGGAGTGCAGCGACGGTTTACCAGACTAATTCCAGGGATGGCGGGACTGTCATATGAGGAGAGATTGACTAGGTTGGGATTGTTCTCGCTGGAGTTCAGAAGAATGAGGGGGGATCTCATAGAGATTTATAACCTTCTAACAGGACTAGACAGGGTAGATGCAGGGAAGATGTTACCAATGATAGGTCCAGAACCAGGGGTCACAGCCTGAGGATTCAGAGTAAACCATTTCAGACAGAGATAAGGAGACACGTCTTCACCCAAAGAGTGGTGAGCCTGTGGAATTCATTACCACAGGAAGTAGTTGATGCTAAAACTTTGAATATATTCAAGAAGCGGCTGGATATAGCACTTGGGGAGAATGGGATCAAAGGCTACGGGGAGAAAGCAGGATAAGTCGATTGAGTTGGATGATCAGCCATGATCGTGATGAATGGCGGAGCAGGCTCGAAGGGCCAAAAGGTCTCCTCCTGCTCCTATCGTCCATGTATCTTCTGGGGTAAACAATTCAAAAATTGTACATCTGCTGTGTGAAGAAATTTCTCCTAATCTCAGTCCTTAATGGTCTTTGAGACTAAGGGGTGAATTCTCCGCCAGCGTGATTCTCCATTCCGTTGGCAGCGCACCACTGTCCTGTGGGTTCCCTGGCGGTGTGGGGTGGCTACAATGGGAAATCCCATTGGCTGGTGGCGGGAATGGAGAATCCCGCTGCCAGCATCGGCACTCCGCCAAGGAACATGTGGCTGGGGAAACGGCGAATTCACCCCTGTGCCCCAAGATCGAGGCTCGTCTGGTGGGGGAATGGCCTCTCAGCATCTGCTTGTTAAGTCCTCTCATAATCGTACAGTTAATTCTTCTAATCTCTTGAAAGCATTGGCCCATTTTACTCCATCTCTCCTCATAGGACAAGCAATCAACCTAGTGAACCCCCTGTGAGACAAATATATCATTCCTTAGTTAAGGAGACCAAAACTGTGCACAGTCCTCCAGGCATGGTCTTACTGAAACCCTGTGCAAATGCAGCAAGACTCCATTCCCTCACTGGAATAAAGGCCCACATCTTAATTACTTGCTGCAACTGCATGTTAAATTTGTGTTTCTTGTACCTGGACATCTGAATCCCTCTAAACAAACAGTTATCACCATTTAAAAACTATTCTATTTTCTACTCTTCCTCCCAAAATGAATAATCTCACAGGACCTCACATTCTATTCCATCTGCCCCCATTTTGTCCACTTACTGGATCTATCTGTTTCTTTTTGCAGATTCATTTTCATTTCATTTTCAGATTGTTTTGGGTAGAATCATCCCAGACTGGTAGGGTCTGCTTTGGGTGGGGAAGGAGGAGAAATGGGGGAGGAAGGGGGGTGGGAGAGAGAGGGGGTGGATGATTGGTAGTTGGCGACAGCAAATTTTGAAAGTTGTTGGTCGGGTTGGCTCCACGATGCTCTTTCACCTCAGTTTACCTTTGCTGGAGGGAGCTTCTAAATGGTCGCAGACCCCCACCCGAAGGCCAACTAGGGTCAGTTAAGGACTCACTTAGGGCTAAGGTCCAGACAACACAATGATCTCCCATGTCAGATCAGCCCCCAGTTTGCCGGAGTGGTGGGCAGGCGAGTTGGCCAACACTCTGTCATCTCACGATGCCATTAATTGAAATTCTGTAGCCTGGTTCTTGACCAATCCCTTGGACGAATTTCTCCTCCATATTGATGTACCCAAGTCCTGTGGGCCTTCATTATGGTTAGGTCTCTGGCAGGATCTGAGGATGCCTCCAACTTGAACCAGTCCATTGGAAATGAATGCAGATGTGGCCTCTTACCTGGCCGCCTCTGGAAGATACTATCTATCATCGCACATCTGACCTGTGCGGAGTGGGGATCCAGGAAAGGCCCTGATGCCTCAAAGTTTTCAAAGGGCATCAGATACAGCTATTTGTTTCCTCCTCACTGCTTAATTTCCCAATGAGCTTAGTATCTATATCACACATGGGTGGCATGATAGCACAGTGGCAAGCACTGTTGCTTCACAGCACCAGGGATCCGGGTTTGATTCCCGCTTGGGTCACTGTCTGTGCAGAGACTGCATGTTCTCCCCGTGTCTGTGTGAGTTTCCTCCGGGTGCCCTCGTTTCCTCCTACAAGTCCCAAAAGACGTGCTTGTTAGGTGAATTGGAATTCTGAATTCTCCCCCCAGTGTACCCGAACAGGTGCCGGAGTGTGGCGACTAGGGGATTTTCACAGTAACTTCATTGCAGTGTTAATGTAAACCTACTTGTGACACTAATAAAGATTATTAATGACTTGGATATAATGCACCCTGTCCCTTCATCTCATCCATTAATATACAGTAGATTGTAAATATCTGAGGATGCAGTACCCCATGAGTTATTGCCACCTGAAAAAGTGACCCATTTACACCTGTTCTGTTTTCTATCCTTTAGCCAATTTTCTTTGCTTGTGATCAAGTGTCTTCCTTATTGTTAATCTCAAGAACTCTAGCTTTCCATTGACTGAATAAGATATCGTTCCCCATTAAGTGTTGCATTGACTGATACTGGAAGGGCAGCAACTACGGCCAGGATTTCACAACCCCGCCCACCGCTGGGAACCTCCAGTCCGGCTGAAAGCCAATGGACTTTTGGCTGGCTTGCCGCATCTCCCATGCCAATCTCATCATGTGGGGCTGGAAAATGCCAGCATCTTTCTCTCTTTACAGAGTACAGTGCAAGGAAACACATTCATTAAGTAATGGCAAGTACAACTGGAAACTACATCGGGAGATAGTTACGCATTACTTAATATTTCTTGCAAAATATCTTCATGAGAACAGTTTGACTAATTCCCTCACTCATTACATACATAGGTGCTTGATGATTCTGAGTGATTTTTGCAATTGTATTTATCTGTGAAGCTGCTGTGATTCCAGAAAGTATTCATATTTGGAAATACCGCATGCACATGGTCAGCGAGAGTTAAATAATCAGTAATTATTGTTCTTTTATTCAAAATAGTTGAGAAAATAACACTGGCTTTAATTCTGAAGTTGAAATCTATTCTGCAATGGCAACATAACATCTAGATCCCCTTGTAAATCTAGTGAGGATCGAAACAAATAGAGCTATAGGGTCAGATAGAGCAAAGTATTGGATCTTTAACCCTCTATCTGAAGCTGTCCTCGAAGATGTCAACTTGGAATCAATGCTACAACACACATTGGAAGATTGACAACACTGCTACACTTCAAAAATACTTTGGTGGCCGAAAAGCACTTTGAGATTTCTACTGGTTGTGACAGATGGCACATAAATGCAAGTCTTTCTTCAAACATGTTCATCAGGATAGAATGGTCCCACCGTCATTAGAATTACTTATCTGCTTGCTCACGTTTTGTTCATTATTGGTATCAAAGACTCTGTTATTATTCTTGGCTACATCAAATACTTGCCACTTTTGTACTCATTTATTCAGGCGGAAATTCAAATTTCAATGCTCAATTAATCGCGACAAAACAAATCACTTCTATTTCTTCTGTCTTTGTTGAATTGCTCCCTAAATCCTAATGAAACATCTAGCTCCTCCAAAATGTAACAAAATTAATAATTGAACTTTTATAATCTAGTTCCCAAACTGATGTGTTGGGTACTCTGGATCTGTGGAGACTGCGTTTACCTTAGCAGTAACATAGACAGGCTACCAACACTTGTAATAGTACAACTCTATTTTATTTAACTAAGCTGTTGAACATACTTGCACTGTGGGTCGACACTATGTTAGATTGACTGAAGACCTATGCCTAACCTGACCAGCCTATACTGCTAGTACATGGTGGATGTTTGTGCTACTGACTGCGGGCTCTGTCTGCCTCAGAGGCTGCATCCCGAATGAGCGGGAAAACTAGTGCCCTCTAGTTTTATAGTGACCGTGCCCTAACTGGTTATTGGCTGCTGTGTTGTGTGTGTCGATTGGTCTTGCAGTGTGTCAGTCAGTGTGTGTCTCTGCACCATCATATACTGATCTGTATATTATGACACAAACTTTAACATGAGCTTGCTTGTGGTAACTTGGCTCCACCAGTTAGGTACAAACAACAAACATTTATTCACACAAGATGCTATCTACACAGTAGTGTAGCTTTGATGCTGCCAGTCTCCCTCCTGGATCGAACTGAGAAAAAGCCGGCGCTCTGCTCGGACGAGTGGATGGGCGGGTCACATTATCCTTCAGAAGCTCGCCCCTTAAAGGGGCCAGCTACTACATCGCTCATATCCCAAGACCACCCTGGATTGGGTCATCAGTATCTTTCTCACATGTTTTGGGCGGCATGGTGGCACAGTGGTTAGCACTGCCACCTCACAGCTCCAGGGACCTGGGTTCAATTCCGGCCTCGGTGACTGTCTGTGTGGAGTTTGCAGGTTTTCCCCGTGTCTGCATGGGTTTACTCCGGGTCCTCCGGTTTCCTCCCACTGTCCAAAGATGCGCAGGTTAGATGGATTGGCCATGGTAAAATTACTCTTTAGTGTCCAAAAGCTTACGGGGATCGGGTGGAGGGGTGGGCTTAAGCAGGGTGCTCTTTCCAAGGGCCGGTGCAGACTCGATGGGCCGAATGGCCTCCTTCTGCACTGTAAATTCTATGACTCTATGTGTGTTGGAAAACAAGCATTGTAATGCAAAACCCCCAAACCAAGAAATTCACCCAGGTGGAGTCTGCCTAGGGCAGGCTTATTTCTGTTAATGTTGTTTCATATCTAGTATTCAGTTAACAGTGTTTCTGATTTTTGAATAACAAGGCTGGCTGTATATTTTACAAAGATGACTCATGATAAACTGGGCATTGTAGAGAGATGATGTCTGTCCCATATCCTTTCAATCTTAATGCAAAATTAAAAGAAGCTCGGAGCTGAAATTCAGAAACACGAACTGTTTCATATGCGCATTGAAATACTTAGTTTCCAGTCTTACCCATCCATTTTAGTGTGAGTCATTTTTCACCGTTGGTGGTCAGTATATAAACAATGGGTTATCAGCAGAGCGACTATAGACATGGGGCTTTGGGATTGCAGTGTGCACACGCTGACTACTTGACTGCATATATTGGCACAAAGCCAGATTCGGGACTCCACACATTGATAAATTCATTGCTCCAATCATTTGATGTTTAATGCAACACACCGCACACTGATGATCTTGACACCTTACAGCAGAAGCCAAAGATAAATATTCCATTACGCAACTCTGAAATGGGGGAACAAGAATATTCAGTTCATGTCTTTCTCTTAAGATCCTCAGGTGTGGTATTATTTGATAGTTCTACCCCTGATAAATGTTGCTGGTGCTGTTGATGTGGCATATGTGTACTTATCAAAAGACATTTCGATAAAATGTTGCACAAGATACTTGCGAGAAAACTTCTCACTCGTGGAGTAAAAAGGCGCAGTGGCGACATGGACATGATACTGGCAGTGTGACAGAAATGGATGTTTTTCAGCCTGGAGGAAGGTTGAGAGTGAAGTCTGTCTTGTATTTATGGAATTTCCAGTGTTTCCTCACTCGCAGCCTTGCAGTGCAACAGGGGCACTTTAAGAGCACGAACATAGAACATACAGTGCAAAAGGAGGCCATTCGGCCCATCGAGTCTGCACCGACCCGCTTAAGCCCTCACTTCCACCCTATCCCCGTAACCCAATAACCCCTCCTCACCTTTTTGGACACTAAGGGGCAATTTATCACGGCCAATCCACCTAACCTGCACGTCTTTGGACTGTGGGAGGAAACCGGAGCACCCGGAGGAAACCCAAGCAGACACGGGGAGAACGTGCAGACTCCTCACAGACAGTGACCCAGCAGGGGATCGAACCTGGGACCCTGGTGCTGTGACCCCCACAGTGCTAGTCATTTGTGCTACCGTGCTGCCCAATCGTATGATGCCTACAAAATGTCACGGTCCTCCTGTCCCCCCACTCCACAAGAACATTAGTCAAGGTTTCGAAGTTACTCCAGTGATATTACCCCGATGCCACTATCTTCCCCTGATAGATGGACAGGTTGGTAAAATGGGTGCACAGGTGGCAGCTGAAATTTAATGCAGAGAAATGTGAAGTGATTCATTTTGGTAGGAAGATTTTTGGCTGAAAGGCAATATAAAGACAATATAAAGACAACCCTAATGGAGCAGAAGAATGTAAGTTTCTAATTCACTCGTGAAGCAGCTTGTGAAGGGGCATAGTAACAAAATAACAAAACCTGAAAGAAAACCAAGAAAAATTAAATAAAAAATGCTATTTTGTGAGCTGATGATGCACTTCAGACTCTTTGGCGCTCCCTGGTTGTGGAAGGCCTCAAGTCCACCAGTGGAAACCATATGCTTCCTTTTGGGGGGATATTTGATGCGAATGTCGCTGTGGAAGACAAGACAGGCAGTCAGGTTGGATAATCTCAAGAGCCCACTGCCTGGCCTGGACCTGCTTTGGCCACATTGGCCAGACGCAGATTAACAGAGAGATGTTCCCATCAGCCTTCACCCCTACTACTGAACCACCAGGGTTGCGGGGGTGAAACGCATGCAGACAAGGGGAGAATGTGCAAACTCCACATTCTCCATATGGAGAATGACCCGGGGCTGGGATCGAACCTGGGCCCTTGGTGCTGGTACCCGGGACAACTTAGTACAGCCAATCCACCTAACCGGCACACCTTTGGACCATGTGTGCAGTTGGGGTGGAGAACTGCATTTTTAAGGCTTTGGCTGTCTTTGGGTTTGAACTGGATGCTCATGCGGAAGTTCTTGTGGTGTCATCTAGCACGTTCCTCCAGCGTCTGGCATTTCCCTGACTATGGTGACCCCAACAGCCTGAGCTTTCTCTCTCTTCTGACAGCCACATGAACTCTAACTCATATTGGCGGAGTTGCAGATTCCTGATGAGAGCCACTACGCCTGGTGGGGAGAGTTCTGGTGTCAGGCAACCATCTTCCTGAACGAAGATAGGCAATTCTGACTAGGAGCCACAGAGACCCACCCCCATCGATCTCCCCAGGTTTATAAACAGGTGCTTCAGGTCATAGCTGAGGCCATACTGCTGGTGGAATAAATACGTCACCAGCGCACACCATCTGAGAGGGGGTTCAATGTAAAAGTGTCGCTGTCGGGTCTGAAGGCAGAAAGTTGTCACCTGGATGCGAAGGCGCACCAGCAGCGGAACCCCCCCCCCCCCCCCCCTCCCCTAAGTGGTAGACTCCGTACCCCAGCAGTGACCCAGTGCATCATTTTGCCCCAGAAGAAGTCAGTGAGCTGCTTCTGTATCTTGGTGACAAACTCCTGAGGGTGTGATCAAAGAGACTAACCTGCACCACAACATTGGGGCCATCAGTTGGTTTATGACCAATACTCAATGGACCCGAATTCATGTGTACACAGGTCAGTGACAGGGCAAGTTGTGAGACAAATGAATAAAGCATGGAGTATCTTCATTGGCTTTGTAATAGTACATAGAGTAAAAAAGGCAAGTAGAATACTGGTTCTGCCTCAATTGGAATATCACAACCACTTCTGAGTGTCACATTTTAGAAAGGTGTGAATGTATTTGAGAGAGAATGTAGGATAAAATCACTTAAATAGTTCCAGAGATGAGGAACATTAGGTTACATCGATAGATTAGAGAGGTTAGGACTGTTTTTCTTGGAGAAGATAAGGCTCAGAGGAGATTTGACGATTGGTATTGAAAGTCATGAAGGGTCTGGACAGAGTAGATAAGAATAAATGTTTCCATTGGTGAAAGGATTGAGAAAAAGCGGGCACAGGTTTAAGGGTGATTGATGAAAGAAACAATGGAGACAAGGGGAAAAATATTTCATGTAGCGAGTGATTAGGATCTGAAATTCGCTGCCTGAAAATGTGGTGGAGGCAGATTCCATTGGGGGAATTTGATGATTATCTGAAAATAATAATAATCTTTTATTGTCACAATTATGAAATTACTGGGAAAAGCCCCTAGTCGCCATATTCCGACGCCTGTTCGGGTAAGCTGGTGCGGGAATTGAATCCGCGCTGCTGGTCTTGTTCTGGATCACAAACCAGCTGTCTGGCCCACTGAGCAAGGAAGAATGTGTAGGGTTATGGGAAAAAGGCAGGGGAGTAGCACGAGGTAAATCCTCCCTCCAGCAAAGACACAATGGGCCAAATGGCCTCCTTCTGTGCTTTACCTATTCAGCTATCCTGTGGTTGAAACTCTGTAAGACCTGAAAGAAAACAAAGGCCGGGATTCTCCAGCTGTTGGGATTCTGTGCTCCTGCCGCTTGTGGGTTCCTTGGAGGCGTGGGGTGGCTTCAATGGGAAATCCCATTGTCAAGTGGCTGGCGTAGAGCATCCCGCTGCCAGCGAACAGCGCGCCGCCATGAAACACGAGGCCGGGGGCAGAGAATCCAGCCCTCAATCTTTTGAATTCAGCAGAAATCTATGGGTGTGACCCAATTGCCACACGTGGCCTGAAAGTCAGCTCGCCGTGGTGCAGCAAGGCTGATTAAAGCTGGAAGACCCCTCTCCCAGGATCTACCCGGCTCGCAATGCCTCGTGAGATCCTGTTTCAATTTTTGGCAAATCTGTATATTAAAGCGACGCAGTTAGTTTCACTTCAATGTGCAGGTTTCTGCGATACCTGAGGCTTTGGGATCTATTTCCTTTGCCTTGGAGACCTCGGGCAAGTGCCGTTTGGTACTGGTCTCCACAAATGGGGTCAAAATGGAATGGCACTTGTGGGGGTCCCCCAGGGGATCGGAGGACCCCAATTGCAAGCTCTTTGGTCAGGATTATTCTGTGGCACTGCTGGTGCCACCTAGACCCCTGGCAGTGCCAAGGTGCCAAGGTGGCATTGCTAGCTGACATGGACATTGTCAGGTTGGTGATGCCAAGCTGCTATTTTACATGTGTGCGTGATCAGGCCTGGGGTGCCCTCCACGGGTGTTTGAGGGGCTGGGTCCCTCCCATAGTGTATCTAGGCTGGTGGGGTGCGAAGGTCACTTCGGGGTCCACGGAGTTCGTGTGCCATTTAAAAATGGTCTGCCGATCTCTTGCTACACTGGGGAGTTCCGGCAAGCAGAGCTCCTTCGGGTACAAAACGGGGCTACGTGCAGCCTTGGCCCCACATTCCCGCTGAGGCCCATTGCTCAACATGAGTCACGTTGTATAGCTATGTGTTTCTCAGCATAGTGAGCGCCAGGAAACACGCGGCTAAACACGTTCGCTATAGGACTTTGTCCCAATTAGTTGAATCATGCCCTATATTTTCAAAATCAAAGGCAGACACATTAAACAGTCTAAGGATATTTTCTTTAGTCACATCTATTTTTATAATTTCTCATTAATCCTCATATTGCCTGACCTTGTAATGTGTCTGTGTATAATGGAGTCTTCACGTTGCCAAGAGAGCATACCATGAGCAGAAAGCAAGGCAGAAACCTATTGCAAGAAACTGAGCTGATAGAAAATGAGAGATTTCAGAGAAAGACCAGCAGAAACATTCAGGCGTCTGCACACATATCAGCAGGACCTGAGAAATGAAGCAGTAAATAGTAAGACTGCCCAATAATACCAATCAGCCCAAGGTTTCCTGTTCCACATCTACTGCTGTCAACCCCAGCACAAACCGACAGCTCTCTCTGGCAGGTTGTCTGGCCTATTTTCTTCAGAACACAAGGTTGCCAAATTCCAAGGCATTGCACATGTGATAGCTGTGAAGCAGCTCACCTGAGCCCACATATTGAGGTTCAAGATGAACCATGGAATGGGTACATGTCTGCCATTGTGCGTACATTCGTTCAATTTACAACATTCAATTTACAACATTTAAAGTATGTGACAGCATGAGGTGCAATGTTCGATTTGCCACTATTGATGGAGAAACCTGACTCCTGAGTAATCCAGGGATGCATCAGGCACCACTATCTGGCTGTTGAAAATGTTTCTGAAATCATGTTGGGCAAAAACGCCTTATGCTGCTCTTGTTTGGTCTTGTTCCGCACTGTGACCAATCACTATTCCTTGATGTACTATTTGTCAATGTACTCTGTCAATTATTATTTTGTCCACTATGTGCGTACTGTGTACGCTCCCTTGGCCGCAGAAAAATACTTTTCACTGAACTTCGGTACATGTGACAATAAATATCCATCAATCAATCAAATACCCAACCTTTGAAGAAGTCACTTGAGATGCAAGGCTCCACATCAGAAGTGCAAAATTAGAAAATGGTGGCCGGGATTCTCCGTTTCGGAGACTATGGGCTGGATTCTCCGATTGCCGATGCCGAAATTGTGCTCGGCGATCGGCCGAAGAATCCATTTTTACTCCGGAATTGTGGGCAGTGCTATTTGTCCGATGCTTTGCCCCCTCAAAAACTCGAGTACGCCTCACGGCAACGGGACAGCCTCAGGATGTCACCTGAGGCCCTCCCCCGATGCTCCACCCCCCCGATGGACCAAGTCCTCGACGGCATGGGGATCGTGTCCTCTCACTTTTCAGGGGCCTCGCGTGGCGGCTGCAGCCTGTGTCCATCACCGCAACAGTCACAGGGGGAGCCATTCCAATGGCGGGAAGGGGGGAGGAGCGGGGGGGGTGGGGGCTTCGGTGGGAGCTGGGGGAACTGGTGGAGGGTGGTCTGGGGGTGGCGAGAGAGGTTACAGAGGAGCAGGGCAGTTTTGGTAGGCCGGGTCTACACGTGGCTGCCGCATTTGACCAAGTATGACATCAAGGATCCCGAGCTAAACTGGAGTCAATGAGAATCATGGAGGGAATCTCTCCATTGGTTGGAGTTAAAGCTGGCAAAAAGGAAGATGGTTTTGTTAGTTGGAGATCAAACACCTCAGCTCCAGGACATCACTGCAGAGGTTCCTCGGGGTAGTGTCCTAGGCCCAACCATATTCAGCTGCTTCATCAATGACCACCCTTCCATCATTAGGTCAGGAGTGGGGATGTGGGGACATTCGCAAATCACTTCCCAATGTTTGACACCATTTGTGACTCCTTAGATAATGAAAGCAGTCCCCTAAATCAACATCCTGGGGTTACCATTGATGAGAAACTGAACTGGACTAGCCATATTAATGCTGTGGCTGCCAGGGCAGGTCAAAGGCGAGGAATCCTACGGCGAGTAACTCACCTCCTGACACCCCCCCCCCCCCCCCCCCCCCCCCCCCGCAAAGCCTGTCCACCATAAGGCATAAGTCAGGACTGTAATGGAATATTCTCCACTTGCCAGGATGGGTGCAACTCCAACAACACTCAAGAAGCTCAACACCATCCAGGACAAAGCAGGCCCGCTTAATTGCTCCTCCTTCCACAAACATTCAATCTCTCCACCACCAACGAACAGGGACAGATGTGTGTACCATCTACAAGATGCACTGCAGTAACTCATCAAGATTCCATCGAGAGCACCTTCCAAACCCACGACTGCTACCATCTAGAAGAACAAGAGTAGCAGATATTGGGACCCCCTCCATCTGGAGGTTCACCTCCGAGTCACTCACCACCCCGACTTGGAAATATATCGACGTTCGTTTACTGTCGCAGGGGCAAAATCCTGGAACTCCCTCCCTAACAGCACAGTGGGTGTACCTACACCTCAGGACTGCAGCGGGTCAAGAGGCAACTCACCACCACTTTCTGAAGGACAATTAAGGATGGGCAATAAATGCTGGCCAAACCAGCAACGCCCTCATCCTGTAAATGAAAATTTTTAAAACTCGTCACTTAATTAATTAACTCGCCTTTTCCCACTCAGTGTAGCACGACTGAATTTGAGTTCCTCAATATACCAATGCAAATGTATTTTTAAAAAGAAAATTGGAAACATGCGTGTATTTCTTAGTGTCTCTTAAACTAAATAGCTGGCAGCCAAAGGTAGAAATTAGCTCTGAATTACCTTTTATTTTGAATGTGGCAAATCTGACAGATGAATTGTAGGAGGTATCATCTGTTGGTTGCAGATCATGTAACTAATTTTGTTACTAGCTGGACAGAAATGATATTTTGCCAGGATTAAAAACATCACGTATCCTGAATTGACTCATAAAGAAACACTAACACCTACATTTGGAAGTATATTTGAAAAGGAAGCTTAATTTCAAACACTAGTTAAAAAGGTATCCTAAACTGTCTTTGAGATGGGGATTAAATTGAACAGATTCCATTTGTTTCAAAGCTGTGCTTTTGAAAAATGATACAATGTATACACTGGATGGAAATCATTGACGACGAGCAGGATTTTCCGGCTTGCCCTGCGGCATGTTTTCCAGCTGCGGAGGCGGCTCTCCATTGGTTTTCGGCGGGATCTTCCTCGCCCCACCAACGTCCATGGCATTTTGCGTGGCTTTTCCTCCCTGGCCACCGTGGAACTCGCCACGGGGTGTCGTCTTCTGGAAAATTCACCGGGGGATTGGTCAGAAAGTCTCATAAGAACGGTAGCATTGTGGATAGCACAATTGCCTCACAGCTCCATGGTCCCAGGTTCGATTCTGGCTTGGGTCACTCTCTGTGCGGAGTCTGCACATCCTCCCCGTGTGTGTGTGGGTTTCCTCCGGGTGCTTCGGTTTCCTCCCACAGTCCAAAGATGTGCAGGTTAGGTGGATTGCCCATGATAAATTGCCCTTGGTGTCCAAAATTGCCCTTAGTGTCCAAAATTGTCCTTAGTGTTGGGTGGGGTTACTGGGTTATGGGGGTAGGGTGGAGGTGTTGACCTTGGGTAGGGTGCTCTTTCCAAGAACCGTTGCAGACTCGATCGGCCGAATGGCCTCCTTCTGCACTGTAAATTCTATGAAATTGTATGAACTATAGCTGCCAGCTTTTAAGAAGGCTGCTATGTGTCAAGTGACGTTTAGAGTTTCTCCACGGACTCAGAATTATCTCAAGCATCCGGAAAGTTCTTAATTAAATGGCCCACGGTGGGAGCATTCTCTCTGACATACTGTGGCAACGCCAACAGTGGAATTCACACCTACTATTGTCCACAGACTTACAAAACTCAAAATCTATGAATATTCACATCTGAACTCGAAACCTGATGAAGAGAGTGACAGAGAAACAGTTTCATCATCAGTAGGGTCGAATCATCCATCATCCATTCCTCATTGCATACCAATGGTTTCTAACATTGAATAATTAACATGGACAGTGGAAGTATTGATCAGGAACTGACATGATCAAAACTAACTTCAGATAAATAATCTATCTTACTCCAAGCTCCAGGTATAAACACGTCAGTGTGTAAATTAACAGATCAGAAGATCCCTGTGAAGATCTCTCTCACTTGCTGCCTATTTTTATAAGCTCAAACCTGTTTTGTGCTTTTGACCATCCATATGCCGCAGGCAGAAATATCTTTAAAGAGCTCAATCCAGCAGCTGCAGTTTCCAGAACAGATAAACCATCCATCGACATTTTAAAAGTGCCTCACCGCTGAAACCAGAAGAATCACCAAACTAAATCTTCATCCAAATAGGTCATCAACCTGTGAAAACCTTGGGCTAGATTCTCCGCCATCAGGTTGCTCCGTTTTGCTGGCAGCCAGGGGGTGGGTCTCCCGACGGCGTGGGGCTGCCCCACAATGAGAAACCCCATTGACCAGCCGGCGAAACGGAGAATCCCACCGGCGTGCTGAACCAGGAATCTGGTGGGACGGAGAATCCAGCCGCATATCACTTTTTATTGGACTTGGAAATTATTCCTTAATCGATCCACAAACTTTGTAAACATTCTTTCAGTATGTGAACCTGCTTGAGGCCGTGTGTGTTGTGTGTAGCATGTGTGGTCTATTGTGTGTGTGTTGCAGAAGTTGGAACATATTTTATATTTTTACTTGGGCACGGCTAAGTACAATAAACACTGTACTCTTTCCATTTAGAAGGAGTCAAGAACATCTATCAGTTTGTGCCTTTTATAGTCACAGCACAGAAACAGTAAATACTCACTGAATTGGCAGGCACACCATTTCCAAAGAAAAAACCTGCTATGGTCAAATGAGGAGAGGAAATAAAGGGGAGCCGTTCTTCCCCTCCTTACCTGGTCATAACACATTGGACGCAATGTGGCCAGTAAATCTAGTGAGAGGCCTCTTGCGAGATCTACGAAGCTCATTACGCCTCGCAAGATCTAACAAGACCTTGCACGGCGTCGTGATCTGGCTCTCACCCATACAGGGATCCAGGTTTGTATATTTAAGTGTGCAGTTAAGGTCACTTAAATATGTTCATGTCAGAGTTACCGAAGGCGCGGACCTAATGGCCTTCCTCGGAGTCCTTGAGCATGCCGCTGTGTAGCACAGGTTTCCACAAACGTGGGCCGGCACTTGTGGGGGCCTCCCAGGAAATCGGGGCCAATTGGTAGTCAGGCTCTGGGCACCATGGCACTGCCAACCTGGCACTCTGGTAGTGCCATATGGGCACCCTGGCAGTGCCACCCTGGCAGTGTCAGGGTGCCCAGTTGGCACTGCCAGTGTGCCAGGCTAGCAGTGCCATGGTGCCCAGGTGACATCTTTCCCGTGCCGGGGATCAGGAACTGTCATGCCCTGCCCTTATGCGGTGAGGTGTAGGGGGCTCAGAGACACCCTGATTGGTAAATAGGGCATGGGGGATTCCGGAGGCCATGGTAGGGCGTCCAAAGATCAGGGTGCCATTTAAAAATGTTACCTTGATCTCATCCTGCACTGGCAAGCTGCGCTCGTTAGTGCAGGAAATGGGCCTAAGTACGACCTCAGCAGGTGGGTCCTCATTGAAGCCTGGAAATGATGTAGGGTCCCATTTAATAGCATTTAATTTCCACTGAATACTGTTTAGCACACTGGGCTAAATAGCTGGCTTTGAAAGCAGACCAAGGTAGGCCAGCAGCACGGTTCGATTCCCGTAACAGCCTCCCCAAACAGGCGCCGGAATGTGGCGACTAGGGGCGTTTCACAGTAACTTCATTGAAACCTACTCGTGACAATAAGCGATTTTCATTTCATTTCATTTGTCTCTTAAATCTTCATTTTTGCTGAACTTTTTGTTGAGGTAAATCAGTACAAAATGTTATCATTAAACATTCACATATCCGGTGTCAGTGTAGCAGTGAGTTAGTTCAACCCGTAACATAAGGACACCCACTCAGGCCAGTGTAGAATCCTTTCAGAACCCATGCCAATGCTACGTCAGCTTTTGTGTCGAATTAATTGCATATAGTATAACGTATGTTTCAATCTTTCAATTATTGAAGGCACGATTGACATAATCACAGAATTTACAGTGCAGAAAGAGGCCATTTGGCCCATCGAGTCTGCACCGGCCTTGGAAAGAGCACCCTATTTACTTAATAATTAATTCAGTTCAGGGTGGCATGTGGCGCAGTGGATAGCACTGGGACTGCGGCGCTGAAGACCTGGGTTCGAATCCTGGCCCTGGGTCACTGTCCGTGTGGAGTTTGCACATTCTCCCCATGTCTGCGTGGGTTTCACCTGCACAACCCAAAGATGTGCAGGTTCGGTGGATTGGCCATGCTAAATTATAAGTAATTCAGTTCATTATAAAATTTGTGACATTCAATGTAAAAGGGTAAAATCTTGAGATTTCCTGAAAGATACTCCCTGCTCTGAATGCTGGATTGTATTCCCTTATATATGACCTTCCTATCTAATTCTTCAAATAATATTGATCTTGAAATATTTCCATAGGATACCAGTCTATACCTGCTTAATGTCTTCATTTGAACATTTCCCTCTATCATTAATGTGATTATTAATCCATTTAAGCTAGTGGAGTGCCTTGTGGAACATTCACTTATGCTCCTGAAATTGTTTGTTTCAAACACTAGCTTTCGGAGCAGTGCTCCTTCCTCAGGACCTGAGGAAGGAGCAGTGCTTTGAAAGGTAGTGTTTGAAACAAACATGTTGGACTTTAACCTGGTGTTGTAAGACTTCTTACTGTGCTCACCCCAGTCCAACGTCAGCATCTCCACATCCTGAAATTGTTGCCATTGTTTGTGGGTTCATTCAGGTTTGGTGACATTCTTCACCTCGATGAAAAGAAAACTAGCAACAGCTCATAACTGGATGCTGAGATTCTGCTTCCTCTACAATATTATGTGACCTGGCAGCCACTATCATCAGTGATTCTGGGTGATTTCCAGTAACTGTGAGAGTTACTTTATGAATGGGGGCTTTGTTGTATACTGTCCATTGTCTCCTGTTTCTGTCTACACAGAATCAGGACAAAGAATCACGCTGAGCTATATTCATTTCATTCTGATAGCAGAGGTTGGAAACATGCAGCATTTATCAGAAGATCACTGCAGAAAAATGACTGGAAGAGTTTCAGCTCTCCCTCCCTATATTGAACTGCAATGACAAACTGGTGGGATAACAGGGCGGAATTCTCTCAATTCGTGACAAAGGGCGGGATTCTCCCTAATCGCCGCGATGGCCCGACGCCGGCGTAAAAACGGTGCGAATCACTCCGGCGTCCGGGCCGACCGGAAGACCGAAGGGCCGGCGCGAGTTAGCGCATGTGCAGAATCGCTGGCGTACTTCCGAACATGCGCAGAGCGGCTGGCGAATTCTGCCGCATGTGCAGGGGGGGGGTGTCTTCTCCGCACCGGCCATGGCAGAGCCCTGCAGGTGCCGGCGTGGAAGGAAGAAGTGCCCTCAGGGCACAGGCCCGCCCGCAGATCAGTGGGCCCCGATCGCGGGCCAGGCCACCGTGGGGATCTCCCCCCGGGGCCGGATCCCCCCCATGCCCCCCCGAGGACTGCACCAGCAGCCTACCAGCCAGGTCCCGCCATGTGGGACCATGTCCAATCTACGCCAGCGGGACTGGCCAGAAACCGATGGCCGCTCGGCCCATCGGGGCCCGGAGAATTGCCGGTGGGGCCGCTGCCAATGGCTCCGACCGGCATGGCATGACCCCGCCCCGGTCCAAAAACCGCATTGGAGAACACGGCAGCTGGCGTCAGAGCGGCGGGGCGGGATTCACACCGTCCCCCCGGGGATTCTCCGACCCAAAGTGTGGCAGGCCTTTCCTTCCGGCCGGATTCAGCACTTTGTTATGGGCCAGATTTTAACAACTCCAAAGTATATTATGGAGTTCACCTGACCGATAACTGTTTATTGATTTTAGTTACGATGGGCATGAGAGCCTGCCTTTCAATTGTTATTCAACAGAGTTCATAGATGCTTTTAATCAAAAAACAAGCTTTATTCTACAAATTCAGTTAACATTTGTATAAACGCAGAGTAAGAATTATTATGAACTATAAACATAAAGAACCTACACAGCTATGGTAATCTATTAACTGTTCCAATTCAGTAACAAGATCCCGTAAACTAAAAACCCCTTTTTACCAAAACAGTAGGTAGGCAACTATAATCATTGGGTTTCTTCCTTGGACTAACTCTTTAAAATTGAAAATAGAGACAGGCCAAAATATTTCTCTATCTGTGTCTACAGCAGCCAAATGTGAAAACAAAAGTAAAAACTCAGAGCCACAAACGAACTCTAAACCCAAAGCGAAATTAAAACTAACTCCCAGAGCCACAGCCCAGCTCCACCGACAAAAGACATCACTGAAGCCATGTGATAAGACAAAAACATTTCTTAAAGAGACACTCCCATGAGAACTTGGAAGCTCATTACCTTTGCACCGTCGGGTTCCCCTCCGAACCACCTGGTGGGCTGGCAGCTTGTGGGTTCGAAGGTCATGACATCCGTTCCGGTACACTCCTAACACTCTCTCCAGTCAACCTGTCTTCCGGAGAGCCTCCAACATGACAGGAGCCCAGGAGCAATAGGCGAATAACTTCAAAAAGAAGGCAGCACCAGCTTTTTCCACCAGGGCCCTCGAGGCCCTTATTCAGGGAGTCAAAAGGTGTGACTCACCCAAAACATTTCAGAGTCAAGTTTCAGGCGCGTTTGGCGGGATGCCGTGCCAAGAATGACACCACTATTCAATGGCACTTATCCATATTTTTGGGCCAAGAGGAGTTTTTCCGCATCGAGGCCACACTTGTAGACATTTCCTATCCTGGGGAGCTGAGCACGGCAGCAAGACTGTCTCCTCCATGACTGCGGCACCATTTTGAACGCTGTCCCTGATCTCTACACTACCCCTCTTTCAGGACTCCCCGATTTCAGGACCTCCCTAACAATTGCCCGGCTTCCTCAGACTCCCCACCCTCCCCCCACCATCCCTTTCATGGGCATGGTCCCCAAGCCTCGACCATTGGTAGTGCCAAACAGGCACCGGGGCACTGCTAGCCTAAATACCGTGGCAGTGCATCTGGCACTGTGGAAGTGCTGATCTGGTTGGCACAGCCAGGGTGTCAGATTGGCACCTCCAGGGTGCCAGGGGAAGCTCCAGGGTACTGCCCTGCCTTGTCTCCAACTACCCAGGAGGCTCTAATGGACTGTGAGATCCTCTGAGGTGCCATCATGCCTGGTCCGCAATTGTGGAAACCAGTGATAAATGGCGCCTGGTGACGTCTCGCATGGAATGGCCGTTAACCTCTGGGCACCAGGTGAATAGGGAATCTGGATATTTAAATGAGTTAAATATCATTACCATTATCTTGCTGGGCTGATCCAGATTGCGGCAGGCATAGCAAGTCAGGTGACTCACGATTGGCCCGGCACCCTGCATGAAGCCCAATTTGGGCCTCTCCCAGTGCACCCGAGTCCGTGCTGCAGAGTCCACCGGTGAGGACAAGGATACATCCTCGTCAGGGTCCAGCTTCTCTCCCCTCAGTCTTCCTTCTGTCTTTCATTGTTCGTCTCCTACACCCCCACCCTTGCCCCTCTGTCTGCAATCATGAATCCCCACCCTCTCCCCCCAATAAAAAACCCCGCTCCTTGCATTGCCCTCCTTCCACATTTCCCCCCCTTGTCTTAATCAGCCCACCTTCAACCCCCACCCACCCCCGGTCATGTCGTACCCAAACTCTGTTGCGGTGGCTGCAGCACAGTGCTGTCCAGACACTGGTGTGTGGCACCAGGGGGAAGGAGACCCCTGCACTCCCCAACCCCCGGCTCAGCACTGATCCGACTCGGTGACACAGGTGGGTTAGTGGGTGAGGCAGCTGGGTATGGTGATGGAGGCAGGAGTCGGTTTGCCCCGGCTGAGTGGTGTGCAGTGTGTCAGGAGCAGTGCGGGACATTGACAGTAAGGCTTTGTGCACTCACCTTGACGTCTCTTGGAAACTGAGGATCGCTGTGCTTTATCAATCGGGTTTAAGGCTGAGGTAATTTCACGCTGGCATGAGGTAAAAACTGGAAGGCCTGATGGTATTCCAGTGGGCAGCTGTTTTAATGAGCGTTCATGAGATGCAAATAAATGCAAGTGGTGTTCACACCACCTGCTGGAGCGAAGACTGACCTGTAATTGGCAGAATTACAACGTGAATTTACTCCAGTGAAGACTGAGAGGAGAGAAGCTGGACCCTGACGAGGTTGTCTTGATATTTTGGCTCCATTTAGATTCTCTGCTCTCCCAAAGAGCGGTTACAGAACAGAATGAGGCTGGTCAGCCCATCAGGTCTGTGCCAGCTCTCAGCACGAGCAACTCCATCAGAACCCACCCCACTGCCCCATTCTGTTCCTCATTGCCCTGCAATATTTTCATCTTCGGATGATCACCTGATTCTCTTCAAAAGCAACGACTCTTCCCCCACCGCACTCTCAGGCAGAAGGAAAAGATTTGAAAACAAACTAAGCCTGAATCAGGAATTGGTTGCCATGGCAATTCTGCGTCCCGTGGTATCGTTTGCAGAATATACAATATACAATGACAATAATGCTTGTCATCTGCAGGAGCATACTTAATGTTCTGTCATTCCAGAGTCCCCTGGGTATTGTCAGGATAGTAGTCACGGATGAATTGCAGAAAGTAGCTCTGCTTAGAAGAAAGATGTTAAATCAAAGTAACAAATAGTAGTCTGCACGGAAAGTAAATTTTCATCACTGCTCCAGACACAAACGAGAGAGCGGCTGACCCTGTATTTGAGGATATAGTTGACAATCAGGCGCAGTAAGGGTTTAGTTAAAATCCAAGCAAGGCAAAATACCAACTCCTGGTTTACCTGATTTTTTCTTTTCACAGTTTTTTCCCCATCCTATACAGGAGGGGTAAGACCTTCACTGGTTCCTCAGTTTAAAAAAAATTATCTATAAGTTGCAGTTTATTGTCCAGAGTATCCTGGCTCTATTTTAGTCGCTTAATGAGTGGAGCAACTGCCACGCAGTAAGAGCTGGCAGTGCAGCGGAAGATGGCAGGTGTCCCCTGGAGGGGCCTGGACTTGGATGGGCCAGGCTGTCTTTTGGGCAAACGACAAGTCAGCCTCTTCTGCCCACTGAAGAGAATTGAGATACCACTGTTTCAAAGAGCAGTACGCCCAAGATCTCACCCCACTTTTGTCTTGCAGGATCACCATCAGACGACGAGAGCGTCTGGGTCAGCGTGGGAGACGTCGGAATGGGCCAGATCACATCCTCCTCCCGTGGGATGGTTGCTGGCCCCGAGCTACTCCATGGGACAGAGAGAAGGCCAGAGTGAGCTCCGGGGGCACCTCTATCACCTGGTGCTGCCCGTCCTAGAGACCCACCCTCGTCTGGTTCAAAGCCCTCAGCCATGACGCAATGAGATTGGGTCGTGTCCCTCAGCAAGTGAGCCATGCCCCTTACTGTCTCCATCATGTCCCTCTGGGACTGTGTCATGTCCCTCTGTGACTGGCTAAGGTCAGTCAGCACCTGGCAAATGCTCTCAATGGCCTCAGCCATGACCCTTTGTGAATGGGCCAAGCTCTGGAATGCTGGAGCAATGTCCATTGCGCCTGGGACATGTTCGCCTGTGACTGGGCTCCCCTGTCCTGTGCCTCAGTCATGGATAGCACCATGTGCCCAAGCCATGGACATCCTGACGCATGGCCCCATCTTGCCCCAGGCTTTCTACCACAGACACCACCATTTCGATGTTAGCCTGCGTATCACACAGTGTCGGCAACATCCCTTGCTCCTGAAGGCGGCTGGAAAGTTTGTGACACCTCTTTCTGTAGATTCTGGCTCTGCTTCTGCATCTGTATCAGTGATGGATCAACTTTTCCAGAAGTACAACATCTGACTGGGTGACTGCTGCTCCTTGGGATCAGGCAGCCCTCCAACCATGTGTTTCCTCGCATCTCCCTGCCTCTACCTGATGTGCTGCAGCATATATGTGATTCTCACCAGAGGGTGATCCAGGAACCTGATCGCTAACATTACCAACTGAGGTGATAGTCTCTGCAATGGTGAATGGTGCAGGTGAAAGCAGTGGAGAGACATCGGTATCTTCCCTGGAGTTGTGCTCCGGGATGTTCTGAGGGTCTGGATGGGGGGGCTGTGATCCTGCAAGACAAAAGACATGGGGTGAGATCTTGGGAAATACTGCTCTTTGAGACAGTGGTATCTCAGTTGATCTAGGGACATCGGCGTTGCATTGGGCTTCACTATTTTGACCGAAACCAAACTTCATCGCAGCCATTGCCCTCTCTTTGACCTCCCCCACAAGTTGCAGGGCCCTTTCCTCATAGTGGGTATGGACTCAAATATCTGGGATGCAGAAACCAGGGGCGCAATTCTCCGCACTCACGACGGTGCAGAGAATAGCGTGGCTCGTAAAATTTTACGGCCACGCTTGTCCGACGCCCTCCCGCTATTCTCCCGCTTTTTTACGGCTAGCAGCGATTCTCAGCTGTCCGATGGGCCGAGTTCCCAGCCCTTTACGGCTGTTTTTACAAACGGCAAACACACCTGGTCTGGCCGTTCGTAAAAACGGCCGTAAAGTCCCGATTTTTAAAACCATGGCACCGATTGGCACGGCAGTACCACGGCCGTGCCAAGGGTGCCATGGGCCCGCGATTGGTGGGCACCGATCGCGGGCAGCAGTTCCGATGCCCGCGCACTCTTTGTCCCTCCGCCCCGCTGTATCACTTTGCGGGGCGGCTGAGGGGCATCCCGTCCCGCGCATGCGCGGGTTTCGCGCAAATGCGCGATGACGTCATCCGCGCATGCGCGGGTTGGAGTCTTCCAATCCGCGCATGCGCGGCTGACGTCATATGACGCGTCAGCCGGCGCAAACTCTGGCAAGCGGGCTTAACGAAATTCGTTAAGCCCGCGATGCCGGAGTTTACAGCGGCGGCATGCTAGCCCCGACCGGGGACCAGAATCGGTTCCCCGTCGGGGAGGGGGAGGCTGGCGACAAACCCGCCCGGATTTGATGCCAGCCTTACGATTTTTCCCTCTCTGGGAGAATCGCGCCCCTGACTTCTGGTGCTCCCAGTGATTATGAGCCACATCATTCTTGCGGACACAGAAAGGACATAGTGAGACCCTGGGATGTGGGTTTTATGGGGGATTTGTAGCTGGTGGCATATGTGTGCAAGGCTCCTGGCCAAAGAGAACAATAAATGCTTTGGGAGTTTGTGGAGGGTGAGTTGTAAGAGAGATGCAGGCAAATGGGGTGTTGTTGGCCTCCAGGAGATTGGAGCAGATGTGACGAACGTGGGACGGGAGTGAGACCAGGGGCACAAGGGTGGTTACTCATCCGTGCTGTCCTCAGGAGGGTATTTAACTTCTTACAGCACTGCAAGCTGATCCTCCTGATGAGGCTGGCAGCATTGTCGGCCCCTGCCACCTCATCCCAGGTCTTGTTCAAAAGGGCAGGCTTGAGTCTCGGCCCCACCCTGGGGAAGAGGGTGTCCCTCCTCTCCTCAACGGCCTCCAGCATCCGGTCGATCTCCAACTCCAGGAATCTTTTAATAGCCACCTTCTTGGTTGGAATGACAGTCTGTGGTGAGTGGAGAGCTTAAAAGCTATTCCAGCTTGTCAGGCTCTGAATGAGAATCCCGACCCCAGCGAATTCGACAGTGGCGGGGTGGGGAATTGTGCCGGATGCAGGTGTGCTGTGAGCTGGCCAATTTGCGTGCCTTGAGCTCCTCCCGGCCAGCGCATCTGGTGGGAACATGCAGTTCCCTCGATTTTATTGCAGAACAGGGAATCCAACCCCTGAAATAAAATCGGAGGTATTGGAAAATCTCGGCAAGCCTGGCAGCATCTGCCGGGAAAGGAACAGAGTTAGCGTCCAACATGACTCTTGTTTGGAACATGGCTGTGTCTTTTCCCAGAGAAAGGGTTTGAGTGTTTTTATTTAAAATTGCTGCGCCCGTCACATATTATTCATCATGTGGAACATTGTAGATGCTACAGGCACCACAAAACAAGGCTGGAAATTCTTGCTGATAAAAATGCTTTTACCAATGGAAGATGTTCAAGTGGGACTGATAAATCAAGTAACGAGTGTTTTCTCTGCCCCTGCTGCATTGTGCTTCTTTGTTGCCTGATTGCCTGCTGTCAGAGGATATGCAAGAGCAGTATTTGAAATGGTATTCCTGCATTATTGAACATGGATAGTGTGCTAATCCCTTCCAATTTGAAGCTGGATATTACAGGGAATCCAGTTTGTTGCTTATTACATTTCTCTCCCCAGCCACGTAATTGCCAACCATGGGGATTGCATTCATTATTCTCCTTTCTGTTGGATATAATGAAAGAAAATGAACAGGAGCAATGAAGAGATATTGAGAAGGTGGCATCAGATGCAGACTGACCACATGGGCTTAGCTCGAGCGACCTGGTCAGCAGAAGGCCAGCTAACTCTAGGCTCTGCTTCAACAGATGGGCGAACACATTAATGAGCTTTCTTTCTCCTGAAGACCAGCCAATCTCCACCATAAAGGTGATGCCACCAGCTCAATAAAATATTTGGAAAGGCTCATTGGAAAGAGTGTCAGCGAAATGGTCACCGCTTGATGTCCGAAGGCAGTATAAATACTATTTGTCTAAATTAACCTAGATGCGGCTTTAAGAACTTGTTTCCTAGATTATAGGAAATATAAATACTATTTGTCTAAATTAACCTAGATGCAGCTTTAAGAACTTGTTTCCTAGATTACAGTGCACAGGAGTAGAGGAAACACATTGGGCCGGATACTTTGTTTCTGAGACTAAAGGCTGAATTCTCCGATTTTGAGGCTATGTACAGAGGAAGTGCCCGATTTTACGGTCAAAATTACTGCTCGTCAAAAGTATTAAGAACATCAAAGAACGTGATATACAACGAAGTGAGCTATGGTTATCTGTAGTCAAATGTGTAGCTGATCACTCAATCATCATTACCTTCTGAACGCTTTAAAAAAAATACATTTAGAGTGCCCAATTCATTGTTTCCAATTAAAGGGCAATTTAGCGTGGCCAATCCACCTATCCTGCACATCTTTGGGTTGTGGGGGCGAAACCCACGCAGACACGGGAAGAGTGTGCAAACTCCACACGGACAGTGACCCAGAGCCGGGATCGAACCTGGGACCTCGGCGCCGTGAGGCATCAGTGCGAAGCACAGCACCACTGTGCTGCCCTAGAACTCTTAATTCAAAAAGAAAATCCATGGCCGCTTTTCGTGAATGATACATACATGCATTTTCAAGGTTTGCCCAGATCTTCTCCCTGATAAATATAAAATTCATTGACAATTGCTTTATTCCAGCTAGATGTGTCAAAGCATAAAATTGTCGTTCAAGACCCCAATTACCCTCAGTTCAGTTTGATGTGATTATATTCATCAGCTTTTGGTGCATCCTCCCAGTATTAAGGGAGAATAGTATATCATCAGATGGCTGCTGTATCCACTTTAAGGTAAAGGGAATCAAGGTATGAAACACTCTCTTCAAATAACAGCTTCATGAGACAAAACCAGACACGCTTACAGCACTGAGGGAAACCATTCAACCCTTCCTCCCTGTGCCAACTCTGTTCTGAGAACAATTTCTTAACCCCACTGCTCTACTTTAATTCCAATAGTCCTGAACCTTTCATTACTTTGAGTAGTTAACCAGTTTCCATGAAATGAAGCAGTAGTTTCTGCTTCAGTCGATCTCAGTCGCCATGCACCAACTTATCTCCTCCTCAGCCTCATGGTGACAATTAAACAACTGGGGAGTGGTCCAACCTGCAGAAATGCTCCTTTTCTATTCATCCCAACATAACCCATCATAATGTTCAATCCCTTGACCTATTCTGTTTGAGTGATGTTATGGGCCAGGGTTTAGAGAACCCCAAAGTGTATCATGGAGTTCACCTGACCCACAACTTTTTATAGATTGTGGTACGGGGAGCACACGGCCCATTCTACAGGTGTGGTACAGCAGAAATGGAAAAGTAATTTTTAAAGCAAAACAATGTTTATTCTATGAACTCAAGTTAACCTTTTTAAAACATACAGTCAACATCTTCGCAACCATTAATTCAAATACAACCCCCAAAGAATACAACACTAAGTAATCCTTAATAACCTCCCAAATAACATCCAGTGACAGAACATAGAACATAGAACATAGAACATAGAACAGTACAGCACAGAACAGGCCCTTCGGCCCTCAATGTTGTGCCGAGCCATGATCACCCTACTCAAACCTACGTATCCACCCTATACCCGTAACCCAACAACCCCCCCCTTAACGAACACATTTTAACAGAAGCACATCAGGTTTACATTCACTACTGAAAACATTTATAATTCTAAATTCACCAAATGATCAAGAGATAGCATTTTCATGGCAGAGAGATCAACAGTACACCCGCTCTGTCTGGCTTCAGCTCCAACACTAAAAACAAAACTGAAACACACCCTGCAGCAAACAACCTAAAATGAAAGTGAAAAGCTGGCAGACAGCCCAGCTCCACCCATACTCTGACATCACTAATAAACACCCATTTCTTAAAGGCACATTTCTTAAACACCCATTTCTTAAAGGTACTCTCAGATGACAGTGAATATGGTCCATGCATCCTGGGTTTCTCCTTATCCCTTGGAGGGTGACTTCAAATGAATTGACCATCTCAAAACTTGGTAGCAATTAACATTCTTTCACCACAACCTGGTCTGGAGCCCCATTTGTGGAACTCACTTACGCATTTCTGAAGGTTGGCATGTGTCCAGTGAACAGCCCAGATTTAATTTTAATGCTTTGATCTGGTTTTCCCCCAACAAAAGGACACCAGCTCTCTACCTATTCTATCAATTCACCTGAAACATCTCAGATGTGCCACCACTAAATCTCATATAACCAAGGAATACAAGTTTAGTCTACACAACCTGTCCTGCATGTGGATAAGGTGGTCAAGAAGGCATACGGCACGCTGGCCTTCATCGGTCGGGGTATTGGATATAAAAATTGGCAAGCCATCTTGCAGCTGTACAGGATCTTAGATAGGCTTCATTTGGAATATTGTGTTCGATTCTGGTCGCCACACTACCAGAAGGATGTGGATGCTTTGGAGAGGTTACAGAAACGGTTTACTAGGATGTTGTCTGGTATTGAGGGCATTAGCCATGAGGAGCGGTCAAATAAATTTGGTCTGTTCTCACTGGAATGACGGAGGTTGAAAGGTGACCTGATCGAGGTCTACAAGATTATGAGTGGCAAGGACAGTGTGGATAGTCCGATGTTCTTTTCTGGGGTAGGAGAGTCAAGTACTAGGGAACATATGTTTAAAGTGCGTGTGGAAAAGTTTAGAACTGATGTGCGAGGCAAGTATTTTACACAGAGGGTGGTAAATATATGGAATGTGCTGCCTGGGGAAGTGGCGGGAGCAGGTACGATAGCGGCATTTACGGGGCATCAAGACAAATATATGAATAAGGTGGGAATGGAAAGATACGGACTCTGTAAGCGCAGACCGTTTTAGCTTAAGGAGGTACCATGGTCGGCGTTGGCTAGGAGGGCCGAAGGGCCTGTTCCTGTGCTGTATTGTTCTTTTCTTTTAAATTTAGTGCACCCAATTAATGTTTTCCGATTCAGGGCGAATTTAGCATGGCCAATCCACCTAGCCTGCACATCTTTGGGTTGTGGGGGTGAAACCCACGCAAACATGGGGAGAATGTGCAAACTTCACATGGATAGTGACCCAGAATTGGGATCAAACCTGGGACCTTGGCGCCGTGAGGCTGCAGGGCTAACCCACTGTGCCACTGTGATGCCCTTTCTTTGTTATTTAATAAATTAAACAACCCAAGCTTCATTCTGGTGAATTTATGTTGTAACATCCTCCAGACCAATATTTCCTTCTTGAGATGGGATGTCCCGAATGGAATGCAGTGCTCTAGATGGCTCGAAGCAGAATGAAGCTGGAGCATAACGTTAATCCCTCTTTGTTTCAATGTCCATGAGACAAAGGCCAATATTCTATTCGCCTTTTAAATTATCTTTTATCCTGCCCATTATGGTGCTTGAACCCCTACGTTTTGCTGCTCTTTCACAACTCCAAGCATCTCGTCATTTAGAAAATATTCTAACCCATCTATCTATCTTGGATTCCAGAACAGATGACCTCAAACTCCCACACATTGGATTCTATTTGCTATGGTTGATCGACCTGTAGCCGGGAAGGTGAGTTCAAGGGGATTCCGACTTCGGAGTGGGACCAGAGGTCAGTCCCCGTCCAATTTGGGGCATTCACAGGAGGGTCGCCAGTAGCAGCGTTCATCAGCCCAGGAGGATGCTGGAGAGGGAATTCAGTCAGCCTGCAGACTACCTTCGGAACAAGAGTCTAAGCCCAGATCATGGGCTGAAGAAAACTGGAGGCTAGGCCTAAGATGGGGGTGCTGGCTGGAGGAGGAGAAGGCACCATAGGCTTCATGGAGATAGAGAGAGAGAGAGAGCAGGACTGCAGCCAGGAGCTACAAGCAGAAGATCAAGCCTGGTGAGTCACTGCTTTGAGCAGCAAGCCTGGTGAGTCACTGCTTTGAGGAGCAAGCCTGGTGAGTCACTGCTTTGAGGAGTAAGCCTGGTGAGTCACTGCTTTGAGGAGCAAGTCTGGTGAGTCACTGCTTTGAGGAGCAAGCCTGGTGAGTCACTGCTTTGAGGAGCCAAGGCCCTGAATAGGTCAGAGATCTGGTGCATTGGCAATGAGTATCCTCTGTAAATAGATTGTTTTTTGAAGGCATGTTTTCCCTTAATTGAGAGTTTAGGTAGTGTTGATGCTCGTGGAATAAAGGAACCTTGTTTCTTTCAATCTTTGTATATTCCGTGAGTGCAAATCACATATACCAATGACCCTTGGCAACTTTCTGTTCCCACCTGTGCTATTTACTGTGCCAGCCAGTTTGCTAACACCAATAATCCTGTATATATGATTCACTGTTCTTTCACGTAAATCATTTATAAACATGATGAAAATCTATATTCTCTTTTTCTTACCTATTGACCAATGCCCTACTGGTGTGAAGAAATTGTCTTATTTTTGTATACAGTCATAGAATCATAGAATCTGTACCGTGCAGAAGGAGGCCACTTTGCCCATCGAGTCTACACTGACCCTCTAAAAGACCACTGCACCCAAGCCCACTCCCCAGCCTGTTCCAATAACCTCTCAACCTAGCCTACACATCTTTAGACACTAAGGGGCAATTTAGCATGGCCAATCCACCTGACCTGCATACCTTTGGACTTTTGGACCTTTGGGCTGTGAGAGGAAACCGGAGTAACCAGAGGAAACCCACACAGACAGGGGGAGAATGTGCAAACTCCACACAGTCACCCGAGGCCGGAATTGAACCCGGGTCCCTGGAACTGTGAGGCAACAGTGCTAACCACTGTACCACTGTGCAGCCTAGGTCTCTGGGGCATTCGCTGCAGCAGGGTCTCTGGGGCATTTCTCTGTCGAATATATTCTGGAAGTCCACACACTTATGGATCATCCCTTACTGATCACATTAGCAACCTCCTCAAAAAGAACACAAGTTTCGTTGGACATGATTTGCACTTTGCTTTGGGGTTCTGCTCAGCAGCCACTGTAACTTCTGTGAGCGAGCGACAGAAACTCCATTTACTCCTGCATCCCTGACTTCCCTGCTGCACGTGGTACCAAACAAAGTTGTTGCAGCAGTTCTGTGCTACTTGGTGCAACTCAGGTAATCTAAACAAAACTGCTATTTCAGAGTTACAATCTATGATAATTGCATTTGGACTTTTCAAACAAGACTATTACAATTAGGAGAACAAACCCAGTGGATCAACGAGTGCATGAGGTAGAAAACACTTGTCGTTCAGCTTGCAAATAGTTAATTCAGGAAGGCATGGCTGCATCCTGAAATTCCAGTGGTCTGACTCCAGCAATGCAAATGTGGCAGACTGGAACATTATCTGTATCTGTCCAGTGAGATAGACTCAATCTCAAATTGAGGGTTGGTGTTTCACTGGGATAGTGTTTGCTGCTTCAAATGCATCCACTCAAATGTGCTGGCTGGAAGGGCACCGATGGTGGAGGAGAAGCACCCAACTGAAATCGTCTCCTTTATGGCCCTTAAGCTTCACTGAACCCATGTGCCCTGGAGAAGACAACTGATCTCAGCGGAGATCAAGTTATCTCCCATGGTGAGCTTCGCGTCATTGGGTCTTTCACAGGCCCTGATGAAGCAATTGTACTGCTTTCCACCGGCATGAGTTCCACGAAACTGTGAGATAAAATGAATGAATTATTTTTAGGTCAGCCTGGTACCTCTCTCAGATACATCCCCTTCACATAGAAGACCCGAATGGATGATCACCAGGAATATTATTATAATAATAATCACTTATTGTCACAGGTAGGCTTCAATGAAGGTACTGTGAAAAGTCTTGAGTCGCCACATTCCGGCGCCTGTTCGGGGAGGCCGGTACGGGAATAAAGGGGCGCATTAGGGAGTACAGAATCCTGACAACTGATGTTGGCTTAGCTCCCCAGCTGAAAATCTTTTGAGCCAATTACCAGCAGTCGGACGAACTGAAGCAATCTTTCCATCCCCATCAGCCATACCAGGATGGATCTTCTGGATTCCTCAGATTGCCATTGGATGCATCTCTTCGATCAGAGACCTTCTTCCCTCCTGAGCCTTGGTTGGTAGGTCACAGGAAGGCAGGGGGCTCCTCTCTGCTGGTAACACAAGCTACAGTCCTTTGTCTCGCTTCCTCTCTCACCACTCTCTCTCTTTCCTTTCCTGCCCCAAACTTGGAAACCGAAAATCTATCCACAGCCAGCATTGCTAGCTGCTTGATGCACTATCAATTGCACAAAGACGAGAGTTGAATACAACTGAGGCTTAATTACACTAAGATGTGTGGCCTCCTACAGCAGCTGGCGAAATGGCTGCTGTACGGGGAGCACACATATTTATACTCCGCCTCCTGGGTGGAGCCAGCAGGCAGGGACTACCCCCGTACCTGTAGTACAGGGCCTTACCACACATCTTCTAATAAATACAACAGTGGTGATTACCACATTCACACCCTGTTAAAATTGAGTCCGGCGGGGGTGGCAGAGAACTATACAAGTTTTAATATACAGAGGCAAAAACAATTTTGGAGTCCAGTACAAGGTGCTTTAACAGTCCCGAACCAATTACAGGTTTAGCCGGTCCGGGGCCTTGATCTGACATTGGGAGCGACGCAGTGGTGGCAGCGATTCCGGTGTCGGTCTGGTCCTCGGTGACTCTGGGAGCGTGCCAAAATCCTCCTCATCCTCGGGCGTGGGCAGGGGGAGGACTGATGGTCCCGAGGGGGTTGCTGCTGGGTGTGCCAGGGGTGGGGAGGGTGGCACCGGGCTGGAGGTGTGTGTGTGTGGGGAACCTGCTGGTGCCAGGTCCCTGAGGGAGACAGTATCCTGGCGGCCGTCGGGGTACGCCACGTAGGCATACTGGGGGGGTTAGCGTGGAGTAACTGCACCCTTTCAGCCAACGGGTCCGCCTTGTGGAGTTGTACGTGTTTACGGAGGAGTACGGGTCCTAGAGCTGCGAGCCAAGTCGGGAGCGACACCCCGGATGTGGACTTCCTGGGGAAGGCAAAGAGACGTTCATGGGGTATGTCGCTGGTCGCAGTGCATACGAGCGACCGAATGGAGAGCAGTGCATCGGGGAGGCCAGGAGATTTCTGGACCACAGGGCCAGCTGGACGGCCCTCCAGACCGTCACGTTCTCCCTCTCCACCTGTCCGTCTCCCCAGGGGTTGTAGCTGGTCGTCCTGCTAAAAGGCGATACCCCTGCTGAGCAGGAACTGATGCAGCTCATCACTCATGAATGAGGATCCTCTGTCGCTGTGGATGTAGACGGGGAAGCCGAACAGAGCAAAGATGGTGTTGAGGGCTTTGATGACGGTGGCAGACGTCATGTCGGGGCATGGGATGGCGAAGGGGAATCTGGAGTACTCATCGACCACACTGAGGAAATACGTGTTATGGTTGGTGGAGGGGAGGGGCCCTTTGAAATCCACGCTGAGGCGTTCAAAGTGGCGGGAGGCCTTCAGGCGCACGTGGTCCGGCTGGTAGAAGTGCGGTTTACACTCCGCACAGACCTGGCAGTCTCTGGTGATGGCCTTGACTTCCTCGACGGATTAGGGCAGATTGCGGGCCTTGATGAAGTGGTACAACTGTGTGACTTCTGGGCGACAAAGGTTGTAGTGCAGAGTCCGGAGACTCTGTGCGCTGGCACATGTACCTCGGGACAGGGCATCGGGTGGCTTGTTGAGCTTACCGGGGCGAAACAAAATCTCGTAGTTGTAGGTGGAGAGCTCGATCCTCCACCTAAGGGCAAGATTTTATTATTTTTGATCTTGCCCCGCTGTGTGTTGTTAAACATGAAGGCTACTGACCGTTGGTCAGTGAGGAGAGTGAATCTCCTGCTGGCCAGGTAATGCCTCCAATGCCGCACAGCTTCAACGATGGCCTGGGCCTCTCTTTCGACGGTGGAGTGTCAAATTCCGGAGGGTTCGTGAAAAGAATGCCACGGACCTGCCTGCCTGGTTGAGGGTGGTGGCTAGAGCGACGTCTGATTCGTTGCTCCCCACTTGAAAGGGTAACGTCTTGTCGACTGCGTGCATCGCGGCCTTGGCGATGTCGGCCCAAATACGCTTGAAGGCCTGTTGAGCCTCGGCCGTCAGGGGGAAAAGAGTGGACTGGATGAGTGGGCGGGCCTTGTCCACATAGTTTGGGACCCACTGGGCCTAGTAAGAAAAGAACCCCAGACAGCGTTTGAGGGCCTTGGGGCAGTAGGGAAGGGGGAGTTCCATGAGGGGCGCATGCGGTCGGGATCGGGCCCCAGAACTCCGTTCTGGACCACATAACCAAGGATAGCTAAGCGGCTCGTGCTGAATACGCACTTCTCCTTGTTATAGGTGAGGTTTAGGAGAGTGGCGGTGTGGAGAAATTTGGCAAGGTTGGCACCATGGTCCTGCTGATCGTGGCCGCAGATGGTGACATGTTTTAGGTACGGGAAAGTGACCCACAGCCCGTACCGGTCGACCATTCGGTCCATCTCCCTTTGGAAGACCGAGACCCCGTTGGTGACGCCGAAGAGAATCCTAAGAAAATGGTAGAGGCGGCCATCTGCCTCGAAGGCGGTGTATGGGCGGTCCGCCTTACGGATGGGGAACTGGTGGTAGGCGGATTTCAGGTCCACTGTCGAGAAGACCCGGTACTGTGCAATCTGATTGACCATATCAGATATGCGTGGGAGGGGGTACGCGTCGAGCTGTGTGTACCGATTGATGGTCTGGCTGTAGTCCACGACCATTCGGTGTTTCTCCCCCGTTTTAACCACTACCACTTGGGCTCTCTGGGGGCTGTTGCTGGCCTCGATGATTCCTTCCTGAAGCAGCCGCTGGACCTCGGACCTGATGAAGGTCCTGTCCTGGGTGCTGTACCGTCTGCTCCTGATGACGGCGGGTTTGCAATCCAGGGTTAGGTTTGCGAATAGGGAAGGTGGGTCGACCTTTAGGGTCGCGAGTAAGGGATGGTAGGGGCCCGCCGAATTTCAATGTTAGGCTCTGGAGGTTACATTGGAAGTCCAGGCCGAGTAGCAGGGCAGCACAGAGGTTGGGGAGGACATAGAGGCGGAACCCGCTGAATTCTACGCCCTGGATAGTGAGCGTGGCTATACAGTACTCCCGGATCACCACGGAGTGGGACCCGGAGGCCAGGGAGATTCTCTGATTGACGGGGTGTACCTCGAGGGAGCAGCGCCTTACCGTATCGGGATGGATGAAGCTTTCGGTGCTCCTGGAGTCCAGCAGACAGGAGTTCTCGTCCCCATCGATCTTCACGCTTGTCGAGGCGGTGGCTAGATTGTGTGGGCGAGATTGGTCAATCGTGACCGAGGCGAGTCGCGGCTGGTGTCGGACGATGGGGTGCCTGGGGGGCATGGGTCCTGGTACGATGGTGGCGCCCATGTGCCGTGGGGGAGACAAGATGGCAGCGCCTGAAGATCCTGAGGCGGCACCCACGTGGCGGGGGTTGAAAAAGATGGCGGCGGCCATGGGCCGCACTTGGTCCGAGGAGGGGAAGATGGCGCCGCCCACAGTCCGTACGCAGCAGGGGTGGGGGCGATAGTGGCGACTGAGCGGGCCTGGCACATCATGGCAAAGTGCCCCTTCTTGCTGCAGGCCTTGCAAAGGGTGCTGCGGGCCAGGCAGCATTGGCGGGGGTGTTTTTGCTTCCCACAGAAGTAACATCTGGGGACCCCAGGATTGGCTGGCTGGTGCGTGGCACTGGCGTAGGATTGCCTGAGTGGGGTCCCCGGTGGGGTGGCCGTCTCTGGAGTCCATGATGCGTAGGAGGAGTGGGCCGCACGGCCGGGGGCGTAGGCCTGGATGTTGCGCGAGGCGATTGTCACCGATAGCGCCAGCTTTTTGGTTTCCACAAGGTCGAGCGTGGCCCCCTCTAAAAGTTGCTAGTGGATGTGGTCTGACCCTATCCCTGTGACGAAAGCGTCCCGCATGAGGAGGTTCGAATGTTCCGTGGCCGTGACGGCCTGACAGTCACAGTCTCTGACCAGGGGAATTAAAGCACACTAGAAATCTTCTACCGACTCACCAGGGAGCTGACTGCGAGTAGAGAGTATGTGTCTGGCAAAGAGCGTGCTCGTCCGCTGGTCGTAGTTCTCTTTCAGTCGCGCCATGGCTTCATCGTAGGTCGGCGCGTGCTGGATAAGCGGAAAAACGTTGGAGCTCAGCCGCGAGTAGAGGATCTGGATCTTCTGAGCTTCCGGAATTGGGTCTGGTGCAGACCTGATATAAGCTTCGAAACAAGCGAGCCAGTGTTCAAAGTCCTTTTTGCCGTTGATGATTGCGGATCCAGCTGCAGGCGATCCGGCTTGATGCGAAGGTCCATCTTCTGAAAACTTTAGTGTAATAAATTGATGCACGATCAATTGCACAAAGACGAGAGTTGAATACAACTGAGGCTTTATTACACTAAGATGTGTGGCCTCCTGCAGCAGCTGGCGAAATGGCTGCTGTACGGGGAGCACACAAACTTATACTCCGCCTACTGGGCGGAGCCAGCAGGCAGGGACCACCACCGTACCTGTAGTACAGGGCCTTACCACACCTCTCCTAATATATACAACAGTGGTTATTACCACACTGCTCCTGCCTGAGGTGTGAAGATTTTATATCTTGTACTGAGTAAGACATAATCTGGTTTCCCCGGTCTCCATGGTGACCAAGCCAACCGGCCTTGTTGTCAGGCAGAACTCGTAGCGGAACACATGACCCCTCTTCATGATTCCATTTGAATTAAAGAGACAGTCCCAAAAAATAATCACCTTCTCAAATCTCACATTACGAACATGATGCATTCGCTTAGGAAATACTGTTAGCATCATGCCAAACACATAAAAATGTTTACGTCAATTTATAGCCAAGAGTTGGTCCAATATAAACTGTATGCAGATCTGAACTAATAGAAATGATGATAATGGCTCAGTTTAAATGAAAGCTCCAGCTATATCATGGTGCTTTGTTTTATATAATTTCCTGAAATGAATCTTAATTTTTTTTGCGATCTCACAGTACCTGACTAATTATTTACCAGCAGGCAGAATTCTTTGCAGTTTAAATAACACTAGGCTGCACAGAGATCACCCTCAATGTTAAATTAGGCTAAAGCACTTATTACCGCAATGTGTCTGTGCACGTGGAAATATTTAATTGTGATGGACACGTTCATCAGGGATAGCAGACAAGTATCTGACTCCAAAGTGGTGCGTCATATTGCATGTATTCCACTGTTCTAAGCGGATGTTGAAGAGCAAATCATCAGTAATCAGATATCAAGAAACAGTGTGTTGGAAAATGCATACATTAATCTGCCTGACTGACTGCAATCAAGAATTTGCGTGGCCAGGGCCCTTATGAGATTGTTTGTGTAATTTATTTAATGTTCAGAGGATACGGGCATTGCTGGTAAGGCCAGTGTTTATTGCCTCATTCCCTAATTACTTTTTGTGAACACTTCAAAGAGTGTCAGAATTACCCACATTATGATCTGAGATTCTAGTCTCCGATGAGCCAGACATGGTAAACAAGGTCAAATTAAGGAAGGTGAGTTAACCAAACAAGTTTTTACAGCAATCTGCTAGTTTCAGGGTCATTATTACTGCTCCTACTCAATGGAATTTCAATTTCTCAGTGGCTGTAGTTCTGGGGCTGGATTCGTCGTTTGGGAGACAAAGTCCACACGCCGGCATGAAAGTTTTACGCCAGGAAAACAGGCGCAAAATGGCCACCAATTCCCTGCTACATGAGGGGGGGGGGGGGGCTGCTGCTAGCGTAGAGCTCCCAGTTCTGGCTGCCACGAGCTCCCAGTTCTGGCTGCCAATATGGCCCGAGCATTGCCAGGTCTGTGGCAGCGCATGCGCACGACGGCAGCCTGCAGCGCCCGCGTCGCGCTTCAAGGCGGACGCAGCCCACGGACCCGGACCCCAAAAATAGTCCCCACTTTCAGCTGCTCACGAGCCCCGGACCGCCCCCCCAGAGTGAGTGACACACGGACAGCCCTCTCCCGACTGTGGCGGTGCTGGACAGAGTCCACAGCCGCCATGCTGAGTTCACAACGTGTGAGACCACACGTGTGTCACGCCGTCGGGAACTCGGCTGGTCGGGGACAGAGCATCGCGGGGCAGGCCTCAGGCAATGGCCTGAGGCCGTGGATACAGCGTGCAGCGTACTCCTACAGTACGCCGTTTTTCAGGGGGGGCGGAGCATTGCAAAGCGGCACCGCCCCCGATTTTGGGTCATCGGGGATTGCCCGCCCCGTCGCCGAATGCAATTTCAGCGTCGGGGATCGGAGAATCCAGCGCCAGGTCTCTGCAGTACCTGCATGGAAACATAGAAAATAGGAGCAGGAAGAGGCCATCCGGTCCTTCAAGCCTGCTCCACCATTCATTATGATCATGGCTGATCACCCAACTCAATAACCTAATCCTGCTTTACACCCCCCCCCCCCCTCCCCCCCTCCCCCACCATATCCTTTGATCCCCTTCACCCCAAGTGCTAGATCTAACTGCTTATTAAAAACATGCAATGGTTTGGACTCAATGACTTTGTGTGGCAATGAATTCCATAGGTTGACCACTCTCTAGGTGAAGAAATTTCTCCTCCTCGCAGTTCTAAATGGTCTATCCCGTATCCTCAGACTGTGATGCCTGGTTCTGGACATGCCTACCATCGGGAACATCCTTCCTGCATCTACACTGTCCAGACCAGTTAGAATTTTAGAGGTTTCCACGAGATCTCCCCTCGTTGTTCTGAACTCCAGCGAAGACAATCCTAGCCGATTCAAAATCTCCATACACGTCAATCCTGCCATCCCAGGATTCAGTCTGGTAAACCTTCGCTGCACTCCCTCTAGAGCGAGAACATCCTTCCTCAGATAAGGAGACCAAAAATGCACACAATATTCCAGGTGTGGCCTCACCAAGACCCTGTATAATTGCAGCAACACATCCCTGCTCCTGTACTCAAAGCTGTAACATTTCTTTATTCTACTGTACTCACAACAGTTTTCCAGTTTTAGCATAATTTGATTTATTGTGCACTGGAAGCCCGGGGTTTTTGGATTTTGACCATGTTCGAGATTCAGGAATATTGACTGATTTTAAATCGAAGATCATAAAGCAATTTAGACCTAAAGCCACACAACACATTTGAACATAATGAGTTTGTCTGGTAATTTAATTTGTTGACAAAATGCATCACTCGTTCAGAAAACTTTGATACCACAATAGTTAAAAATGTCAACATTTTTGTGCAGCCTTGCGTTTCGAAAATCAGATTGTTAAAACTTCCCTGGTGTTAATTTACATGATAGATGTGTGCTCATTCACTTCATAACAAACAAATGCAAATTGTCAGTGGTCCAATTTAAAAACCTTTTGAGGAAGAGTATGGTGCCCATTGAGGTCAGGTATGTTAGGGCTGAGACAATGAGGACATTCGCATTTCCAGTGTTGATATTAAGGCCAGGATTTTACTTTGCAAAGCAGCCCTTTTCGCACAGTGCTCGAGTACTACAGCAGCCAAGTTAGAGCAGAGGATCACCCAGACTCTAAACTTCCTTAAACCGACCATTCCAATAAATGTGAGTGAGGTGCGGAGCTTGGAAAGCTGCCCGGTTTCCCCTTGTCCCAAATCAATAGAATCAGAATCCTACAGTGTAGAAGGAGGCCGTTTGGCCCATCGCGTCTGCACCGACCCTACGTAGGAGCACTCTACTCATGTCCACCCCGCCCTATCCCAATAAACCCATAACCTAACCTGCACATCTCTGGACACGAAGGGGCAATTTTATAATTATAATAATAACAATCACTTGTTGTCACAAGTAGGCTTTAGCATGGCCAATCCACCAAACCAGCACAGCTTTCATCTGTGTGAGGAAGCCGGAGGAAATCCACGGAAAGAGCGCACAAACTCCAACCAGGCAGTGACCCAAGGCCAGAATTGGACCCGGGTCCCTGGCGCTGTAAGGCAGCAGTGCTAACCACTGTGCCACAGTGCCACCCATCGGATGTCCTTCAGCAGGCAAGAACCAACAGGCAGCATTTTTAGGTCTAAGATAGAGATGAAAAATGCCCTCTCACCAGCTCTTTAACCTTTTAAATACATTAAAGCAAATTGCTGCAGATGCTGGAATCTGAAATAAAAACAGAAAATACTGGACAATCTCAGCATGTGTGACAGCATCTGTGGAGAGAGAAAGGAACTAACGGTTCGAGTCTGGATGACTCTGGTGTGGGTTGGGCAGTGAAAGGAGGATGTGGTAGATTAGCTGGCCATTATTTTGTTACAATTAATGCATGTTTCAACTCTATTTCTGCTGTAAATAATCAGTTGAGTTTAACTTCCAAATATGGTGCCGGTGAGTCATTGGAGCAGACAAGGGCCAAAGATCGCATGAAATGTTACACAAATTATTAGTTAATTCACTTCTGTTGGGACTCCGAGGCCTGTAGGGCTGAAATTTTGTGAGGGCCCCAAAAATTCCAGCAGGAGTTTGCAGAGTCAAACGGAAAGTAACTTTTATTGACAACAATAGTTACAGAGCATGAGCAGTATTTTACTGGTTCTCTCTCTCTAGCTAGTACCACAATGGCCAGCTCTATTTATACAACTGAAACGTCAACGATTGCCCCACCACCCTCATCGGGGGGTCTCATATTCCTCAAGCGTCATGAGGTAACCAATTGTCCCCAGCCAATAGAATCCAGGCAGGTTATAACACTCATGTTATAACCTGCATGTGTCGTAATATTATCGTTAGTCCAGCAACATTACCCTCCTTCTTAGGAAGTTCCTTGGGGGATTGAAGAGGACTTTCTTTCACTCTGGTTCAATGGGTTCTGAGATGGCTGATATGTCCAAAGCACGAATTGCAGATTCTGTCACATGCATGGGTAGGTAGGATCGGGTGGATGAGGCATCTGAGGTTTGTCCCCTCTCCCTGTGCTACCGATCGCTGTGCGACCATACCCTCACATCGGATTGCATGCAGTGTACTAAGTATGCTCCCGTAACATGCATGTTAAAGGCCCTTCAGAAAGAGTTTGACAAAGGTGAACCTCTTGTATTCACTGCCTTTCTGTAATCACTGTTTCTCTGCAAGCTGACAAACACAACCCTGCAGGCTTTTGTCAGCTTTAGAGTCAAGCCGCTGGCACCCGTCATTATTCGCTGTGCTGTGTTTAGAAACCGAGATAGCTAATTGGGACTGATGGAGTTGTGCCATCATCTGCAAACTGATCTGCTGGTAACCACAGTGGCTGCACTGCCAGTGACTCTCACTGATACATGTCCTTGACATCTATCCCTCCTGGGTCGTTCCAGGCTACCACAGGGAACACCTAACAATAGTTCACGAGATGTACAAAGGTGCACTAAATGACAGGGTTCTCACACGTATTTAAATAATATGACATTCAGGTAAGATTGTCTGACCATTTCATGTCCAGGCCATCACTATAAGAGTTTGATATTCGGGAATCCCCTACTGAATACTATTGGGGAGGACCAGCATTATCACAACAAGCAGCAGGGTACCGCGACCTTCTCTGATCAACTAAGCATTGGAAAGAAATATAATAATAATCTTTATTTCACAAGTAGGCTTACATTTTTTAAAAATTTAGAGTACCTAATTCGTTTTTTCCAACTAAGGGGCATTTTAGCGTGGCCAATCCACTGACCCTGCACATCTTTTGGGTTGTGGGGGCGAAACCCATGCAAACATGGGGGAGAATGTGCAAACTCCACACGGACAGTGACCCAGGGCCGGGATCGAACCTCGGCACCGTGAGGGAGCAGTGCTAACCATTGTGCCACCATGCTGCCCTACAAGTAGGCTTACATTAACACTGCAATGAAGTTACTATGAAAAGCCCCTAGTCACCACATTCCGGCCCCTGTTTGCATACACAGAGGAGGAATTCAGAATGTCCAAATTACCGAACAGCAAATCTTTCGGGACTTGTGGGAGGAAACCGAAGCACCCGGAGGAAACCCACGCAGACATGGGGAGAAAGTGCAGACTCCGTGCAGTCAGTGACCTAAGCCGGGAATCGGTGCTGTGAAGCAACAGTGCTAACCACTGTGCTACCAAATAAATGTGGCCTTAATAGCATCATTGCATCCTCAGAATAAATTATTTTTTTGGAATGAAGGATTTGCAAAATTTGTTTTGAAAGTGACGGTTTTAAGACGCTGAAGATGTTACATAGAACATAGAACAGTACAGCACAGAACAGGCCCTTCGGCCCTCGATGTTGTGCCGAACAATGATCACCCCACTTAAACCCACGTAACCCAACAATCCCCCCATTAACGTTACACTACGGGCAATTTAGCATGGCCAATCCACCTAACCTGCACATCTTTGGACTGTGGGAGGAAACCGGAGCACCCGGAGGAAACCCACGCGCACACGGGGAGGACGTGCAGACTCCACACAGACAGTGACCCAGCCGGGAATCGAACCTGGGACCCTGGAGCTGTGAAGCCTTGATGCTAACCACCATGCTACCGTAAGGCCCCAAATGAAATGAAATGAAAATTGCTTATTGTCATGAGTAGGCTTCAAATGAAGTTACTGTGCAAAGCCCCTAGTCGCCACATTCCAGCGCCTGTTCGGGAAGGCTGCTACGGGAATTGAACCGTGCTGCTGGCCTGCCTTAAAAGCCAGCGATTTAGTCCAGTGTGCTAAACAGCCCCTATGTTGTTTTAAGATAATCCATTTTGCTCACAAGGTCAAACATTAGCAATGCCAGAGTGTACCCTGAATAACATTAAACACTAACAATGAACATGTTCATGTCATATTTCTCTGTCCACTATTTATATATGCTCACCATAATTGCCAGGTGTGTGTGGCTAATTCCAATATGTCCCTCAAGTGAGGTTTTAAATGTCAAACGTAGATTCTTTATTTAAATGTTAGCTTCACTACTTTAGTTATCTTAGCTGGAGTCTGACCTTATTAGCTAAATAATGAAATACCAGACTGCTTTTAAAGTATTAATGCTATGGGTCTCACATTGATTTTCTCGACCTTATTTTCCAGCCAGTGATTTTAAGAGGCTTGTTCCGTTGCCAATTGACGTTCTGCTACATGACTGACAACTTCTTAAAAACATTCTTATGAATTTTACTCAAGCCAACAGCCTGTGTGACTCTTCCCTTCCTGGGCTGTGCTGTCAAAATTCTTTTGTTCTGTTGCATTAATAGTTCTGTTCATCTGGTGGTTTAATTTGTGTAAGAGGGTCCTGAATGTTCATGTTGTCAAGCTGATCCCCACGAGTAAGCTGAACATGGGGCCTCACGGTAGCATGGGGCCTCACGGTAGCATGGTGGTTAGCATCAATGCTTCACAGCTCCAGGGTCCCAGGTTCGATTCCCGGCTGGGTCACTGTCTGTGTGGAGTCTGCACGTCCTCCCTGTGTGTGCGTGGGTTTCCTCCGGGTGCTCCGGTTTCCTCCCACAGTCCAAAGATGTGCGGGTTAGGTGGATTGGCCATGCTAAATTGCCCGTAGTGTAAGGTTAATGGGGGGATTGTTGGATTACGGGTATACGGGTTACGTGGGTTTAAGTAGGGTGATCATTGCTCGGCACAACATCGAGGGCCGAAGGGCCTGTTCTGTGCTGTACTGTTCTATGTTCTATGTAGAGACTGCTTTCAGCAAATTTGTCAGAATTCACGTTTAACCGTGCCAAACAATTCTTTCCATGACTGCGCCCCCTGCGCGCGCTCTCCGTAAAACCCTCTTTAGTGCACCACTTCCCTCCATGCTCTTAAAAACCTTTCTCTGTGAACATCCTTTCAGTGTTCCATAGTGATATTGTGTTTCCTTTTTCCCTCCAATTTGCCATCCATCTCCACAGCACAGCACTCTGAGATGTTTTAACTGATGTGAGGGGTACATCAGGCAAAATGGGCTGCTGTTAGTAATGATGGCACAGCTTATCCACTGCTTGGAAGAACAAGAGCAGTGTGATGATAGCCTGTTAATCCGGCAAACAAATTCACGTGTGGAAAATCAGTGGAAGGCTCTTGGGGGAAGTCAGCATAATCTATGGTCTCCACCTGTGTGTTTGCAGGTAGCATCCTGGCTCCTTAAAATTGCAGGACACGAGATCTGAAGCCTTTTAATCGCTAAATGCATTGCGTATCAGAGAGCATGCTGGGTGTGCCATTTGCATTTAGAATTTGTCCATTGGTTGTGCACTAGGCTTATTAATGTCACAATTTTTTTGTTAATTGCAGGGTGATGCTTGAATAAAACTTGACCTTTTAACAACAGCACATGTCAACAGCATGATGCACCATCGATTGCACGCGAGGCGAGTGATTTACCAATGTCAGGCTTTAATTAACTAGAACACAGCCTGGCGATCGTCTACAGTGGAAAGGGACGATCGTCAGGCTTCTGAGCATTTATACCTCGTTGATAGAGGCGTGGTTAACTCAGCCTCTCGGCCAATCGGTCGAGAGGCACATGACCGACCAGGGCCAATGGTTATCCGACGTTCTGGCCCAATGGCAGACGAGTATGCAGATCATATCATCACACAGCACATGTCTGAATTCTAATTCAATGCACAGCACAGCAACAGGTCATTTGGCCCAGCGAACCTATGTTGTGTTTATACTTCACACTATGGGCGCGATTTAACTTAAAAAAACAGAGTCTGTTCTGAGCGGGGTTAGTGGGGTTGTTCACGGCACTTTTAGAGCCCGGAACGACCCTGCTATCTAATGGCACTTTGTTTTTATTTGAGCCCCGGAGGGAAGGACCCTGCTGAAGCCGCACTCAGTTGCATTTCCTGCGCTGAGGATCTCCGACGAGCAGAACTCCACAGTGTAGGAAGAAATCAGGAAGCCATGCTGCCCAGAGACCAGGCACCAGGGGGCCTCTGATTGCCTGGGAAGCCCCCCCGGGAAGCCCCCCCCCCACGTGCCGTTCTGCTCAGTCTCCATTTGTGGGGACGAGTGCTAAATGGCACCGGGCTGGGGACTCCACAGCAAGGGCGACAGATGCCGAGTGGCCCTTCGATCCGGCATCAGCACGTTTAAATGAGTTTTTAGAGTCATTTAACTGTGTGAGACTGGTTCCCGCCCATTGTGAGTGGGATTTGGATAGTGGTGCCTCGTGAGATGTGGTTAGGTATGGGGAACCTTTTATTAAATAAACTTAAGTCACGTCATGGAATGAAGGCAGGAGAACCTTCTTCTTTTCAGAGAAGGTGCAGCCACAGGTTGACTGACCTGTTAGAAATCCATTAGATTTGAGATAATGTACTGAATTTTTTCCTCAGGGCTCAGACATCCGCCGTTGGAGCGACATACTGATGTTCAGCCTGTGCTTCTTGTCAGGCCCCCCCCCCCCCCAACGCGGCACAATATTTACAAAAGGCGGGCTCCAAGTTGTGGATGGTGGCTGTATTCCTGTGGCAGGTGGACCAATAAGAGGACCCACAGCACTAGCCCACAGCTGGGAGATGCAGCTAAGGCAGAATGGAGAGCACAAGGGTGTCTCAAAATAGAGGTGCTCTGGGGAGACTGCTGAAAGCTTTAAATGAAAGTAGGTCCATCCACATTTGGGGACATGAGGTGTTAGAGGGTAAACTCCTCCACAGGAATACTTTTGGTTGAGGCCTTTCCGTACTTGCCCCTCATTCATTGGGCCAATAGGAGGAGACAGGATCGTGGGACATTAATTCAGCTAATTAGTTGCCTGCCTCTGTGGAGCGGATTGTCAATTCTCATGATAACCCCACACCGTGAAGGTTGTCCGGATGTGGTCGAGTGGTGAAGAGCTGTGCAACTCCCGGGACCCGGGTTCAATTCTGGCCTTGGGTAACTGTCTGTGTGGAGTTTGCATGTTCTCCTTGTGTCCGCGTGGGTTTCCTCCCACAGTACAAGGATGTGAAGGTTCGATGGATTTCCCATGCTAAATTGGCCCTTAGTGTCCAAAGGTTAGGTGGGGCTACGGGGCTAGGTCATGGGATTGGGCCTAGGTAAGGTGCTCTTTCGGAGGGTTGGTGCAGACTCGATGGGCTGAATGGCCTCCTTCTGCCCTGTCAGGATTCTATAAATCTACCTCCCCTGCCTCTGTAACAAAATTCCATCCAAACTTACTTTCATTTTATTAAGCAACCAATTAACAATTAATACTGTTCCATATTTCTTGCTCTTTTTTCATTTGTGAAGGATTGTGAGCAACGCTTGCTTTTATTGCCAATTCCTAATTGGCTTTGAGAAGGTGTGGTAAGTCACCTTCTTTGAAGGAAGGGTTCAGTGATGATATCTTTTAAACACTAAATAGTTAGCATCCATTAGATTAATTTTGCATAAGTTACTTTATTAAGGACTGGGATGAATTATAGGAAGGCAAACAGCACAGGAAGTTGTGATTGTACATAGCTGTCAGGTTGAGCATCAATTCTATTGATTGAAGTTTAAACATTGTTTGCAATTCTATTGGGTGAGTTTAAACATCACAGCTTCAGGGATTGGATCACAGTCGACTGGGGCGGGCTATTGATTTTTGAATGTTGTATATGTGTTGAGTTCATGCCTTTGTTCTATAGAGAGGACCTTGGCAGCTTTCTAGGTCTTATCTCCCATGTACATGAAATCAAGCTTGTCGGAATTAAACCGTCTTCAGATCGTTGATGTGTCTGCTGTTCATTGTACTGAGTTGAGCCATAGGAGAGAAGCCCACATGGAATCCGACTCAATACACAGGCCTTGAAACCGCTCCAACATTCTTGACCACCGCAATCCATATGGTGTAAGTGCACCCAAAGTACTATTAAGGGGAGTGGGACAGAGGGGGAGTTCCAGGATTTTGACCCAGTGACAGTAAAGAAAGAGAAATTCAGTTTCAAGTCAGGATGGTGTGCGACCCGAAGGGGGAACCTACCCCTTTCCTACCAGTATCCCTCCTGTTGCAGTGGTTTCATCTAACTAACTGGGTGCAGGTCAGTTATCCCTTTACAGTAAGTATCGGGTTGAAAGTTCATGAAAACCAACATTAGACAGTGGAAGGACTTGAAAACATTCCGGAATAAATTGGAGCATTGAATCAATAATTCCAACCATTCTTGTCATATGCATAATTATTGCCTATGCAATTTAACATTCCAATAGGATGTAGATACTATTAATCAGTGTTCAATTAACTGCATTGCAGTATGCTCAATTAGATGTCTCTGAGAAACTGAATAATTATGACAGTCTATGACTGGGTAGTCCTTTTCAGGATGCCTTTGGCAAGTTTACTGCATAATTAGGAAGAAATTGATGGAAGTTGTTTGCATATCCTTGCAAATAACTCATTTAGACTGTCATTCAGCAAATCTAATCAGAAACAAATAGAACAGGGAATAAGCTTGCTTGTATTTCACACAAAACTGTCTAGACTTTTAAAATCTTGTACTGTATTTTGGTGAAACACTTTTTCAAAATTATAGAATCCCTACGGTGCAGAAGGAGGCCATTCAGTCCATTGAGTCTGCACCAACCCTCCGAAGGGTCCAATTCCCCTGTCCACCCCGCCATTTCCCCTAACCCCGTAACCTAACCTGCACATCCCTGGATACTAAGGGGAAATTTATCATGGTCAATCGACCTAACCTCCACATCTTTGGACTGTGGAAGGTGTCATGATATGCACTCATGCACATAATGAGATACAGACAGGCAGTGACAGACACCCAGTACAGCCAATCAACACACAGGACAGAACACAACCAATCACCAGGCAGAAGACTAGAAGGTAGTCTCGCACTATAAAACACACGAGGCATCAACATTCTGCCTGTTTCCACTGGTGACAACTGTAGTGACAGTCAGGGTGTATATATCAGTTAGCACCTTCTACACGGAGCTCAGAGCTAGTCTGGTCTAGTTAGTTATAGTAAGCACGCTGAGGTTAGTAGAGTGTCAAACCCACAGCGAACTGTGTGCACTGCTTAACAAGTTCAATGAAATGTATTGAGCTAACATCAAAGTTTGGAGTTTACTTTCAAGTACAACTGCATCTAGTTGCAGCCTGTGTTACCCCAGGGTGATTAACACGACATGGTGCCAGTAGTCTACTATCACTAAGTGGTTTACCTCGAGTGATTCCGTGACGACCAGCAAGTGCCTTCTAGCGGCATGGAGAAGCCCCTCCACAGCTACGGATCTCCGGCAATCTCGGCGCCAACTGGCGGGTCTTCAAGCAAAGGTTCCTTCTCTACATTGAGGCCTCAGACCTCAAGGATGCGTCTGTGCCAGAAAAATCGTCCTGCTCCTATCAACTGCGGGGGACCAAGCCATCCAGATTTTCAACTCGCTTAATTTTACCGACGGCCAGGACAAGACCAAATTCAAGACCGTCTTGGAGAAGTTCGACAGTCACTGTGAAGTCGAAACAAATGAAAGCTTTGCGCGCTACATCTTCCAGCAAGGCCTTTAGGGTAAGGACGAACCTTTCCAATCCTTTCTAACTCACCTCCGTACATTAGCGCAGTCCTGCAATTATGGTGCAATCGCTGATCCCATGATCAGGGATCAGATCGTGTTTGGGATGCACTCCGATTCCCCAGAGGAAACCCACGCAGAGAACGTGCAAACTTCACACAGGCAGTTACCCAAGACCAGAATTGAACCTGAGTCCCTCGCGCTGTGAGACAGCAGCGCTAACCGCAGTACCACAGTGCTGCCCCAAAAATGCAAGCATTTTAAAAATCTTGAACTTAATACGGTGGTATTAAAAAATCACAGAATAGCAATCACTGTGACTTTGTTGAAATTCTCCACATGAAAACCTTCCTCCTTGGAGTTGCCTGTAATCCAAATGAATTGGCTCAAAATGTGTTCTCTAAAATTCTGATCTGATTTAGATATCGCAGTGCAGTTAATTAAAGCTAATTAATAGTAAACTCAACTCGATGTCTCTGGCAAAGATGAATAATTATGTCCACAGCTGTAACGTCCTTTTCCAGATGCCTTTTCGCATTTTTGGTTGCCTAATTCTGAAAGAGCTGCACAAAGTTGTTTATATGTTGATGAAAATTTAGTCAGGCTTTCATGAATGAGGAATATTTTGAGAGCACACTTGTGGTGCATCAGGCTTTCAAATACTGATTAATCATGACGGTAGCCATTGGCTTACCACTGATGTTGTTACCACCCAAAATGCGTCAGAATCTTCTCAGCCTCCTCAACATCTGCATGGCATAATGTCAGAGAGAGTCTGGTGTGACCATCAATTCACTAAACACACGATTGGAAGTAAACTGTAGTTTTAATAGTCTTACAACTGAGCCAGCCTGCGACCAGAGGAACTGAGAGCAGGCTTACGGCTGCAGCACTTTATACTTCCAGTTAGTGGGAGGAGCCATGGGCGGAGCCAAGGGTGAACCCCAGCACAAGCTCCTCTTCTCCCCCTATGGGCAGAGCCGCGCAACGGCTCACATACAGAGCCCACAAGGACATAATACAACGCAATGCAATACAGTGTGAATTACAATGAAGTATAATTCACCACAGAGTCATAGATTAATACAGCACAGAAACAGCCCCTTCAGCCCATCACTTATATGCCGCCAACCAAATACTAATCTATATTAATCTCATTTACCATCACTTGGTTGATAACCTACTCTGCCTTGGCGATTTAAGTGTTCATCCAGATGCTTCTTAAATGTTGCAAGAGTATCTGCCTTCACCACCTGTTGCGTTTGGGCCTTTGTGCTTTATGAAGTAACTCACCAAACATTTTCATATGTCCAAACCAGGATCCTTTTATTGTGGCACACTTGATCGGATGGTAATCTGATACAGAGCATGTTATCATAGAGTCCTGCTACCCCTCTGGAACTTACACCTAGCACTGACCAATTACATGTACTTCTTATCACCTTCTCCTTCTTCTTCTGAAGATGGCCGGCTGTGCCTCTCTTTAGATCCGGGTCCCAGGTCACATGACCTTGGTCTGGAGGCTGCATGGTGTGCCCGTACCCGCCACCTGCTGGTTGGAGGTCTCACTCCATCCAACTATGATGCAGCCCACATGCATATCACCACACCATCCTCTCAGGCAGTGCATTCCATATTTCCACCACCCTCTGGGTGAAAAAATATTTCCTCGATTCCCCTCTAAACCATTTACTCCTCACCTTAAAACTAACACTTCTGTCATGGGAAAAAATTCATACAATCTACCCTATCTATGCTTCTCACAATTTTGCATACCGGTATCAGTTCCCCTCTCAGTTTCCTCTGCTCCAGGAAAAACAAGCCCAGCCGTTCCGTCTCTCCTCATAGCTGAAACCTTCCATCCCAAGCAGCACCCTTGTGACTCTCCGCTGAATCCCCTGTAATGTAATTAAGGTGTTCTGATTTGTAGCTCTGCATAATTAATCTATTGCATAATTAAAGAATAATCACTCTGTTTTGCCACGTTATGAATGCAGTTTTAGAACATAGAACATAGAACAGTACAGCACAGAACAGGCCCTTCGGCCCTCGATGTTGTGCCGAGCAATGATCACCCTACTCAAACCCACGTATCCACCCTATACCCGTAACCCAACAACTCTCCCCCCCCCTTAACCTTACTATTAGGACACTACGGGCAATTTAGCATGGCCAATCCACCTAACCCGCACATCTTTGGACTGTGGGAGGAAACCGGAGCACCCGGAGGAAACCCACGCACACACGGGGAGGACGTGCAGACTCCACACAGACAGTGACCCAGCCGGGAATCGAACCTGGGACCCTGGAGCTGTGAAGCATTTGTGCTAACCACCATGCTACCGTGCTGCCTCATGCCTTTCATGGGCAATAAGTCCTGAAGTGGGACGTAAACCTGAGCCAGAGGTATGGGTGCTACCAAAGGAACACAAGGCTGCCCAAGCAATTAGATCCACCTGGGGCAAATATATTTAAGGCTCAATGAAGTAGAAAGGGAGGAGCTAAAATAGTTTCGCAAAACCTTCCTGTTGCATTCAACAGAATAGGGCTCGGTTAGGCATGCACCGGAGTAGAATAGTGGCTGTTTCACCTCCTAAGGCTTCTGATTATATCCAGTCCACAGGCGCCAATGCAAAATCTTTTCTGACAGATTCAAGTGCTTCTGTAGGATGAATTTTCACTCCAATTTGCAAGTGGGCACAAGGCTACACTACCCAAGATAAAACTCGATAATGTGACAGTAATTGGGAAATAGGATCTGTTTATGGATGATTTGGGAAATGAAACCGTCCATAAAGGGAGTGCTAGATGGTGATATTACTTTTTAAAATTGAAGGTTTCAAATTCCACTGACCTATTGCTGGGTTGAACAATTCTACTCCTTCCGCTGAATTGATTCACTTCTAGACTGGAGCACAGACAGCACGGTGGCACAATGGTTAGCACTGCTGCCTCACACGCCAGGGACCCGGGTTCAATTCCGACCTTGGGTGATTTTGTGGAGTTTGCACATTCTCCCCGTGCCAGTGTGGGTTTCGTCCGGGTTTCCTCCCACAGCCCAAAGATATGCAGGTTAGGTGGATTGGCCATGCTAAATTGCCCCTTGTGCAGGTTAGATGGGGTTACGGGGATGGGGGTTGGGGTGGTCGAGATGAGGTGCTCTTTTGGAAGGTCATGCACACTTGTTGGGCTGCATGCCTCCTTCTGCACTGTTGAAATTCTATGATTCTATAAAGAAGACTATTGTGGCTTGACGACAACATAAAGTACAATGCTAGACTGTTTTAAAGGAGAAAAAATAGAGACTTGAATGGCTGAAGGTGATCAATGTGCTTTACCTGTCATCAAATGTGGGCCTGAACACCATTACATTATCATTATCGTGGTGATATGCATCACTGTAAATACACAAGGGGTTAACACTACAACTAAGGAAACACTTGAGGGAGCACCAGAGATGTCACGATATGCAGACATACAGCTAATGAGCACACAGAATAGGACATGGCCAATGGGCAGTCAAGACACCCAGAGGTGACACTACCACAAGAGGGCATTACACAACCCATATAAAAGGACAGGGCACACATGCTCTTTCTCTTTCCACAGGCGACACATAGAGAGAAGGACAGGGGCAGATCAGAAGCATCACACCCACCACGTGGCTTAGAGCAGACTGGTTAGTTAGACTGAGTTACTATAGCAAGATTAGCAGGAGAGTCGAACTCAAGTAGGAGAATTGTTAACTGTTCAATAAATGTGTTAAACCTATCTCCAAGTCTGAACCTTCCTTTGTCAGACCATACATCAAGGAAGCAGCTTATGCTACATGAAGAGGCATAACACAACAATTATCATACTTTTTAATCTATGCATTTCAAACCATGTATAGGATGCAAACTTCCATCCACAAACATTGATTCCAGTTTTTGGTCATGCTATTCTATCAACCTTTATCATCGGTGTATCAATATTTTCCATTCAGTTTTGCTGTGCCAACTGTAGTGGGTCTGGCTCTGAAACATGTTTGTGAGACCTATCTCCCAACGTGTCGTTGTCTTGTGCAAATTATGCTTCAAATGGAAAATAAACTGAAGAGACGATGGATGTTCAAAAAAACCCCAGAAACTGCTGTGAAAGGCTAGATTTGGATGAAATCTTTGATTGGGACAAGTTTCCAATCAATGTATTGATTTCAATGTATTGGTTTGTTGGATCAAAGAAAGCTTAGCACAGGAGAAGACTATTCAGCTAATTGTTCCTGGACCAGTTCTGGCTCCACTCAAAAAATCTATTTAATCCCATTTCTCTATTTTTTATTTTACTTTCTTCAATTAAATGTCTACTTCCCTCTGTTCCAGCAGCATGCCTGATTTTAAAGGTAAGTATATCTGCATCCTAGATTTGTGTTTCCCACTGCATTGAGAATTTTACCGTTTGTTTCAGAGAAATCCATTCAAGGCATATTCGAACCGGAGATGGTGCAATTAAAGTTTTATTTTCAAGAGTTGAGTATTCACTTTATTAATATTTATTTATTAAAAAAACCATCATAGCCCCATGGGCTCGCCTCGATTTCTCAAATCTCCTCTTTTAAAGTGCACTGTTTGTTACGAGTGCACAGCTTCATTTCAAAAGGATGGCACTTATGTCAATGCAGTTAGTAAATGGGTTAATAGTGCAATTTTCTGACTGGTGGAATACATAACAGCTGGGGCATTCGCGAACCAAAATATGGTGTAAGCTTTCGTTTGGTGAGCCGCCAGTCACCTTTCAGGCCAGTGCAATGATCGCTCATGCAATGCGTGACGGCTCCTTTTCCATTCTATGGGGGTGATTTGCACCCAGGTTCACTATCAGCAAGAACGAACACATGGGCGCAAAGTCCCGTGAGACTCTGAAAATTAGATTCTTGGCAGTGAGATCTCATTTCCCAATTTTCCCTGCCTCTTGCCAGTGACGTTGCGAAGTTCCCATCCACAAAGGGGGGGGAACCTCATTTATATACATTTTAATGAATTTGCATATAATCAAAAGGCCTGATCCCAGCCCCCTCACAGAATATTCACACCTTGGCAATGTAACGTCACAACAGCATTATGAAGACGGGAAACAGTCAAGAGGATTTTGCCGGGTGTGCCAAGGATATTATAGCTCCTGGGGGAGAGGGGATGTCTGGGCACTGCCCTGTGGCATTGCAGCCAGTTTGCCAGGAGAGTGCCCTCCCAGGAGGTCAATTAGAGAGAGGGGTTCACTTTATGTGTTGTGAGTGGAGAGCGGCAAAAACCTTTGGGGGGTGAGGGGGAAGAGAAATTTAGCAGTGGTCAATCTACCTAACCTGCACTTCTTCAGACAGTGGGAGGAAATGGGAGGAAACCCATGCAGACACAGAGAGAAAGTTCAGACTCCAGACAGTTACCCAAAGCCAGAATTGAACCCGGGTCTCCGGTGCTGTGAGGAAGCAGTGGGGCCTCACGGTAGCATGGTGGTTAGCATCAATGCTTCACAGCTCCAGGGTCCCAGGTTCGATTCCCGGCTGGGTCACTGTCTGTGTGGAGTCTGCACGTCCTCCCCGTGTGTGCGTGGGTTTCCTCCGGGTGCTCCGGTTTCCTCCCACAGTCCAAAGATGTGCGGGTTAGGTGGATTGGCCATGCTAAATTGCCCGTAGTGTAAGGTTAATGGGGGGGATTGTTGGGTTACGGGTATACGGGTTACGTGGGTTTAAGTAGGGTGATCATTGCTCGGCACAACATCGAGGGCCGAAGGGCCTGTTCTGTGCTGTACTGTTCTATGTTCTAACCACTGTGCCGCCATGCCGTCCATAAGTTTAATAATAGTTATGCTCAGGCAACCCTTTAAAGATGGCGCCCTGACCAGAGTGTCGGTGTAAACCATGCCTCCTGTTTTTTCTTGTCAGAATGGCTCAAACTCTGGTCCAAAGGCTTGGCAATATATCTGGAGAGACAGACACCAGGGGCGGGATTCTCCCTTACCCGGCGGGGCGCGGGGTCTCAGCGGGATGGAGTGGCGTGAACCACTCCGGCGTCGGGCCGCCACAAAGGTGCGGAGAATCCGCACCTTTAGGGGCCAAGCCCTAACCTTGAGGGACTAAGCCCACGCCGGAGTGGTTGGCGGCCCGCCGGCCGGCAGGAAAGACCTTTGGTGCCAGGCCAGTCAGGGCCGAAGGGACTTCGCCGGCCGGCGGAAGTCCGCTCATGCGCCGGAGCGTCAGCGGCTGCTGACATCATCCAAGCGCATGCGCAGGGGAGGGGGTCACTTCCGCGCCCGCCATCGTGAATGCTATGGCGAACGCGGAAGGAAAAGAGTGCCCCCATGGCACAGGCCCGCCCGCCGATCGGTGGGCCCCGATCTCGGGCCAGGCCACTGTGGGGGCACCCCCTGGGGCCAGATCGCCCCGCGCCCCCCCCAGGAACCCGGAGCCCGCCTGCGCCGCCAGTCCCGCCGGTAAGGTAGGTGGTTTGATTCCCGCCGGCGAGAGAAACATGACAGCGGCGGGACTTCGGCCCATCGCGGGCCGGAGAATCGCCGGGGCGATTTCCGCCCCCGCCGAGTCTCTGGTGCCGGAGGCTTCGGGAGATGGCGGGGGCAGGATTCACGCCAATACCGGAGATTCTCCGACCCGGTGGGGGATCGGTGAATCCAGCCCCAGTTTTCAGTCAGAGCATGGAACTCCCGATAAGTTATGGGAAAATTCCACCCTATCTGTTCCATTAGGCTGGTCTCAGGAATTAATTGCTCTCAATTATCATATACTCTCTCAAATTTCTAATAGCAACCTAGTAAATTGGTTAGGCACTGTGCTCTGCACTTGACTGTATACCCAAGTCACAGCGAGAGAATAGGCCAAAAAGGACGAAGATCTGAAAGATAATACTGGCTCTGCTCTCTAGCAAGGCTAAGTTGTGAAGGATGTTTCTGGGTGACTTTAACAATTGAAGTACCTCCCTCCTGTTACCTGCTGCTTAGCTCTTCAAGCAGACAAAATGTCAGATGGGCAAGGAGCAGATAAAGACGTTCGGCACCAAACTTGCAAATACATGTATATGCATCATGCATGTTAGAAAGGTTAGAATGGTGTGAACACTGTTAAAGATGCCAGTGCATTAAGAGTTTTAATGACAAATTGCAGCTTTAATTTATACCCTGTTACAAAATGGAAATGAATTGTATGCTTTCAAAGGGCTATGGGTAAAGTTCCTTGCTCAAAGTATACTGGAAGCAAAAAAAAGGGTGGATTCTCCGCCGGCGGTGTTCTCCATTGCGTCTGCAGCGCACCCACACCCGCGGGTTTCCCGGTGGCATGGGGTATCCTACTGGCAGGTGGTGGGAATGGAGAATTCCGCTGCCGAAGAGGGCGCATTGTCCAGGAAAATGTGGCAGGCGGAACGGAGAGTACTGCCTAAGACCTTTAGTGTTATGTGTACTTTGGGGCAGCATGGTGGCACAGTGGTTAGTACTGTTGCCTCACGGCATCGAGGTCCCAGGTTCAATCCCAGCTCTGGGTCACTGTCCGTGTGGAGTTTGCACATTCTCCCCGTGTTTGCGTGGGTTTTGTCCCCACAACCCAAAGATGTGCAGGGTAGGTGGATTGGCCATGCTAAATTGCCCCTTAATTGGATAAAATGAATTGTGCACACTAAATCTAGATAAAAAAAGTATACTTTGCTCCCCTCCTTTTCAGAACTACTGCAGCCCTTTATTGCGTCTGTAGCAGTCCCGGATCTTCCATCCCCAAATCTGTGAACTCTTAACAATGGTAAAGTGCAGTCCAGGAACTAGAAGTCAATACATCACAGGATTGTTGAGGCTCAGAAGGAGGCCATTTGGCCCATCATGTCGACACCAGCTCTCCAAATGAGCATTATGGTTTAGTGTCATTCCCCTCCCTTTTCCTCGTATCCCTGCACATTGCTTCTATTCAAGTAATTATTTAATGCCCTGTTGAGTGCCTCGATTTAATCTGCCTCCACCAGGTTGTGTATTCCAGACCAAAACCACTCGTTGTGTGAAAATGTCTTATTTGAGGCCGCCTTGGTGTTGACGTTTTTTAATGCCGGTTGGTGTAAAATATGAACTCCGTGGAGTTAACTCCATGATAAACAGAAATTGACTTTTCTTGCCCCTGTTAATTTGGATACTTTATGTATTTTCAGCAAGCAATAAACTGGATGACTACATGATAGTATTAATCAGAAACAGAAGTTACGGGACATGTTTTAGAACATCATAAAAAAACTTAACTGTGGTGTTCGATTACCCATTGTTTTGCATTTTTATTCATTGAATTTACCACACAGTGTTTAGTTCTATTCAAGTGCTGAGTAGAGATAAGCAAATTTTTATGCAAAAGATCAAAGATGTTAGGGCACACCACTTTGCACACCTCCGAGCAGCTGTTTGATGAACAGTGGCGATTGGGGCTGAGGAACTGGTCACCTTCATACTCTAATGGTTAAAGGTATAATAGTGTGAAATAACAACTTAAATGCTGCTTTAATCACAAGGTGATTGATTAGAATAATACTGAGGTTTATGCCAAATGCAGACCCAGCAACTACAATACAGGTCTTTACTCCTTGACTTCCAAGCCCACATTGCCGGTCCCTTGCTCCTTGGGCCCAGGTGCTATCTCGTCATTGATCAAGGTTTGCGCCCTGCCAAGCAATAGGCCCTGGGCAGGTCACATGACCCGAAAATGATCGGCCCATAAAGGGGGCCTGCTACCACAAACAGGAACCATAAAAAAAAGCACTTGACTATTTGACTATTTTATTTACCGGTTTAAACTGCTCAAAGTACCTTTTTTTAGATTTAAAATGAATTACATATGTCACTTATTTTCTTTGGCAGGAACAGAATATGAATTTACAATGGAGGTAAGTATGACAGACACCCCTTTGCAGTGGTAATTAAGATCTTAATAACCCACTTGACTTTATCACTGAATGTTATAAGACCTTCCCTCTGTTGGAACATGGTATGCTTCTCATTACTGAGCACTGTTTCCTCCATTTATCTTGCGTCTCAATTTTGATTTTGACTTTGTTCCGTCCCCTGCTCATTCATCCTTTCTATTAGTGTCTTCCTCTGGTAGGTTGAAGGATGTGATGTGCACATCACAGAGAATTATAATGTTCCCTAAACGTTGGCAGGTTCATTTAACCGGTGCCAAATTGTTTGGGGGGGGGGGGGGGGGGGGGGGGGAATAAATAGTGGTACCAACTAAGCAGTAATAGCCACAGAAACATTTGTGGCCAATTGGACTGCACAGGAGAATTTAGAAAGCTATGTTAAATTCTGCAAGTGATTAAAAAAGACCAGTTTTTAAAAAATCAAATTGGCCTCTGAAATGATTGTGGTATTTTCACTCGTGCTTATGATGTGTTCATCTAGCATTCCTCTAAGCTATTTTCGCAGGACCATTAGTCTGTTTATTTGGAATTAATTGATGGCTGAAAGTTAAATCCACTGTCGAGAGGAATACAATGCACATGTGTGAAGTGATTGTGCGGTAATTTTGTTCTTGAGGAGAAAAGCTGAATGGTTTTGAGAAGAAGGAGGCAAAAAGTCAACACCTTTTTGAATGAGGCCACGATACAATGGAACACCTGATGTCACCTGTCAGACCTGTGCTCTCATCTCCAGAATATACTTTGGATTGTTTGGTATAAAGAAGTGTTTTCAATATAGAGCAGACAGGCTGGGGGTTAGGGCTCACTGTGGAGATATCATGCGTGTTTTAAACCGATTATAACATTCACAGAGTTTTTAACAGACAAGAAAATCAGGTTGCAGAAATTGGGCTGCCCATTTGCTGTCGCCTGTTTTTATTGCCAGCCAATTAAAAACAGGAGCCTGATCTAATTACCAATCTCAAAGATGTTTAGATTTTAGGCCCAGCCCAATTCTTAACATTCGGCCCAAAGTTGTGTAGAGTGTGAAGCTGTAGAATATTTGGTCTTGGCCTTCGTCTACCTTGATTGTTATATTATTTTGTTTTAACCCAGGGTTAGTGATCTCCAGCGTACTTTAGGTGGCCCTTATGAGCATTGACAAGGTTGAACCTCCTTGGGTTATGGCGGGTGAAGGCCTTTACAATTCGGGAGCTGTAAAACTACAGCTCATTCGATGCAAAATTTCACAAATACCTTCCTTTTCTTTTTTAATATTTACTGTAAATATATACAAAAATATTTCTATGTACATTGCTTTTCTGTTCATCAAGCTGCGTGATGAGATGCTGCGGAATAAAGTCATTTCCACCATTTCTATTTTTCTCGCTTGACAATGTTATTTCCCATCAGAGGTGCAAACAATTTTGCTCAAACACAACACATTGCACATAAATGAAAGCTCCATCTACCCTTCTCAACCCTAACCTGGGTGCGGAGGTACATTTCTTTGTATGAATCAACATCTGGCCTTTTTATGGGTCGGATGTGCCAAGTGTACAGAACATACATCTGCTCCGACTGAGCTTCCATTTCCCCATTTGAAATGGGGACTGAAAAAGAGATTTCCACCCATGCACTATTTTTGTCTGGTGGTGCAGGGGTTTGGGAGCCCATTAAAAGCATGCCAGGTTTGAGAGTGTGTGAAGATGTTGGAAAGCCTATTGATGAGTTTTGAACATTCAGAAAGCTAGGTCTAAAAATCATTTGGCATCTTAAGTTATCACTATCAGGTGCTGTATTGCAATGCACGGTAGCATTGTGGATAGCACAATCGCTTCACAGCTCCAGGGTCCCAGGTTCAATTCCGGCTTGGGTCACTGTCTGTGCGGAGTCTGCACATCCTCCCCGAGTGTGCGTGGGTTTCCTCCGGGTGCTCTGGTTTCCTCCCACAGTCCAAAGATGTGCAGGTTAGGTGGATTGGCCATGATAAATTGCCCTTAGTGTCCAAAATTGCCCTTAGTGTTGGGTGGGGTAACTGGGTTATGGGGATAGGGTGGAATTGTTGAACTTGGGTAGGGTGCTCTTTCCAAGAGCTGGTGCAGACTCGATGGGCTGAATGGCCTCCTTCTGCACTGTAAATTCTATGAATTCAGCGATTCATCATAGGAATCTAACCGGCAAACGTAAGTTGACCATTGCATTGACCAGCATTGCATCATTATTTTCATGCATTACTGTACTTTTCCAATGCATAAAGCACTATAATGTGTTTTGTATTAAGTTCCCTCTGTCATCATGATTTGTGCTCTGATTTATTTGGACTGGCAGATTTGTTCATTTAAAAAAAACTGCTTTTGAATGTAGGAGAAATGTTCTGCACCTCCCCCTCCCACCCCTCCCTCCATTGCCAGGCATTCTGCTTTGTAATGGAAATTGATATCCATTCTGTTTGTGGAACGTGAAGCTTTTGCCATGACAGCTATTGTATTAGTAATGCTTGGCTGAGATTCAAAAGCTTCAGCTCAAGTTGTGGTATTATTGAAACTTTTACGAACCCATAATAACAGATGTCTTTGATGTTGTTTCTTGTTTATTTACAATCCTAATAGGCACTTAAAGGATTACAATCTATTTCATGTGGTTATTTTGGTCCAGTATCAATGTTATGTATGGCATGGCAGCACAGTGGTTAGCACTATTGCTACACAGCTCCAGGGACCCGGGTCCGATTCCCGGCTTGGGTCACTGTCTGTGTGGAGTCTGCAAATTCTCCCTGTGACTGCATGTGTTTCCTCTGAGTGCTCCGGCTTCCTCCCACAAGTCCCGAAAGATGTGCTTGTTACATGGGCCGGGATTCTCCCCTACTTGGCGGGGCGGGGGGTCCGGGCGGGACGGAGTGGCGTGATCCACTCCGGCGTCGGGCTTCCCCAAAGGTGCGTAATTCTCCGCACCTTTATGGGCTAGGCCCGCGCCGGAGTGGTTCCCGCTCCGCCCGCCGGCGCGAATGGCCTTTGGCACCCCACCAGCCAAGGCTGAAAGGCCTTCGCCGGCCGGCGGAAGTCCGCGCATGCGCCGGAGCGTCAGCGGCTGCTGATGTCATAACGGCGCATGTGCAGGGGAGGGGTCTCTTCTGCCCCCGCCATGGTGAAGGCCTGGCGGGGCGGAAGAAAAAGAATGCCCCCACAACACAGGCCCGCCCGCCGATCGGTGGGCCCCGATTGCAGGCCAGGCCACCGTGGGGGCACCCCCCGGGGACAGATCAACCCCGTGCAGCCCCCCCGCCCCAGGACCCCGGAGCCCGCCCGCGCCACCAATCCTGCCAGTACCAGAGGTGGTTTAAACCACGCCGGTGGGAAAGGCCTGTCAGCGGCAGGACTTCGGCTCATCGCGGGTCGGAGAATCGCCGCGGGGGGCCCACCGACCGGCGCGGCGCGATTCCCGCCCCCGCCGAATCTCAGGGGGCAGCGAATTCGGGACACCGGGGGGTCGGAGAATTCCGCCCATGAATTGGACATTCTGAATTCTCCCTCAGTGTACATGAACAGGCACCGTAGTGTGGCGTCTAGGGGATTTTCACTGTAACTTCATTACAGTGTTATTGTAAGCCTACCTGTGACACTAATAAAGATTATTATAAAAAGATAGCAAGTTTAAAATCAGGATTTCCTCAGATTGCTAGTTTTTAAATGGTTTTCCAATAAATTTAAAATAATTCCCCTTGCTATTGCTTGGCTCCTGAGAACTTTATATGGTGTATACTGGGTAAGTGGTGATGGAGGACACATGGAGCGTTGAGGGTGGCATGAAGAATATGAGGCGGCATGGGGAAATCTGAGGGAGAATGGGGTAACATCAGGGAACTTGGGTGGCATGGGAATGGGCGGAGCACAAGGGACTGAGATGGGAGGTTTAGGGGCCTATATATAATACTGGGAGCTAGGCTGCTGTGATGGAGAACCAACCCACCACCACATCCACACATGCCATGCACTGCATCACAGCTTGTGAAATGCACCACAACCTGACCCCTGTCTGAAAAGGTGCAAATCCCATGTAAAGTCACACGTGGGCCGGGTGTGCATTTTGAAAGCGTGCAGCTTGGGATTTCCCAAGCCAAGGCGAAGATTCGGCCCTGTGTCTCAAGCCTGGCATCAGAAAAATGTCTACCGTGCTCCAATATATTTCTGATTTTCCACACAAAGCGAAGGCCTTATTTTGTAAGCACTCCCGAGTTAAATAAGGATCCTTTTTATAAAGAAATGAGCAGCGAAGAAACACCTAACCCTGTAAGCATGATAAAGAAATAAGTTTAAAAAAAAGGCCAAATGCAAGCATCTAAATGGGCAAGTTGCTGAGTGATTTGTTGACGATGGTACCAGACCAGGGTCAATGTTGCTGAGTTTTTGATCTTACTATAAAAATGCTGTTTGAAAAGCAGAATGCTGATGCTATGGATGGTCTGGCATCTGTTTATGCTGCATGATATCGCAGTTGCTCCAAGCCTGAAGTCAAGTAAAATGTTTGAGGAAAGAATAGATTTGTTTTTTTGTGTCTTGCTAGATGCTACGACTAACAAACTCTTGCAGCTGCAGAATATGAGGGGATGTTTAGTTCCGGTCAGACAAGTTTCCGTGCAAAGTATGGGGACATTTTGTATTTACGCCACAGCATCTAACAATAATCATGCTCTATTGTCAGACGTCTGGCGCATCATTTTCAAACAGGGGCTGGGAACCTGATGCCCAGATAATGTCCGGAACCGATCCTGCACCACATCTGCCAATCATCAAATGTGAATGCCCTAATTGGGTGCGAGAGAGCTCAGCATCCAATTAGTGGTGGTGAATATTGCCAGGAGATGGGAGCTTCCAGTAGAGCATGAATGGCAAAGGCAGATGACAGTATTGGTGACATGGGTGCTGCTTTGCAGAGGAGAGGAGGCAGCATCTCAGAGAGCCCGCAGCTTGATGGCCAAACAGTTGTTTGGACAAATGTATTTGCTTTCTTCACGCCCGTAATCAGTATGTTTTGTATGGATGGATGTGTGCCTTTTCTTACCCTTAGAATATGTACTCCAATTACATTATTCAGCAGCAAGCTTGGGTGGGTTTAAAACAATAAGGTTATTTATTATCACACACTTGCCCCTAATTAAATGCAATGCAACATGCATTCAGTCGTACTCATGCACCCACAGACATGCAGATTGGATAGAGGTCATGAACCTGTACAGTTACAGTCTCTAATTAATGATCTTTGGTCTCCCACATGGCAGGCCTATAGTCTTTTGAATGGATTCGGTGATTTAAAGTTGGAGTGAGGGTCTTGTAAAGTAAGGGGTTTATAGCAGGCTGAAGGCTTTATTGTGGCTGAATATCTCGGCAGTTAGTTCTCAGATCAACTTTAAATTGGAACTGATTACATATCCTGAACAGCCATCTTTTCCAGCGTTTTTGACTAGTATCTTAAAACGTAAAATTAGTACGAAATTCAGAATATGACCTGCTGGTACTGGACACGACAAAGCCAACTTAAAGTTATTGGACAGTATTATCCGGTCCTTCCTGTCGGTGGATTCTCCAGCAGCGGGATAGGCGACCCACCCAAAATGCCATCGGCCTTTGCGAGACTAGAACATCCCACTAGCGGTCAATGGCAAGCATCAGGTTGTTCAGTTTTAGCGATTTACATATTGAAACTGGCCTTCCTACCCTTCCTGGTTTGTTATCAGGTGTTCAAGGAGCTTTTCATTGGAAGGAGGTAGGTTCTAATTCCCCACCCTCACTTTGAAAATTCCAGTATCTTCCAGAGACACTGACGCTCCATCCAGTAGCACTACTTTCAAAGTGCACTCCTGACCTGGCCCCCACAGGCAACTGAAAGTCTAAGGCCAGGTGGTTTGACTGAGTTTTTCAGCTTGATGAAATGCTCCTGCGCTGGCCTTTGTACCCTCTGCTGCATATTGTCCCATGACCAACCTCTTCATCAGAGTTTACAGTGCTGGTCAATGACATATATTTTGCTGTTCTGGTAATGAGATATTTACCATCCATTTTGGCAGGCTCGGAGGCTGGATAAATAAACTTTCCAACACAGATGGTTCATTAGCTGCTTGAAATACCTTTAAAGGATCATTATTTCTTGTGACTTTTTAATCATTCTCACTAATGAAATTGCATTCTTGGGGATTCGCATGATTTTGTGCAAAGTTTGTTAATTTTGAGGAAAGTATAGTTTGCCAGTTGTCAAAGATGAATGCAAGCCCATAATTTCATTGTTGAATGCAGCCATCCTTCACTTTAGTATAAAGCATGCGAGGAAGTTGACGACAATAACTCTGTATTAAGGGCATAACTATACAACTCCATATAATGTGGTAATTATTTCATGTAGTGCATAATTAGCCATTCTCATTTTAATTCCAAAAGCATATCACATTAAGAATTCTGTCGGAGTGGCTTATTGTTAAAACATGACCTCCTGCTGGTCACTGATCTGAATTTTATATTGTGAACACAACGTGCATCAGCAACTGAGGCAAAAACTCAATTTCTGGGACTTCATGTGCTCATGACTGCTAACACCATTTTGTCTGTGTCACAGAAATTAATGATACTTAAGGTCTGTAGCAACATTCTTGGGGGTGCGGGAGGGAAAGTGCTGTAATTTATAACTGGTGTTATTCTTCTGATCGCAAAAAACGCATGATATTTTTCATGGCTGCCCCAAGTGACACCAGTCTCCTTGATTTTCATAGAATCCACAGAAACCCGAAAATGCAGAAGGAGGCCATTCAGCCCACCGAGTCTGTATTGACCCTCTGAAAGAGCACTCTACAGAGGCCCACTCCTCGCCCTCTCCCTGTAACCCCGCTCACTGATCATGCCCAATCCACCTAACCTGCACACCTTTGGACTGTGGGAGGAAACCGGAGCATCCGGGCAAAACCCACTCAGACACGAGGAGAATGTGCAAACTTCATAGAGACAGTCACCCAAGGCCACAATCGAACCCGGGTCCCTGGCACTGCCACACAGCAGTGCTAACAACTTTGCCTCCGTGCCCCACACTTTCGTGGATGGGAGGTGGTGGGAGGGGTGCAGGAGATCTCAAAATAGTTCATGATGGGAATGGGAAGGCAGGGGTCATGGAGGCTGTGTTGACGATAATGACAAGGCCTCAATCAAATAAAGTTCTGGAAATTCCCACCTGATTCAGGATTTGGAATGGCTGCCTGGCTGGCAGGAAGGATCTGGATATGGCATCAGGAGGCTGCAATGGTGGTCTCGTGTGAATGGGCTGTAGGAAAGCCGATGGAAAGATTGTAAAGGAGGAAAAGGACTTGATGACAGTTGGGAGCCGGGACAGCCTGGCCCAAGGGATGGTCACGGCTTCCTCGTGAGATGTGGGGAGGGCTCCTGCCCTTGCTGGCCTGTATGGAAATCTAATCGAAAACAACAACTATAACAACTCATTTATATAGTACCTTTAATGTAATGAAATGTCCCGAGTCACTTTGCAAGAATAATATGAAACAAAGTATAACATTGAAAATGAAATGAAAATCGCTTATTATCACGAGTAGGCTTAAATGAAATTACTGTGAAAAGCCCCTAGTCCCCACATTCCGGCGCCTGTTCGGGGAGGCTGGTACGGGAATTGAACCGTGCTGCTGGCCTGCCTTGGTCTGCTTTAAAAGCCAGCGATTTAGCCCAGTGTGCTAAACCAGCCCCTCATTGAACCACATAAGGAGATATTGGGTTAGAATTTTGTGCTGAGCCGGGAAATGTGAGTTGGGTCATTTCCTGGTTTTGGAAAACCCACCCGGTCACCTATGCCCAAACCCATATCCTCAACTCTTGGAAAAGTGAGTGGACAGAATTTGGGTTTCCTAATTCTTGAGGCGACACCCAAGGAGTGTGGGTTCCAAGAAGGTTTAGCTGGAAGATCTGCCTTGATTTGCTGGGTCATTGGCCTATTGATTCATTTCTCTGGCCCTTTATCCTTGCCCCTCCATATTTGTTCATATTCCACATTGTGAAGGAATGCAACAAAGAACAAAGTACAGCACAGGAACAGGCTCTTCGGCCCTCCAGGCCTGCGCCCGTCTAAACTAAAATCTTCTGCATTTCCGGGTTCTGCATTCCTCTATTCCCATCTTATTCATGTATTTGCCAAGGTGCTCGTTAAACGTCACTATCGTCCTTGCTTCCACCACCTCCTCCAGCAGCGAGTTCCAGGCACCCACTGCCCTCTGTGTAAAAATCTTGCCTCGTACACCTACTCTAAACCTTGCCCCTCGCACCTTAAACCTATGCCCCCTAGTAATTGACCCCTCTACCCTGGGAAAACATTTCTGACTATCCACTCTGTCTATGCCCCTCATAATTTTGTAGACCTCTATCAGGTTGGCCCTCAACCTCCGCCGTTCCAGTGAGAACAAACCGAGTTTATTCAACTCTCATCATGGCTAATGCCCTCCATACCAGGTAACATCCTGATAAGTCTCTTCTGCACCTCTCTAAAGCCTCCACATCCTTCTGGTAGTGTGGCGACCAGAATTGAACACTATACTCTAAGTGTGGCCTAACTAAGGTTCTATACAGCTGTAACATGACTTGCCAATTTTTATACTCAATGGCCTGGCCAAAGAAGGCAAGCATGCCGTATGCCTTCTTGAGCACTTTCTCCATCTGTGTTGCCCCTTTCAGTGACCTGTGGACCTGTACACTTAGATCTCTCTGACTGTCAATACTCTTGAGGGTTCTACCATTCACTCTATATTCCCTACCTGTATTAGACCTTCCAAAATGTATTACCTCACATTTGTCCGGATTAAACTCCATCTGCCATCTCTCTGCCCAAGTCTTCCAATGATCTAAATCCTGCTGTATCCTCTGACAGTCCTCATCGCTATGCTCAATTCCACCAACCTTTGTGCCGTCCGCAAACTTACTAATCAGACCAGTTACATTTTCCTCCAAACCATTTATATATACTACGAACAGCAAAGATCCCATTACTGATCCCTGCTGAACACCACTAGTCACAGCCCTCCAATCAGAAAAGCACCCTTCCATTGCTACTCTCTGCCTTCAATGAGCTAGCCAGTTCTGTATCCATCTTGCCGGCTCACCTCTGATCCCCAGTGACTTCACCTTTTGTACCAGTCTGCCATGAGGGACCTTGTCAAAGGCCTTACTGAAGTCCATACAGACAACATCTACTGCCCTACCTGCATCAATCATCTTTGTGATGATTGAAAAACTCTATCAACTAGTGAGACACGACCTCCCCTTCACAAAACTGTGCTGCCTCTCGCTAATATGTCCACTTGCTTCGAAATAGGAGTGGATCCTGTCTCGAAGAATTCTCTCCAGTAATTTCCCTACCACTGACGTAAATGCAGATATAAATGGTATTATAAGATTAAAAAGAGTATGTCTCCTATGAAGTAGGGATTAAAAATTAAAAGTAGAACTTCATCTGCTGGACAAAGACTCAAGACATTTATAAACATACTAAGGCATAACATTATTCTCAAGCAAAACATTATCCGATGGCATTCGATATGCTATATCCTCTAACATAAAGCTATTCTGTTGAAAACAAAGCAACTGAATTTATATCACCGCAGCAATGCACTAAAACATTGCAAGATACCATGATCGAATAATGGAAATCCCTAAGAATGACCCAAAATAACTTAGCAACTCCGCGTCTCTCGGTGTCTTGTTTGCTTGAAGGATGTTTATTAAAATGGGCACTGTTTACAAAAACAAAATGTGTTGTCCAGCGTGAGTGTTCAACATGCTTCCTGCTGGTTCAGTTATTTTATGATATAAATATTAGAACTACACAGTAGGAATTTTATATACACTGAATTCACTCCATTGTCTCTCAAGATAAAGATAGCTGCTGTAGTGTAGTGATGATAGTTCTCCCCTTAATTGGGGTAAAGGCAGATCACTACTCTGTAGCTGTCCACAGGGATTTATGGTGACTACTCCTTTAAACATTGATGGATATCTTAAATGTCTCTCTGTAACATTAGTAAGACTTACAGTCTAGCGACCTTGGGCAGAGCAGTTGCCATTAGATTCTTTAATTAAGATTATACTTTATTTTCCGAGAACCATCAATGTTGAAATTACAGTCAAATGGGAATCATGTGTTTGGCTCTTTCATAAACTTAAATATAATTTAGAAAATATGCTGACCCACATAGTCTTCTGTATCCAAATTTGAAAACCCAGCTCCGTAAATTCTTCAGTGGAGAAATACATTGTTGAGGATAGATCCCTGACCCTCATAATGTCCGGGTCGTTTTAATCTAGCTAAAACTTGTTAAAAGGGCTTTGTGGAGGATGGTGATATTCTCTGGTGATTCGTTTCCTTCAGGAAGAGTTGACTTGATTTCCCAGACTCATTTAAATGTCTGTCTGGGTCTTCCTCAATTTTAAGTGAGAGTGATCGTCCGAGAAGTATGCCTGAGCTAGAATAGTTCCAAAAAGGGATTAGGATTATAATTCACCTCCCCCCATTCAGAGGGGCTGGTTTAGCACACGGCTAAATCGCTGGCTTTGAAAGCAGACCAAGGCAAGCCAGCAGCACAGTTGAATTCCCGTACCAGCCTCCCCGAACAGGCGCCAGAATGTGGTGACTAGGGGCTTTTCACAGTAACTTCATTTGTAGCCTACTTGTGACAATAAGTCATATTCATTTCCATGTATTCTCCATAGCCACTCGCTGTTGTAAACATTTTCAGCCGATTTCAGGAGCCTTGTAATAACAATGATAATCATTGAAATGGAGATTAAAAAATACAGCTCTTATAATCCCAGAGAGCTGACAATGAACAACGACTATTCACAGAAAAAAACATTAAAAAAAAACTCCTGATACAATAAAAATTACTTTAATTGTCTCAAATGGCGTGCAAATAAACAAATGTTTATTCAGTAACGACATCAAAGACAGCTAATCATTAATAACCTGTGAAAACTGTCAATCATAAATTTGCAGATAATACGAATGTGGTGGGTTGTATCACAAACAACGACGAATCAGACTACAGAAGGGAGATAGATTTCTTGGCCACATGGTGTACCGAAAACAACCTCTCACTAAATGTTGGAAAGACCAAGGAATTGATCATCAACTTCAGGAAGTGCAGTACGACCCCCCCCCCCCCCCCCCCCCCACTACGACCCTCCCCCAATCTACATCAATGGCTCCGAAGTGGAGATGGTTGATAGCTTTAGGTTCCATCACCAACAGTCTGTCCTGGTCCACTCACGTTGATGCAACAGTCAAGAAAGCCCAACAATGTCTCTAGAAATTTGGCATGTCTGCATTGACTTTCACCAACTTCTACAGATGTGCCATAGAGAGCATCCTATCCGCTGCATTACAGCTTGGTATGGCAACTATGCTGCCCAAGATCGCAAGAAACTGTGGTGAACTCAGGCCAACGCATCACACAAGCTTGCCATCCTCCCATTGATTCTGTCTACACATCCCGCTGTCTCGGGAAGGCAGACAGTATTGTCATGGACCCCTCACTCTTCCATCAGGCAGAAGATACAGAAGTCTGAAGACCAGCACATACAGACATAGGAACAGCTTCTTCCCCACAGCTACTAGACTCCCCAATGACTCTCCCTTGGACTGATCTGTTCCCTGTAAGAACACTATTCATGATGCCCTATGCTGCTCTTGTTTGGCCTTGTTCCGCACTGTAACTAATCACTATTTATTGATGTTTGTCAATGTACTCTGTAGATTATTCTTTTGTCCACTATGTACGTATTGTGTACGTTCCCTTGGCCGCAGAAAAATACTTTTCACTGTACTTCGGTACATGTGACAATAAATATCAATCAAATCAAATCAAACTGCGAACATAGCACCCTGCTGAGATAAGTGGTTCTGTAGCTTCTGAAACTTAGAAAAGCATTCATAATGACCTTGATTACCAAAACAAACCATTACAAGTCCAGATAATAAAGCCGATTGAAATTGCAAGAAAAGATGGCCCTGTTTTATTTTCTAAGCTACAGCAGATGGTCTGTCAATCAAAGCAATGCAGGAGCAGATGTCTGTTTTTTAAGAGAAAGCTGCAGACCCATTTTGGTTTTCAAAGACTTTTAAATCAATTCAGATCATGACACTAGAGTTCCAAAGCATTGTGGAATGGGAACCAATGGGAAGAATACTTTAATGCATCTCAAAACATGTGGAATAATGTAATATTCAACTTAACTTTCCAGGTGTCAGAAGGATTTTTTTTGGTAATAAAGACAGAAATCTTATTGCCCCTTTTTCTGGCTCGATTTTTAAAAATCCTCTAATTTCATTAAAACAATGGAGGAACTGCCAGCCAGCTACGAAGTACAACCTCACATTACACCCAAGTGGAAGAAAAAAAGAACAGGTTCTCAAAGCTCAAGGGAAGCATGAAATACCTCGGGCTGGATTGTCCGTTCTGGAAACCAAGTGCTGACGCCAACCGAGAAAGACTTTCATGACAGGAAATTCAGCATCGACCACTCACCGATTCCAATACCGGTGAGGGGCTAATTCCCATGCCAACTGAAATGTCTGCCACCAGCGCTAAAAACAGGTGGAGAATGGACGAGACCAGGGCCACACATGCACATGGCTGACGACCTGCACTAGTCCCGCCATACAGCATGACCGCAACCCCAGAGGTCACCCCCTGGCCAACCCTCAGCCTTGACAGACCTCGCCCCATGGCCAGCGGCATGGATCCCGGCCGAGTGTGGTGGTGCTGGACACAGTCTGCAGCCGGCATGCCAGCTTGGACCGCCGTGTCCCGTGCAGTCGGGAACTCAGCCCATCGGGGCTGGAGCATCGCGAGTGGGCCGGCCGATGAGGCGCCAATGGCATAGCGACTGCGTGTCACGATAACACCTGTTTGGAGGGGGCGGAAAATCGGAAACCAGCATCAAACCGGCGCCGTCCCCGATTCCGGCATCAGAATCGATTCTCCGTCCTGTCGCCGATTACGAATTTGGCGTCGGGCTACGGAGAATCCCGCCCCTCATCCCCTGTTGGCTTTTACACAGTCGCTCTTCAAAGGTTTCTGAGATGAGGCTTAACAAAACAATGACTGCAGCAGACTAGAATTTTACAGTGCAGAAGGAGGCCGTTCGGCCCATCGTGTCTGCACCAACCCTTGGAAAGGGCACCCTACTTAAGACCACTCCTTCACCCTATCCCCGTAACTCAGTAACCCACCTAACCTTTTGGACACTAAGGGGCAATTTAGCATGGTCAATCCACCTAATCTGCACTTCTTTGGACTGTGGGAGGAAACGAGAGCACCCAGAGGAAACCCACGCAGACATGAGGAGGGAGTGAAAACTCCACACAGTGTGGAGGCCGGAATTGAACCCGGGTCACTGGAGCTGTGAGGCAATCAAATTCCTCTGGAATGTACAGCCAATCATTATTTTAAGAGATGTTTTACCAAGCTAGAGGAAAGAGATCAGAAGGCTACTCTGAAGGGCTTCCAGGCGCTCTCTCTCTCTCTCTCTCTCATCCTGTTAAGAGGAATCTACTGTAAACCAAGTTCTTTTGGAGGTCAAATGTGGCAATCTGCTCTGTACAACAACACCCAGGACCCAACAGAAGAAAATATTTAATTGATTATTCACAAACTGTAAAAAAAACTAAGTCCATGCTCAAAATCCATTTTCCGCATTGATGTGTGTGTGTGTGTGTAGGGCCCAGCAAATGTTTGTGGTTTCAATTTACGTAGCTCTTTTTTAAATTCGAGAAGTAGGGTTAATAACATTATCTTGTTCTTTGTTCTAAACTCAGAAAGCCTGTCTAATTAATTCTTTATAATCTGAAAATGTACTCAGTGAGACCCCTGCAGTACTGGCAAAGCACATCGTCAAATACTTCACAACAAAACGTTGTTACAGTCAAACATGCAGCTTGGGTAGTCAATTCAGGTTCTCAGAAGCTTTCCCAAATCAGCCTGAACCACTGCAAATAATGTGGGACAGGAAATACAAATTTCCCCTCAGGCTGTTCTTTGCGAGCTGATGACAGCCTAAGAGGTGTGGGGTTGCAGCCCAAGATGTTCCTCACCCGCGAAATGGCAAGATGAAAATGTCATGATGTCAGGAAGGCACAGGAGATTCAAAATTCCTGTGAGAAAAACAAAGGGCGGGATTCTCTGTTGCCCGACGCCAATATTGTAATCGGCGATCTGGCGGAGAATCCCTTCCGAAATCCAAATCGGGGCGGTGCCGGTTTGATGCTGGTTTTCGAAGCTCCGCCACCTCCAAAATGGCATCATCGTGTCGCGCACTCCACGCTGTTGGGACGGCGTTGGCGCATCATCGGAAATCGCTCCCCGATGCGTGGTTGACGTGTGGTCTGATCGGTTGGGAAACTGGCATGGCGGCTGCGGACCGTGTCCAGCAGCCACACCTTGGCCGGGATCCATGCCGCTGCCCATGGGGGCTTCCAGGGGGGCTGCTGGGGGTGGCTAGGGGGTGGTCTAAGGGGTCGCATTTGGCTGGGCGGGTACGCGCACGGCCATGGCATATTGTATGGCCCAACCACGGCAGGTCATCGCGTGCGCATGCGTGGCCAGGACCTGGCCATTCTCCAGCCATTTTTGGCACGGGAGCTGGGAGTTTCACCTGGTGCTGCTGCTAGCCCTTCACTAGTCCCAGAATCAGTGAGGGTTTGGCGTCGTAAAGCCGCCCACAAATTCTCCGTTTCAGCTGGCATTTAGCCACTGAAACGGGAAATCCAGCCCAAAGTTTTTACCATTCTTGGAAGAAGTTGGATGAGTGAGCAAGCCGGGTGGGAGGGGTCTTTGATTCTGCTGGCCGCTTTCCCCAGGCAGCGGGAGGGGGTAGATGGAGTCAATGGATGGGAGGCAGGTTTGTGTGATGGACTGGGCTGTGTTCACGACTCTCTGAAGTGTCTTGCGGTCTTGGGCCGAGCAGTTGCCATACCAGGTTCACATGCCCAGACAGTGCTCTGGCACTGCCCCGTGGCACAGGTTGGCACTTCCAGGTTCCTGGAAGTACCGACCTGTGCCAATCGTGCCCCTAATCTCTGCATTCAATGGGCACTGCTTTTAAGCGCCTCCCCAGCACTTGTTCCAAGCTCACTTGGGACGGTGGGTGCCAGGAAGAGAGCACCACGATATATGGTGGGAGCCCTCACCAAACTTCTGGATGTGTCGAACAGACGCATGACATTCTCTACCCGCGATTGGCCAGATATCCAGCAAGCAACGAATGTCCCAAGGGTGCTGCATTCAGAGGGATGACAGAGCCCAGAACTCTGCTCAGCTCCTGGCCGATGATGTACCTCTGGGTCCAGTCAACCCAGAGCTGTTGGAGCTACAAAGGCAGAGTCGTGAGCATCAGTAGGGATGACAGAATGCACCCTCGGATTGTGAGGACAACTCAAAGAGTCTCATCGCCTAATATCCGAGGAGATGGTGCCATCATTCATGCGCAATCAGGCCAACACTGCGAGGGTGGTGTCCGCAGTGAAGACTTTGGTGCAGGATGTGCACTCCATGGCGGGGATTGTCTGCATCATGGTTCAGCTCATGACCTCCATGGCTGAGGGCATGTGTTCCATGGTGCAGGCAAGAGTGGGAATCCATGGGTTTCAGTGCCAGGGGACGGTGGGGTTCTGGATCTCACTCCAGCTGCCTCTTTATCCCATGGAGCAACCCAGGGGGCCCCAGGAATGCAAAAGGATGAAGACAGGAGTTCAGCCTGGGGCCTTCCACCTAGGGGACCCTCGGAGTGTGCATCCCATCTGCTCCTGCCACCCTGTATGGGACACACATCCATTCTCACACAGTGAGGAGGTCAGCACTGCAACATACGCGCAGATCGAAAATAGGCCCGGACCCTCAAGGTCCAGACCCCCATTGTGATGACCACCAAGTTCATCTCAGACAATAGATTGTGGAAGTTGGCAGACCTCAATCTCAGCTGTGGATCCAGGGGATACATCTAAATGTAGCGGGAAGGTGAGGATTGCGAAGAAATAATAGGCACCTATTGGGCACAGGTGAACCTAAGCAATAATTGCAATATTGCACTTGTATAAAAATTAACTTTGTCTACCCACACAGATCCTCATGGCACTATGATACGCAAACCCTGCGCACACTTGGTATTTCATTCCTATGTAGTGTGACAACGGCAGCTCTATATCTCTCCCACCCCACACACTAATGACACAGTAAAGCTGTGCCACGGCTGGCATGGGCCCCATAAGACCATAAGATATAGGAGCAGAATTAGGCCATTCGGCCCAAAGAGTCTGCCCTGGCATTCAATCATGGCTGATAACATTCTCATCCCCATTCTCCTACCTACTCTTCACAACCCTTGATCTCCTTATTAATGGGGCGGCATGGCGGCACAGTGGTTGGTACTGTTGCCTCACAGCTCCACGGACCCGGGTTCAATTCCGACCTCGGGTGACTGTCTGTGTGGAGTTTGCATTCTCTCCCGGTGTCTGCGTGGGTTTCTTCCGGGTGCTCCGGTTTCCTCCCACAGTCCAAAGATGTGCGGGTTAGGTGGATTGCCTCCCCAGACCGCACCCCCAGACCGGTCAATGTTCCATAACTGCATCTTGAGCAGTCCAATCGCCTGTTCAACTAGCGCATGCCACTTCAGTCTCGTTATGCCAAGTCTCAGCGGTGTTTGGGGTCTCCGCACTGGCGTTATCAGCCACCTCCTGAGGGGGTACTCTTTATCCCCAAGGAGCATTCCCTCCGGCTGATGCTCTCCCTCAAAAATGGCTGGGGTCTGAGGAAGCTGCAAGATATGACTATCATGGCCACCCACTGGGAAACGGACATCGCAGTGGTCAGACGATCGGGACATTGAGGGAGTGGTATCGCTTGCGGTTAACAAATAGTGCCCCATGCTGCCATGGGTAGCATAGAGCCATGTTAGTGCAGTTAATGACAGCCTGCACCCTTGCTAGGCATGTAAAGTAAATGGCCCTGACGCCTTGGCTCATCTGGTCCCAGTCCAAGTTGATGCACATGTGGGGCGGGATTCTCCGTGAACCGGCGGGGCGGGCAACTCCAGCGCGAATGAGTGGCGGGAAACAGTCCGGCGTCGGGCCTCCCCAAAGGTACGGAATCCTCTGCACCTTCAGGGGCTAGGCTGGCGCCGGAGTGGTTTGCGCCACGCCGGCCTGCGGGTAAGGGGCTTGGCACCATGACAACCAGTGCCGAAGGGCCTCCGCCGGCCGGCGTGGGTTGGCGCATGCGTGGGAGCGCCAGCGTGTGCTGGCGTCATCCCAGCGCATGCGCAAGGGGGTTCATCTCCGCGTCGCCCATCGCGGACTGTTACAGCGGCCAACGCGGAAGAATAGAGTGCCCCCACGGCACAGGCCCGCCCGCAGATCGGTGGGTTCTGATCGCGGGCCAGGCCACCGTGGGGCACCTCCTGGAGCCAGATCCCCCCGCATCCCCCCGAGGACTCCGGAGGCCGCCCGCGGAGCCTGGTCCCGCCGGTAAATACTTGTTGTAATATACGGCAGTGGGACCGGCCGTAAACGAGCGGCCACTTGGCCCATCGCGGGCTGGAGAATCTCCTGGAGGCCGCTGCCAGCGACGCTGACCGACGCGCCGCGATTCCCGTACCCGCCTAATCCCCGGCGCCGGAGAATTCGGCCAGCTTGATTCACGCCGCTCCCCGGCGAGACTGAGACCCGGTGGGGGGTCAGAGAATCTCGCCCGTGGACTTTTGCAAAAAATGCATTTGCGACCCAACTTTATGCACTCCTGCACTGCTGACTGGGATATGTCGCACAGGCCACCATGAAGCTCTGAAATGAGCCACTGGCATCGAGGTTCACAGGGGCAGTAACTTTCAGGGCCACAGACAATGTTAGACCTTCCAGTCTAAATGGCCAACTCTTGCATCACCTGGCACAGGTGGTCCACTGTCCCACGGGACAGACGCCATCTTCTCTGGCACTGGACATCTGACATCTGGAGGTAGCAAGTTCTATGGCAGAAGTAGACCAGTAATGTCTCCTCCAAGCTTTCACCATCTGTGACCCTGCTTTCGGAAGGTCAATGGGGCCCTACAGGATTCTGGGTCTGGGCACATGCAGCAAAATGTCTGTGTCACTGATGCTGGTCGATTGCAAACAAAAGAATTGTTAACTGGACTGGCTCCATGATTCTCCCGAAGCAAAAACACAAAGGAAGAGATATCAAAGTAACTGATGAAGAGTCCTGACAATACCCTGACTCACAGCCCTCTCAGGATCTGGGGCATCCACCCACGCACATCCCCTTATTGAGCATCTTTCCAATGAGCCTCACCCCCTCCCCATCACACAATCGCTTCTTCACTACAGTTGCCCCTTTCAACTCCATCTGAATGAAGCACCTCGACCCTTGAGAGCCTCAGCAGGCCACGTGACTTTTTCAAGGTTGAGGAACGAGGGCAGTTGAGTGCATTCAGTGGATCTGTGTTCTGTCCTCATGGGGGAACGAGATGCTGCAACCCATCAGTTGGTGAAAGGGCTGTGTGATGAGCAACTATATCATAATGCCTTGCATTGGGGGCCATATCTGTGTCATGCTCTGTTATCGCAATGTGAATATTAGCCTTGGAGATCAATCTAGGGGGTTAGGCTTCTAAAGAATTAACATTGGATGCCAATCAGTGGCAGACTCATGCATTGCAATGCTGACTAAATTGGAATAATTAACTCATCAAGGAAGGGTCAGGGAGCTGATTAGGCAACTGGTTTCCCCTTGTAGCAATCAAGGCACAGTTGATACAAACAAAGAACAATATAAACATAGGAACAGGCCCTTTGACCCTCCAAGCCTGCGTCAATCACGTGTCCTATCTAGACCAACCACCTGTATCCTTCTGTGCCCTGTCTGTTCATGTGCCTATCTAGATAAGTCTTACAGGTCGCTAGCGTAAATGCCTCAAACATTCCAGGCCACCACCACCCTCGGTGTCAAAAACTTCCCCAGCACATCTCCACTGAACCTATCCCCCCTCACCTTGAACTTGAGCCCCCTTGTAATTGTCATTTCCATCCTGGGAAAAAGCCTCCAACTGTTCACCCTACCTATACCCCTAATAATTTAATAAACTTTTATCAGGTCGCCATCAGCCTCCGTCTTTCTAAGGAGAACAATCCGAGTTTATTCAATCTCTCCTCATAACTAATACCCTCTATACCAGGCAATATCCTGGTAAACATTTGCTGTATTCTCTCCAAAGCCTCCACGTCCTTCTGGTAGTGTGGTGACCAGAAATGGACACGACATTCCAAATGTGTCCCAACCAACGTTCTATATGATTGTAACATAATTTGCAAGCTTTAATACTTGATACTCTATCCTATTGGTGTTGGGTGGGGTTACTGGGTTATGGGGATAGGGTGGAGTTGTTGAACTTGGGTAGGGTGCTCTTTCCAAGAGCCGGTGCAGACTCGATGGACTGAATGGCCTCCTTCTGCACTGTAAATTCTATGATTCTATGATTCTATGAAAGTCTGAGAGGGCATTGTCAACTGGATGAATATATCATCAGTGAAGATGATCCACAACTCTCGGGAAAGATTAAAATGAAGGTCCATGTTTGCCAATGCCCTCTCAGACCTCTACCAAAATGCATCACCTCGCATTTGTCCGGGTTAAATTCCATCTGTCATTTCTCTGCCCAATTTTGCAGCCTATCTGTATCCTGCTGTATTCTCTGACAAACTTCATCACTATCCACAACTCCTGCAATCTTAATATCATCCGCAAACTTGCTAATCAGACCCGCTACGTTTTCTTCCAAGTCATTTATATATATTACAACAGCAGTCATCCCTGTACTGTGGAACACCACTAGTTTCAGAGCTCCATTCGGAAACACACCCTTCCACCGCTACCCTCTGTCGTCTATAGCCAAGCCAGTTCTGAATCCATCTAACTAGTTCACCCCTGACCCCATGTGATTTGATCTTTTGCACCGGCCTGCCATGAGGGACCTTATCAAATGCTTTACTAAAGTCCATGACAGTCACAGACCAACCTCGTCAATCATTTTTGCCACCTCCTCAAAAACTCAATTAAATTAGTGAGACATGACCTCCGTTGTACAAAACCATGCTGTCAGTCGCTAATAAGACCATTCACTTCCAAATGTGCATTGATCCTACCTCTGAGAACCTTTTCCAACAGTTTCACTGTTAGTGACGTCAAGCTCACTGGCCTATAATTACCCAGGTTATCCTTGCAACCCTCTTAAATAACGGTGCAACATTGGCTATCCTCCAATTCTGTGGGATCTCACCTGTGGCCAAGGAGGTCACAAAGATTTCTGTTCAGTGGTTAGTACTGTTGCTTCACAGTGCCAGGGTCCCAGGTTCGATTCCCGGCTTGGGTCACTGTCTGTGTGGAGTCTGCACCCTCTCCCTATGTGTGGATGGGTTTCCTCCAGGTGTTCTGGTTTTCTCCCACAAGTCCCGAAAGACGTGCTGTTAGGTGATTTGGACATTCTGAATTCTCTCTCCATGCACCCGAACAGGTGCCAGAATGTGGCTTCTCGTGCTTTACACAATAACTTCATTGCAGTGTTAATGTAAGCTTACCTGTGACAATAAAGATTATTCGTATTAGTAATATTGGGCGGGATTCTCCGCAGACCGTCGTAACGCCGATTTCCGGTGAGAAAAATCGGTGTACATGACTCCGGCGTCGGGGCCTTCTTTAAGGCCGCTATTCTCCGTTCCCGGAGGGGCCAGCAGCTGACTGACGCGATACGCGTCAGTTTCACCAGCTGCGGAAGTGGTGAGACCCGGCGTTTTTTGGAGGAGGAGGAGGAGAGAGACAGACCCGGCATTTTGGGGGGGGGGGGTTCCGGCATTTGGGGGGGGGGTTCCGGCAATCCGGCATTTGGGGGGGGGTTCCGGCATTTGGGGTGGGGGGGCGGGGTTCCGGTATTTGGGGTGTGGGGGGGGGGGTTCCGGCATTTGGGGTGTGGGGGGGGGGTTCCGGCATTTGGGGTGTGGGGGGGGGGGGTTCCGGCATTTGGGGTGTGGGGGGGGGGGTTCCGGCATTTGGGGGGGGGGGGTTGCGGCATGGGGGGGGGGGGGTTGCGGCATGGGGGGGGGTTGCGGCATGGGGGGGGTTGCGGCATCGGGGGGGGGGGTTTGGGGGCAGCGGCGTGCAGAGAGGGGGGCGACGGATGCCCGGGGCCAACGCACCGTCGCCCCCCCCTCTGAATGCCGCTGCCCCCTACCCCAACCACCCCCCTCACCACCCCTACCTCCCTCCCCACCACCCCTACCTCCCTCCCCACCACCCCTACTTCCCTCCCCACCACCCCTACCCCCCTCCAACGCCGCCCCCCATCTCTCGCAATGCCGCAACCCCCCACCCTCAACGCCGCAACCCCCCCTCATCGCCGCAACCCCCCCTCTCAGCGCCGGGTCCCCCCCCTCAACGCCGGTACCCCCCCGCAACGCCGGTACCCACACCCCGTCCCCCTCCCTCTGAAGGCCGGTACCCACACCCCCCCCCTCTCTCCTCCTCCCCCCCTTCCTTCCTCCTCCCCCCCTCCTTCCTCCTCCCCCCTCCTTCCTCCTCCCCCTCCTTCCTCCTCCCCCCCTCCTTCCTCCCCCCTCCTTCCTCCTCCCCCCCTCCTTCCTCCTCCCACCCCCTCCTTCCTTCCACCCCTTCCTTCCTCCCCCCCTTCCTTCCTCCGTTAGTGGGGTGGGGGGTGCGGCGTTAGTGGGGGGTGGGGGGTGGGGGGGTGCGGCGTTGGAGGGGGGTAGGGGTGGTGAAGGGGGTAGGGGTGGTGAGGGGGGGTGGTTGGGGTAGGGGCAGCTGCGTGCAGAGGGGGGGCGACGGTGCGTTGGCCCCGGGCATCCGTCGCCCCCCTCCTCGGCACGCCGCTGCCCCTACCCCAACCCCCCCCTCACCACCCCTACCCCCTTCACCACCCCTACCCCCCTCCAACGCCGCACCCCCCACCCCCCACCCCCCACTAACGCCGCACCCCCCCCCCCCCACTAACGGAGGAAGGAAGGGGGGGAGGAGGAAGGAAGGGGGGAGGAGGAAGGAAGGGGGGGGACGGAGGAAGGAAGGGGGGGAGGAGGAAGGAAGGGGGGAGGAGGAAGGAGGGGGGAAGGAGGAAGGAAGGGGGGGAGGAGGAGAGAGGGGGGGGTGTGGGTACCGGCCTTCAGAGGGAGGGGGACGGGGTGTGGGTACCGGCGTTGAGGGGGGAGGGGACCCGGCGTTGAGGGGGGGGGACCCGGCGTTAAGGGGGGGGTTGCGGCGTTGCGAGAGATGTGGGCGGCGTTGGAGGGGGGTAGGGGTGGTGGGGAGGGGGGTAGGGGTGGTGGGTAGGGGTGTTGGAGGGAGGTAGGGATGGTGAGGGGGGGTGGTTGGGGTAGGGGCAATGGCGTTCAGAGGGGGGGGGCGACGGTGCGTTGGCCCAGGGCATCCGTAGCCCCCCCTCTCTGCACGCCGCTGCCCCCAAACCCCCCCCCGATGCCGCAACCCCCCCCGATGCCCCCCCCATGCCGCAACCCCCCGGATGCCGCAACCCACCCCCCGATGCCCCCCTCCGATGCCGCAACCCCCCGGATGCCGCAACCCACCCCCCCGATGCCGCAACCCACCCCCCGGATGCCGCAACCCAGCCCCCCGATGCCGCAACCCACCCCCCCGATGCCGCAACCCACCCCCCCGATGCCGCAACCCACCCCCCCGATGCCGCAACCCACCCCCCCCGATGCCGCAACCCACCCCCCCGATGCCGCAACACCCCCCCCGATGCCGCAACCCCCCCCATGCCGCAACCCACCCCCCCCGATGCCGCAACCCACCCCCCCGATGCCGCTACACCCCCCCCGATGCCGCAACCCACCCCCCCCCCATGCCGCAACCCACCCCCCCCCGACACTGAACGGCGTCAACCATCATCAATGGTTGACGCCGTTTTAAAGCAACTGTGATTTTCGGCCCATCCGGGCCGGAGATTTGTGGAATCTAAAAATATAATGACATCCCGCCGGCGCCAGCTGTTTTCAGAGGCTGCCGGCGGGATTTGCACAATGCCGGTTTTTGGCCGGTCAGAGATTTAAAAACCCTGCGGGAGCGGGAATAACGCCGCTGCCGGCCGATTCTCCGACCCTGCGTGGGGTCGGAGAATCCCGCCCATTATGTCCTTTCCTCCTCACCTTTAACCATGTCCGCCTGCCTTTGTGTTGTGCAGCTACTGCCTAAAGTTACATCATCAACAGAAAATGATTGCTATCACTTTACTGTTAGTAAAGATAATTCATCCGATACTGATTCTCTGAGGCGAAAATCAAAGAAGGGTTTGAAATCTTGAAAGCAAATTGTACTCTATCGAAAAGTCGATCTTTTTCAACGGGGGCGAAACATCCCTTTTTAACGGCAAATTAAGCAACTCCTCGTTAATGTGACTGAAGTCAAAAATGTCAAGCAATTAACATTGATGTCAAAATGAATTTATTGAAATAATTGCATTTATTTTTGTTACGTGATTATCCTGGAGAATAATTTTTCAAGTATAAATTTATCGGGACTCATTTTTGCAGTCCTGTGATTTTAAATAATTGATATTCCACTGGGGAATGCAAAGTCAAACTTTCAAAACAAGGATGCCTTTTATATTAATTAAAGTTACAATGATTTATTTGATCATGGATTAGCAAATTACTCTGTCAGCATCAGCAATAAGACCTCTCCATATCCTTCTCACAGTTTGTAGTCCTGTCATATGGCGTTTGATGTGGTATTAATTCTGGAAATGTAGTCACTCTGCTAAACCATGTAGTTACCAACAGGTTTCTTTTTAGCTCGTATGCAGCTTTCAACCGTATTTCCATTTTGTATAGGGACTGTGGTTTTATACAGGGTGTGGACTTGACTATGTGCAACTTATCCATAAATGAAATATTACGATTTCTATAAGTAATAACATGCACCATGGTAGCAATGGACTATCTTCCATCTTATACTGCCAGTGAATTTAACACATCTTAAAAATGGGAAGCGATCCAGAAGTTCAGGAGTTAACCAGATCCATCCAGTCAAATAACAAATTGATTAAGTGATTTAAAATACAGATAAAAGAATTATTATGGTGGACAGCAAAACTTTGCATATTTGAAAATATTTTGCTTTGCACAACTTTGAGAACAGCAGCTTGTGCTTAAAATAGGCAAAAGAGAATTATTCCACAGGCTATGCACAATCTGTTCTATCGGAGAGCATCTATTTCTTGTAATTTCCTTGGGGGGAATATACGGTGAAACTACTCATGGAGCCCCAGGTAGACATGGAGCTATCTTTTTAAAGAGCCTGTCAACTGCATGTATGTATCATCAATGAAGATGATCCACAGCTCTAGGGGAAGATTGAAATGAAGGTCCATGTTTTCCAATAGCCTCTCAGGGCATAGTACCTGAAGATAGAGGTCCCACTGGATAACCAACTTGGGAAAATCTAATTTCCAGGTGGTGAGTCCTATGTGTTCAAGAGATGGATCTTTGCAGTGTCTAGAGCACCCTGTTGTGGTTCTCCATTGGTTTGCTAATATCTCTGTTCATTGGATGCATCAGCTGATGCACACCCTGTCAGCAACAATCGCTGAGTATCAGTGATACTTTGTAAGATGAAGACTTGGTAGTTAGTAGAGTTCATGACAGGCTGCTCTTTACAAGTTTTTTACCCATTACTGACAGTTCTCAAAGTCAGTGCTTTCTGATATTGATGCACGATCAATTATTGCGAAAGCGAGATTAGAGAATAATCGGAGGCTTTATTAGACAAGATGTATTCCCCAGCAGCTTGTAACAGAAAATGGCTGCTGCCGGGGATGAACACCTCTTTATACCATCCAGCAGACAGGGATTTACCCACGTATCTCTAATACAGTAGTACCTCCAACACAGGTACCGTAATACATATAATATGGTCTGCCACATCACTCCATGAGAAACCTCAACTCCCCAGTGAGCACTGAATGGATTGAAGAACATGAGTGTATCTGTCTGCACGTGAACTAGTTAAGTACACATGGTAAAAAGCAATGAAAATGAGGAAAAGTATCATTCTATGGGCAGTGCAGTTCAGGGCAAATGCCCACTCTCTTTAAGGAACCCTAATTCATAACATGGATTGCACCGGTTCAACCAGCACCCTCTAAAGGGCAACTAGGGGTGGACAAGAAAAATGCTGGCCTGGACAGAGATGCCCACATTTCATGAACGAATGTTAAAGAAACAATCCATAATACCTGCCTTTGCTTTTATTACATATATTTTTTGATGTGAATTAATGTCCCTGACGTACCTGAACGCAGGGCAGTTAGTTACATGGAATTGAAAGGGGAGATATTCCAACTAGTACTTTAACCAACAATCTTTTCCTTTTGAAAGTGCTATCCACGGTTTATAGTTGTTGATTAGCATTGAATGCTTTTCCTAGCTTTCCTACCAATTATTCAGCTAAATGACGTCCGGTGTTTTATTTTTCACGATCAGGTTGAAAGTAGAAAACCATTTCAAAATACTGAGGGCGAGATTCTCCGCACTCCCGACGGTGCGGAGAATAGCGTGGCTCGTAAAATTTTATGGCCACGCTGTTCCGACGTTCTCCCGCTATTCTCCCCATCCCCCCACGCCCGACTCCCGATACGAATTGCTGCCGCTGTTTTTTTACGGCCGGCAGCGATTCTCAGCTGATCGATGGGCCGAGTTCCCAGCCCTTTACGGCTGTTTTTACGAACGGCAAACACACCTGGTCTGGCCGTTCGTAAAAACGGCCGTAAACTCTCGATTTTTAAAACCATGGCACCGATTGGCACGGCAGTACCACGGCCGTGCCAAGGGTGCCATGGGCCCGCGATCGGTGCCCACCGATCGCGGGCAGCGGACCCGATGCCCGCGCACTCTTTGTCCTTCCGCCGCCCCGCAGTATCCATTCGCGGGGCGGCTGAGGGGCATCCCGGCCCGCGCATGCGCGGGTTTCGCGCAGATGCGCGATGACGTCATCCGCGCATGCGCGGGTTGGAGTCTTCCAATCCGCGCATGCGCGGCTGACGTCATATGACGCGTCAGCCGGCGCTAACTCTGGCAAGCGGGCTTAACGAAATTCGTTAAGCCCGCGATACCGGAGTTTACGGCGTCGGGATGCTAGCCCCGACCGGGGACCAGAATCGGTTCCCGGTCGGGAAGGGGGGGGCTGGCGTCAAACCCGCCCGGATTTGACGCCAGCCTTATGATTTCTCCCCATATGGGAGAATCTTGCCCTGAATGTCTGATTCCTTGGTCAGTTCGCCACCCCAAGAGCATTGACTTTGTTTCCTCAGACAGTTTCCAACTCTTTCGAAGTGTGAGATGAACCAGGAGTTGATTCCCAACAGCAAGATTTGCTTTCCAATTCTGACTCCCAATATTTCCTGTGGTGAACTCCCTTTTGCAGCTCCTCTCGCTTCGATGATGACTCCTAACAGTTGCAGATTCCTTCAACTACATTTTTACATGTGTCTAATCAGTTTGAGGTTCAACCAGTCATCTGGTGGAATTTTAAAGATTTGGCAGGTAATGTGCTCCCGATGACTCATAGAATCATAGAATTTCTTTACTCAGAGAGTAGTAGGGGTGTGGAACGCCTTGCCTGCAACAGTAGTAGACTCGCCAACTTTAAGGGCATTTAAGTGGTCACTGGATAGACATATGGATGAAAATGGAATAGTGTAGGTCAGATAGGCTTCAGATGGTTTCACAGGTCGGCGCAACATCGAGGGCCGAAGGGCCCGTACTGCGCTGTAGTGTTCTATGTTCTATGTTCTATGTTCTATAATTCTCTGACTCTCGGAAGCCCATTCCGCATTTAATGCATTGATCAGCAGTGGGTGGAACTTGAAATGAAAAATGAAAATTGCTTATTGTCAGTTACTGTGAAAAGCCCCTAGTCGCCACATTCCGGCGCCTGGTCCGGGGAGGCTGGTACAGGAATCGAACCGTGCTGCTGGCCTGCTTGGTCCGCTTTAAAAGCCAGCGATTTATCCCAGTGAGCTAAACCAGCCCCTGGAACTTCCAACTCCCCTTGGAAAAAAGGCCTGCCCGTGAGAGCTGTCGGCCAATCTGATTGACTGACAGTTCTCCAATCCATCCAGGCACAGCACTGTGGTGGCCAGAAGAGGTATTGCAGCACTCCGCCTGGCACTAAGTCCCGGGACAATTCTCCAGGTACATCCCGGAGGCGGGAGAGTAGGGGATGCCCTGGGGATTTGTGAGGAGGGGTGGTCGAGGCATCATGTGGTAGGCAATGAAGGCCGCAGCTCCAAAGTCCTGGACGGGAGGGCGTCCCAAATCTGAAGGGGTCTTCAGAATGAGGCACGCCTTTCACTCCAGCCCGAGATGGAGGAAAGGATTCTTCACCGTTTCGTACCCTACCTGCACTCGCCAGCCTGAAAATGGAGGTTTGCCTTTGGATCAAATATGCAAAGGAAGATCCTGAAGGAGCTTATAGGCATGAGGGCCATACGAGTTCTGATAAAGTTTTACAATGGTCTAAACAGCAGCTTTTAATGCAGTTATGATACTGTTCAACACTAACAATGTGAAAGAACTGGACTTCCTAAATGACTCCAATGGGGGAAAGTTTTAAAAACTTTACAGTAACAATAAAACCCAAAATCAACTTCAATTAAACCTGAATTAACAGGCAAATTGCAGTAGGTAATAAACTATACATTTTGTGTTAAATGGCAGGTCTTACAGATTTGCTCGGTGAGCCACGTAGCATATATGTCATCAATCTTAGGCCTTCAAAACTCTGTTCGACTCCAGAAGAATTTGCCTTCCTCTTTTTCCAGGATTAAACCAGCTCTCCAGCCTCCTGCAGTGCACAACAAGTCCAAATTTCCAGGTGCCCGTTCTTCACCAGAATGGCACATGTCTGCAGAACCTCTTCAACTCTGCCTGGATCCACCAATATTATCCTCAAGAAACAGAATCTGCCTCGGTAACTCTGAATTTGCCTATTCCCATCTCTTGTATCAGCCTCCAGCATGTCTGTACTGCACCAGCGAAGGTTCAATCACAGTACTGGCTCCGCCTTCCTAACCTTGCCCCTCGCCTGAGGTGTGGTGACTCTCAGGATAAATCATCATGAGTCAGCTCTCTCTTAACAAGGGGAGAGCAGCCTCTGCTCCTTGGGGACTCTGGTGACTTTACCTTTTATCTGGTTTCAACAAGTTTCAGTTTCCCAAAAAGATTTGGTTTCCAATCTCAGTTTCAGTCTCTGTTTCCATAGAAACCGTAAGGTTCAGTTTCTTTTTCCAGTTAGGATCTGTTCTGATATACCAAAAGCTTTGACCTCATGGATTCCATTACAACAGCACTGTCATGGAACAGTGGAGGGTCACTGTGACACAAAACATGAAAGGTCCAGTTCCCCCCTGTGTTGGGAGCAAAGAGCAGGAGCCTATTCTGGTGGGCTCTGCAAAGCTCAACATGTGCAATCTATATTAAGACTGACTCATGAGCTGGATTGATTTAATCTCACTGATTTATCCCACGATAACTTCTGTTCTTGCACAATCAGGTTTCCGAGATTCTCCTTGCTCAGGAATGACAATCTTCATGGGTCACTGAGCAGAGAGCCTTGCAAGCTACATAATGTTCAACTCAATGTTCTCCTTCATGTCCATGCACCTCAAACTGCAAATATAAATATATTTGCAGATTTATAGAATGTGTATCGATGTATATACTGTCGCGACCTGTACACAGGATGTGGCGATGTGTCAGTAGCCAGTGTGGCTACAGGCATGGCATGTAAGAGCTGCTAAAGATCTTATAGTAAACCATTTACGTTGTAGTGCATTCCTGCACTACAACCGAGCAACTTTACAAGATTTAACCAGAAATTAGGTATCAGCACCATCCTCAAACATACGAACCAATGAAATTCAAAAAGGGCAAACGAACAAGTGACAGATTGGCTCGAATTGCCTGAACTTCAAGAGTCGGACGTCCAGGGATTGCAAGTGACTTGTGCACGCTGTACTTTGGGCAGCTGTATTCCAGCGTGACATTTTAGTGGGCAACTACATATGATTGATGGGTAGCTCACCGGGGAGTTGGAATCCTATCAGCTGATATTGTTATTGACTCAGTCGTGGTCATCTTGTGATCAATAGATAGAGTGGTAAGATACAAGAGACACTTTAGACAGTCTGCTCATTCAATGGTTCCGAGTTGCACTCTGTACCCTGGGGAACTGTACAGGTCTTCTCGTGGAGTTTGTTATTTGGGCTGAAGGTGTTGAGCTGCTCCTCTAGCTCCTTTAGTTTTAGTGATTCTGACATTTTAAAAATGCCATTAAAGATTGAATTGTGAAAGAGCAATTGCTTCGCAGTATGGTTTCAACAAAAGGGCACGACTTGTGCACCAACGTAATGATATTCCGACAATACCTTTCGTTTAACATTTATATCGTGTTTAAACCAGGCTGCAATTCCATTCGACAATGTTTTTAGGGTTTTTAATTGGAAGCTTCTAAAGTGATGAAATGTGGCAAAAGTAATCTGAGTTGTTGCTGCTGTAGTTACCACAGGTTGTCCTTAAATTTTGTCAGATTAATTCAGACATTTGTCAGAGTTTGTTCATTGTTTTTATATTACAGAGGCAGCTCCAGTTTATAAGAAACAAAACGAAGCAGGAAAATTAAATCTGCCAAAGCAGTCGGGGAATTGGAGATTGGTTTGAAGCTGCAGAGAATTGGAAATAAAGCACCCGTTAAGGGCAGGAATGACTGAAACAGCTTTTATGTATTCAAATGCCTGCATCGAGTTAAGGTTTTAGACATTGCATGCTTGAAGTACTTTTCACACTGAACAATTTGATCTGACACTGCTGAAATCGCAGACCACATCCAAAAGTTCTCACCATTCGGCCTCATGCCTTCATAGCGCCAATCAAGCAATGAACTCTGCTTCACCTTGCATTACTTCAGCTACTGTGTCGAAGTGGGAAGACAGAGTTATGGCTCATCATTCCACCCGATTAAATGTCAATTGTTCTGCCAGTGGCATTGGAGGTTAATACAAATTGTTACTTGGTCTCTTTTTCTGGCCCTGCTCATGGGCCTCGAGTGTGCACTCCAACCAGTTATTATCTGTAATAGCTCGTCAAGTGAATGTTTCCCTTTAACTGACTGCCAGCGTTAAATGAAGATGTCAATGGTGGCCCAGTTGGTAGCACTTTTGCTTCTGAGTTAGAAGCTTGAGGGTTCATGTCTGTAGTAATCCACGGGAGGCAGGAGTTCCGTCACCACACCAATATTTATTTACAATAACGATATTACAGAAGCAGCTACAAAATGTGCTGCTAGCAGTCCAGTCAACTTAAGACTGCTCACAAAGCCTACACAGGTGATTATATGGGCCCCCTCAATGAGCTATCATTGAGGGAGCTCATACTCCAATTGGCCAACCAATAAAGCCAATTGGAGTTCATTACAATGTCCAACTCCGGGACTTGAGCACAAAACTCTAGGCTGACAATTGAGTGCAATACTGAGGAGGTGTCGCACTGTTGGATGTGCCATCTTTTGAATAAGGTGTTAAACAAAAGCTTTTGAAGAAGGGCATTGGAGTTAACCCTCGTGTCTATTGTGTTTTTCCAATGATATAAAAGCACCAAAGAATTGGGCAACCTATTTGTGGGTACATTTATTAAGACTAGGCACATGGAAACAATCATACATGAGTATAAAGCTTAAAGATGCCAGCAGCAGAGCTATGACTGCTGTGCTCTGCTTGAAAGCAAAAGTGAAACTAAAACGGGTTGACACACTTCCTTTCTAATCATGTCATGTTGCAACCCCATAAAGACACATTTCAGTGACCTGGTCAACATTTACCCATCATTCAACATTAGAAAATCAGTTCATCTGATCATCATAACATGAGCATTTTGTCGAAACCTGTTGTGCACAAATTATTTATTGTCTTTCCAACATTACAACCATGTGTACATTTCAAAAATGCTCAATGGGCTGTATTTTGGGAGATTCTGAAATTATGAATAAGGCTATATAAATAAAAGTATTTCTTTCTGAATGGAAAGTTGTTCATTAAAACCTGCATAATATCAAAGGTATGGGGGGGGGGGGTATTTACCACCCATTTTTTCAGCGGTCGAGAATGGCAGAGGGGGCAAAGAACCCAGCGGAAGTCCCGCTGGAACAGTAGAGGGTCGCTGTGACACAAAACCTGAAAGGTACAGTTTCCCCCTGTGTTGGGAGCAAAGAGCAGGAGCCCATTCTGAAAGGCTCTGCAAAGCTCAACATGTGCAATCTATACTAAGACTGACTCATGAGCTGGATTGATTTAATCTCACTGATTTATCCCACGATAATTTCTGTTCTTGCACAATCAGGTTTCCAAGATTCTCCTTGCTCAGGAATGACAATCTTCATGGGTCACTGAGCAGAGAGCCTTGCAAGCTACATAATGTTTAACTCAATGTTCTCCTTCATGTCCATGCACCTCAAACTGCAAATATAAATATATTTGCAGATTTATAGAATGTGTATCGATGTATCGATGTCGCGACCTGGACACAGGATGTGGTGACGTGGCTTCCATGCTGGCAGAATTTCCCTCCCCAATTGTTCCCATTAATGTGGGGGATGGGGGGTTGGGGGAGGGGGGGGGGCGGTGTGTTAGTTCTCTTGGGTGTTTGTGTTCCTTATTTAGGATGGTGTTCCACAAAGACCACAGTCCAGCTTTTATTTTAACAAAGCTATGATTTTATTTATACTACTGAACTGGGTTTCCACACTTGAGTCCTTTTAGAATACAGAACTGATCAATAACATCTAACTACACTCATCTACTGCTAATCGCACTACTGGTATAAACTATAATCTGACCTTCTCGCACTAACTGCTCTTCTGAACTTCAGTAGCTATCTCCTGCATATACTCCTCCCCTAAGGCCCCCTACTCTACTCCCTGTACACACACGACTGCATGGCAAAACTTGGTTCCAACTCCATCTACAAGTTTGCTAACAATACGACCATAGTGGGCTGGATCTCGAATAACGACAAGTCCGAATACAGGAGGGAGATAGAGAACCTAGTGGAGTGGTGTAACGACAACAATCTCTCCCTCAATACCAGCAAAACTAAAGAGCTGGTCATCGACTTCAGGAAGCAAAGTACTGTACCCTGTCAGCATCAACGGAGCCGAGGTGGAGATGGTTAGCAGTTTCAACTTCCTAGGGGTGCACATCACCAAAAATCTGTCCTGGTCCACTCACGTCGACGCTATCACCAAGAAAGCACAACAGCGCCTATACTTCCTCAGGAAACTAAGGAAATTCGGCATGTCCACATTAACCCTTACCAACTTTTACAGATGCACTATAGAAAGCATCCTATCGGGCTGCATCACAGCCTGGTATGGCAACTACTCGGCCCAGGACCGCAAGGAACTTCAGAGAGTCGTGAATACCGCCCAGTCCATCACACGAACCTGCCTCCCATCCATGGACTCCATCTACACCTCCCGCTGCCGGGGGAAAGCGGGCAGCATAATCAAGGATCCCTCCCACCCGGCTTACTCACTTTTCCAACTTCTTCCATCGGGCAGGAGATACAGAAGTCTGAGAACACGCACGAACAGACTCAAAAACAGCTTCTTCCCCACTGTCGCCAGACTCCTAAAAGGCCCTCTTATTGACTGACCTCATTAACACTACACCCTGTATGCTTCAACCGATGCCAATGCTTATCGGGGCCTCACGGTAGCATGGTGGTTAGCATCAATGCTTCACAGCTCCAGGGTCCCAGGTTCGATTCCCGGCTGGGTCACTGTCTGTGCGGAGTCTGCACGTCCTCCCCGTGTGCGCGTGGGTTTCCTCCGGGTGCTCCGGTTTCCTCCCACAGTCCAAAGATGTGCGGGTTAGGTGGATTGGCCATGCTAAATTGCCCGTAGTGTAAGGTTAATGGGGGGATTGTTGGGTTACGGGTATACGGGTTACGTGGGTTTAAGTGGGGTGATCATTGTTCGGCACAACATCGAGGGCCGAAGGGCCTGTTCTGTGCTGTACTGTTCTATGTTCTATGTTATGTAGTTACATTGTATATCTTGTGTGGCCCTATTATGTATTCTCATGTATTTTCTTGAATTTTGTTTAATTCCCTTTTCTTCCATGTACTGAATGATCTGTTGAGCTGCTTGCAGAAAAATACTTTTCACTGTACCTCGGTACACGTGACAATAAACAAATCCAATCCAATCCAATCACTGCTTTATATTGTAGTATCTGCAGCTCCCTCTAGTGGCTATTCATGGTACGACATTAACCCTCGTAATGCTGATAGTTATAATACCACAGTTTTGTGGAGTGTTTTTGTTTTTATTTTACTTTTTAAAAATCTTTCAAAAACTAAGTTGATGGCAGGACAGGGTGGGTCAGAATCTGCCCACCAACTTGATGTTGTGGGAACCACCCTTCCCTTTGTTTTTAAAGCCCCTCTGCTATTTCTGCACAAAACAACGCTTTGAAAAAGAATTGAGGGAACCTGAGTTTGAGTTTTCCATAGATATCTGAGTCTATTTTTTTTACTTGAAAGCCTTAATCCATCAAGTGATGCTCCACTAGCCGAATTTGAATCGGCTATAATGTGCAGGGAGACTTTCAGTAACTCCTTATGAAAAGATTGGACCTCATTTGGATTAGTTGAGAACTTAAGCCAAACTCTAGCCTAACACTGTGACTGGGAGAGTAAAGTATACTGTAAACCTGAAATAAAAACAGAAATATTCCCGAAATGCACTGCAGGCCAGGCAGCATCTGTAGATAGAGAAAGAGAGTTAGGAGGGTGAATTTAATGTTGACTCTGGGAATGGGAAACATGGTGGACAGTGTATTAATTATGTGGGAGTTGAAGGGCTGGATTCTCCAGTCACGTGTTTCTCGGCCATGCGCCGTTCGCTGGCGAAGGGATTCTATCCTCCCGTTGCTCGTCAACGGGACTTCCCATTGAAACCACGCAACGCCGCTGCGAAACCCGCTGGCGGGTGTGCGCTGCCAGCGGGAAAAGTGAAATCCGATGACTGGAGGATTCCGGTCAAAATTTCAAAATTACAACAGCATCATTGTGATCATACAAAATTCAGAACTGACTTAAAGTGTAAAATAAATGAATATGATTTCTACCTGAATTCATTTTAAGTGATTACATTTATTTTACCTGTCTATTGCAAATGGTTAGTCTTCTTATTAATGATTGTCTTGATGTAAATTGTACAATATGACTGGATTTTGACAAGGTTTAAGCGTCTTCCCAGACATTAATGATTAATTTTCCAACCTACCTCTTTAATCACCTGTCCTAATATCTCCTTATGTGTCTTCATGTCCAAATTTTGTTTAGAAATTACTCCAGTAAAGTGCCTCGGGAAGTTTCACCATGTTAAAGACACTATGTAAATGCATGGTGATATTGTGACCATAGTAACATTAGCATAAAGACAGGGGGCTGGATTCTCTGTTCTTGTGTCTAAGTGCTGACGCAACGGAGGATCCGTGGTCTTTCACGACGGAAAAGTCGGCGCCACACCCGCACCAATTCTGCTACCGGTGATGGGCTAGCACCGGAACTGTGTGAAGCACCCGCGGAACATGCAAAAAATGGTAGAAGAATCGGCGGGTCCATGCTGGACATGCGCAGGGGCTGACAAGCTGCAGCCGCGCGTATGCCTACTCTGTCCACACACGCACCAATTGCGGCAAAACAATTGACGCCTGTTGTGCTGGACCGCGTACCCGTCCACCCCGACCTCACAGTCGACCTCCTGGCCACACCCCACTACTCCCGACAGCCAGCGGCACGGCTCTCGGCAAAGTATGGTGGTGCTGGACACTGTCCGCATGCCCTCTCTCTCACCGCAGCTGCCACACCAGGCTCACGACCATTGAGATCACACGTGGTCCGCGCTGTCAGGAACTCGGTCCATCAGAGGCAGAGCATAGCAGGTGGGCCCGCTAATGATATTCAAACGGGGTTGCAACTGCGCGCGTCTCGATGACGCCGATTTGGAGGGGGCGGAGCATCACAACCCAGCGCCAAATCAGCATGGGCCGCGATTTCGGAGTCGGGATCCATTCTCCGTCCAATCGCCGTTCCCGATTTCGCCGTCGGGCAACGGAGAATCCCGCCCAAGATATATGGACCTAAAATCACATCATGCCAACATTTCCCATTTTTTGCAAATGCAAATTGCTCTTGCAGGAGACTCTTACTTTCCAATGACCAGTATTCATTGTATCGATTATTATTCTTACAATTCAAGCCAACATTCCTCCAAGAAACTGCACTACTTTGCCTTAAACTTGCATTTTTCTCTCGTTTACTTCCTATTTCCTCTCATGCCCTCCAAACTTGACAATGAAACCCACCTTCTGCTCTCTTGACCCCGTTCCATTAAATTGCTGACACCCGACTTATTATCCTGGCCCCTATGCCAACAGACATTATAAATTGTTATCTCTCCTTGGGTGCTATATCCATCACTTTCAAAGCTCCTAGGCGGGATTCTCCTAAAACCACGGCGTCAACCACTCCGGCGTCGGGCCGACCGGAAGTTGCGGAATTCTCCACACTTCCGGGGCCGGCCGCGGAGGGGTTGGCGCCGTGCCAGCCGGTGCTGAAGGGACTGCGCAGATTAGCGCATGCGCAGAACCACCGGTGTGGTTCGCCGCATGCGCAGGGGGGGCCGGCGTGGAAGGAAGAAGTGCCCCCATGGCACAGGCCCGCCCGCAGATCGGTTGCCCCCGATCATGGGTCAGACCACTGTGGGGGCCCATCCCCGGTTCGGATCCCCCCCCCCCGAGGACCACATCAGCCAGCCTACCGGCCAGGTCCCGCCGTGTGGAACCATGTCCAATCCACGGGGGCGTGACTGGCCAGAAACCGACAGCCGCTCAGCCCATCAGGGCCTGGAGAATTGCCGGGGGCAGCTACCAGGCGTGGCATGATCCCTTCCCACGCCCAAAATCCGGCAGCCGGCGTCGGAGTGGCGGGCCGGGATTCACGCCGTCCCCTCCCAGGATTCTCCAACCCGGCGAGAGGGGGTCAGAGAATCCCGCCCCCTGTCATTGACCCCAATCCAAAAACTCTCCCTTCACCTCTCTCAAACCCATGTCCTTTCTCTAACCTCCCTTTCCTCTCAAGCTTTGATTGTGCTTTCATCTCCAAGAGCAGAGTCCATCTTTCTGTCACTCAATGGTTGAATTTACCTCAAACCAAGAATCATCCTCTGCCAGAATATGAAGTGACTATATTAAAGCAATAATGACATTGTTTCCAATTATGAATATAGTGCATTATCCATCCTTGTACTTCGTAACTTCCCTGTTGCTCTAGACATACTTGAACACACCACCGCTTTCCAATGCCTCTCCTCCATTGTCCAGTTGAGCAGTTTTCCAATCCTCTCATGTGGTTCCATGCTTCCCCACCCTATCATCACCAGAGAATTAAGCAATGGCTTCTCCCCAACATATTTCTTCTGGGATCTCCAAGAATCTATCCTTGTCTCCTTTTCCTGACATCTGGTGACATCATCTGAAGCCAAGTGTCAGGTTCATGATGTCCAACTCCACCTCCCTTTTGACAGCCCATTCACTGTTTTGAAATAGTTAGATTGCGTGTCTTGCAAATTCTCCCAGTTAGACAGCGAGAACACATAAGCCCTCATCATTCCATCCTCTCTCATTCTGTCCTTGCTGACCTGTAAATACAGTTGTCCTTGTCTTTCTCACTTCCAGAATATACTGTTCGGATTGTTGCTTGGTTGGCCTACAGCCTCATCTGAAGCCTGGCTTCCCATAGCCTAAAGAGCACCAAGTCTTAACCTTCTCATCCTCCATGTGCTCACCAACCTACATTAGCTTCTGTTCCCTATCTCAGGTCGCTCCTTTAAGCCTACAACACTCAGAGAATGATATTAATCTAACTCTGTTCTCTTTCAGCAACTCTCCCTCTCTTCAGCTCTCTAGCTTTGGAATTCCTTCTCCAGCTGCTTGTCCTTTACAACCTCCCTTAATCTGGAAAGACCCTCCATCGTACTTAACTCTGTAACTAAGCTGTTGGTCAACGTTCCAATGGGCCTGAGATGGTTGTAGCTGCGACAGGGCATCTAATGGCATCTGCATCAGTTCAACATGGCCCTGCATCCTTCAGCTCAAAAGGCTTCTGTCCAGAAAGGTACTAAAAGTGCAGACTAATAACTGTCGACTTAACCAGTGAGATTGAAGGATTGGGAAAGAAACAGGAAAAGGATTAAGAAGGAGAGTGAATTAATGGAGGTGAATTCAATGTCAAATCAGATACAGGAAGTAAAATAAAGAGCGAAAGATGGATTGGCTTGGGGAGAGAGAGCAAAGTGATAGAAAGAAAATGTAATTTTAAAATGTGGAACGTAAAGTGGCCACAAAACCTGAAGGAATGTGACTCCACACTTATAAAACTTGATTTTTAATGCTAGATAGGTCGATCATTCACAATACTCATGTCAAATGACTTACATAGCTTTTTGTGGAGCATTTAATGGGCAAAAAACAGTAAGTTTTCTGAATTGATACCGATTAGGAAAGGATGATCAGGCTGAGTCACTTCTCCATTAAAAGGAGAAGCCTGAGAAATAGCGTCACCAAAGTTACGAACATTTCTGATGGACTAGGCAGAAAATGCTTGGGGGAAAGCAAAACTGGAAGCCACCAATATAATATTCACTGGGAGAGATTTTGCGGCCTTTCCCGCTGTCACGATTGTCCAGTCCCACCGACGGCAATCTCCTACCATGGGTTCCCCAGTGCCAGAGAGTGTTGACATAGGGAAACCCCATAGACAGTGGGACTGGAATGGAGGATCACCTTTGCTGCCGCAAAACTCACCACAGGGGCTTGAGGAAAATTCTGCCCGTTGTCTTCCAATGCCTCTCCCCCATTATCAAATTGTATGGGAGTGTCCTTCCATGGCTCCGTGCTGTCTCATCCTATCATTGCTAGAGAGTGTCAAACAATGGCTTTCACTCTGCACCATCACATCTGCAGTCTCCCAAGAACCTCTTGCGTCCCTCCCCATTGGTTTTCAATCAATTTACAGCCTTCTGGACTCAACATTGAGTCCAATAATTATGGACAATGAATTTAGTCCCCCATTTTGAGTCTGTTGTTTTTTATTGTTAAGTGCCAGTCTGTCGCTCTTTTTTTTGTCTTTTGCTTTCAGACAGAATGTGTTTATTATTTTGCCATTCACACTCCGTCTGGCCAAATTATTTTTTGCTTTACTACAGCCATTTACTACGGTCTTTGCCTTTTGTTCTATGGCACCTTTGTCATTTAATCGGTCCTCCCTCCTATCTTGTCCCAGACTTCCCTTTTTTTCTTCCTCCCCTTCCCCCTTTCCGTCTCAGTCCTTCTTCTGTTTATTCCCCAATCCTTCAATCTCACGAGACATAAATCCCATTGCATTTCTACCTCCTTTCAGTTCTGGATCAAAATGCTAACTCTGTTTCTCTCGCCACAGAGGCTGCCAGACCTGCGGGGTATTTCCAGCACGTTCCGTTTTTATTAGCATGAGCACATCACTGGCGCCATCACAATGACAGCGTGTCACAGTTGATAAAACTCTATTTCCCTTTTGCTTCAATATCTAGTGTCATGAATTTTAAAATTGGCCCTGCTAAATTTGAATCACCTCACTCAGTTGCTGCCGTGAAGGCTTTTTGGAGAATATGATCAAAAACCATCATCCGTAAACAGCAATACACACAATGTAAAAAAAGGATCAAACACTGAAGGTGGAATGCAATCAATCCCATCACTGGTTACAGATGAGGAGAGTTCTGGAAACAAAGACCTTTGATGGGGATGAAGCAGGCCTATGGCTTAGCTAGGGCCTCAAGTGGGTACATCTGTGCAGACAGCAGGATAGCAATCCAGGAGGCTGCATCTGGGGGAATGATCACCAGAGTCAATTGGGAGACTGGGAATCTCACTATGGAATGTCAGGGGTTGGGGGAGGGCCCTTGGTACGATTGAGGTTCAAGGTTAAAGCAAAGGTCGGGACCGTGGGAGGAGGGGTAGACCAGCCTGGTGCAAGCGAAGCTCAAGGCTTTCTTGTGAAATGCAGAGAGTTCCCCGTCACAAAGGAAAACGTTGAATAAAACTTGTAAATGTGTCATTCGTGCCTCGTCTGGTCTAAAATTGTTTTCAATAAACAATCTGCTTTAAATAAAAACAGAAAATCCTGGAAATACACAAGTCGGTCAGGTAACATTTGTTGGGAGGCCAGGATTTTTATAGCAATGGAGCGACTCGCAGTCATTGCCAAATCCCGGGCCCTCAGGAACTTGAGGATGCCGGTGGTAAACAAACATTAATTTATTAAACTATTTACAGAGTTCTGCTCAAAGCAGCATATCACTCCCAGTACAGTCCTTGCTGAGAGAACTAACCACACCAGACCCTGCTTTGGGTCGGCGTTTATCTAAGTTCATAATGAGCCTCAGGCAGGTGGCCTCCGCACCCTATCTGAGGAGCTCATACTCCAAGAGTCCCATGGGCAGATCAATAATGGTTTCCCCGTGGTCCTTATGGGATTTATGACACCCCTCCCTCCCTCAATCCGAAAGTGCCCCCTCAGCCACCGCTGGTGGGGTCCTCTGCATCGCCTTGCCCGGGGCTGGGCTGAGCCTGCTGCGTCTCCAGGTCGGGTGGACTGTATCGATTCGCCGTTTCCAGGCCGCCCTCCGAAGATTTACCGCTGGGACCTCAGTCCGCGATACGCCGCAATCTGTCGGAATGCTTTCCTTTATTCCATGTCGGATTCAGAGTCACCCAGACGGCTGGGTCCCCAGGCTAAAGGCATCCCCTGACGCAGTGGAGATGTCAATATTGTCAGTTGGGTGTCGATCTGTGTGGTTTCCTGCTTCATCACATGGTCCAAGTGTTTACGGTGAATCTTCCCCCGAATCCTGACCCTATACGAGACAGGACCCCTTACAAACATTAGGGTTTCACCACTTAGGCCACTGAAGCATGAAAGGATGTGAATGGATCAAAGCTGCAGGTGGTGTGGAAGCTGTCAATCACAAACTGCTGCTAGAAAGTTATGAATGTCTTGCAGCTCATGGATCTGTGGGAACCAGATGCAGGCACAGCTGCTGGCCTTTGAGGAATGGACACATGGAGCTGCAAGGTAAGAATTACAGCTGCAATGCTTCATACTGCCCCTGTCTGGAATCCTCTCTAGCTTCCAGACAGGGGTCTCCTTTCTGCGTGTGTGTGTGGGGTGTCTATGGAGGGGGTTACTTTCTGCATAGGAACCCAGTGCGGGTCCTCCCATTACAGAGTGGCCAGGAGGGGTCCCCCGGTTGCAGGGGTCCCTGGGGGGGTTCACCCATTACAAGGGTCTCCATGGGGGCCCTCCTATTACAGAGGTCCATGGCGGAGTCCTCCTATTACAGAGGTCCCTGCCCCCCCCACCCCCATTACAGAGGTCCCTTTGGGGGAGGTGCTGCTAGATGAGGCATGGGCAGGCAGTGCATTGTTGAGGGGGGTCAGAGGTGGCCCTCGGACGAGCTCGGATGGTCTCTATCAATGTGGCTCTGGCATGGTGGACCTCATGGTGAGCCCATTGGCCCCTCGAGATCCACCACGTCAGGACCGCCGTGGTATAAACCACAAGCGATCCGGACCCACGTAATTCCCAATCACAGGCACCAGAGAATCACGGGAGGCCGGAGCATAGGACGCCTGTCCTGCTAAATAGATGCAAATGTCATTAAGACCCATTTGTATTTATCTACAACCCCCCCTTCGCTCACGCCGCCAGCGGAGGGTCTGAGCATTGTGTTCAGACCGGCGCCCGGTGCCGATCCCAATTTTGTCCCGACGCCCAACTCTCCGTCCCACGGGGAACATATTCCGGGTGCCCGGTGCCGATATTCCACCAATGCCCAACTCCCCGTCGCACGGGGAACATATTCCAGGTGCCCGGTGCCGATATTCCACCGATGCCCAATTCTCCGTCCCACGGGGACCAGATTCCGGGCATTCTGGGACGCGAAGCCACAATGGGGACGGCAGCACCAGTGTTCATTTCCATAGTCACTGAATGACCATTGACCTGTAATGTGACCCAAATTGGTGCTACTTTAGGAGCCGCGACACAATTCAATTGCATTAAACCGTCCTCTTCATCCAGGGTGCCCACGCGCAAAGCCCTGGTTCACGGCGATCTGGGTGGTTGTTGTGGACAGCGTTCTCTGCGTCAAACCTGATGGCCCTAACTGTGACGGGTTCGCCTCTCACATCCTTGGCAATGCGGCTTGCTGTTGTCATCATCCTCGGGGAAGGAAACCACCCGGTCAGTGGTAGCACCCGAGGTTCTAACCCTAATATGGAATTGCCTGAGGCTGCCCCTTTGGAGGAAGCCTAACCAGACAGGTATCATCCCATGATGCAAGGGAGTTGGAAAGGAAGTGTCCGCCAAACTATAGACGCCATAATCCTTTGACCCCTGCAGCTCCTGCACTCCTTTCTCCGAGTGCTCTTGAGATAGTGCAAGTCCAATGGCCCATTTCAATCTACGGTGGGTTCTGCCAATGGGTTCCTCTGAGTGGCCGTGTTGTTGATGCCACACATGAGTCGATCCTTCACCATCTCAGAGAGGAACGGCCCAAACTCACAATGTTCAGCCAGACATCTTAAGCAGGTCAAGAAGTCAGTAACACATTCTCCCGGAGACCACACTGCTGTGTTAAAATGATACCACTGCATAATTGTAGAAAGCTTTGGGGTCATAATGTTCCGAAACCAATATGACTAGTTCACCAAAGGATCTGGAATACAGCCGGATAAGTCAGACTCTTAATGATCACAAACGTCTGGACCCCTCAAGCGGTCAGAAGCAGGACCTTCTGACGGTTTTCCCCAAAAATTCCGTTTGCCTGGAAAAGTTACCTCATGCGCTCGGCATACTGGTCCCAGGCTTCCAGGCCTATGTGAAAGGCTTCCAACTTTCTGAATAACTGCATCTTAAATGGTTACACGTTACGTCACAAGCAGCAAACTCTGGAAGTCAGGCAGCTCTACGAGCGAGTCCAGAGTTTCCTTTAGTCCTCGTTGCCAGTTTAGTAACTTGAGGACGGTAAATGAACATTAATTTATTAAACAAATTACAGCTCAAAGTAGTATGTCATTCCCAGTACAGTCCTTGCTGGGTAAACTGAAGAGACCAGGCCCTACTTTGGGCCAGCTTTTATTTCAGTATATAACGAGCCCCAAGCAGGTGACCTCTACCCCTTATCTGGGAAGCTTGTACTCTACGAGTCCCACAGGGAGATTAATGATGGTTTACCCGTGGCACTCATGGGGTTATGACAAGGTCGGAACTTGGAAGTGCCAACTCCAAACACCATTTTCGCAAGGGTGGGAATGTGACGAGTTGCATTTTGCACATGCACCTTTCATGGAGGCTGATGCTCATATAAATCAGCAGCTGCCTCCACTTGTATCTAATTGCGGTGGTCCAGGGGTGGGAAACATAAAATGTGCAGGTGACACCGGGTACGAGCAGGTCAGAACTTTGTGGAGCCCTTTGGAGGGGTACCCTTTGGAAGAAGCAGGGTACCTCATTGTGTATGGTCCTGAGATCAGGTGCCCTTTAGGGGAACATAGATGCCTCTTAGGAGAGGTAAGATGCCCCCTGGGATTGTGAGAATTAAGCTTGAATATGCATGAAAAAATGCATAGACCCACTAACTGGCAAGCTCACTGGAACTGTCTAAAGTGTCAAAATGAATTGCTAAAGCAACTCTCAGAAGCTACTGAATGCTGCATGGGGCATGTATGGAAAGGTGTGAGGGATGAAGCCTGGTGTGCTGTTTTATGTCCTATTGTTTTTCTTACAAGTTTCAGCCTAGTACTGGAGAAATGAGGCACATCTTCTGCCCAGCCCGCATCCTCAATCTCCACCCTCCGCACTCCTTCCGGATAGCCCTGCCCGATTCCCAGTGAGCTCCGCCAGCTTGGACCGAAAATCCCAATGCCCAGGCCGCTTTCTCCTGGGATGGGTTTGTGGGGCCGGGAAATATCCCAATTGTGGGCTCACGGCCTGGGAACCAAAATTCAGGCCAGAGTTAGCACTTTCAAATCTGTGACTTTTCATTAAAGCCAAGGAAAGTTTGGTTATAAGCAAGGGAACACACGGGTTGGCGGGGGTAGGGGTGGAGAAGAACTAAACGGCTAGATGTGCAATAATGGGTAAAGATATTGAGGCCAGATTTTTCCAGCGCTCCCTGCGGCAGGCATTCCCGTGGTGCAAGTTGCTCTCCATTAGCTGCCGGTGGGGTCATCAGTCTCCTAATGGCAATTTACGTAGCTCTTCTCGCCAGTGGGAAAGGCTAGACAATTCTGGCCTTTTTCTAAAGGTTATATAGAGTTGTAATGGGTAAGGTAAAGAAACAAATTGTGCCTCAGTGAGGTGGATAGGTAAGAGAAAAACATAAAGAAGAAAATGAAACAAGCCAGCAAAAAAAAACAAACAAAATAAAATGGAGATAAAGGGTACAATCTGAAGATCACCAAGAAGAATCTTTTGTTTCTTCATTTTATTCCTACCCCATTTGACTTTTGTTGCATTAAAACCTTTTACCATTTGCCCTTAGTGTCCACAAAAAAAGGTTAGGAGGGGTTATTGGATTACAGGGACTGGGTGGAAGTGAGGGCTTAAATGGGTTGGTGCAAACTCGATGGGCCAAATGGCCTCCTTCTGCACTGTATGTTCTATGTTCTATGTTCATTTTGAGCTGGATTCTCCGGTCCCCCAGCCGCCTTTCTCTTGATGGTGCAATTCTTTCCTCCCGCTGCTTGTCAATGGGATTTCCCGTTGAAGCCACCCCACGCCACCGGGAAACCCGCCAGCAGCGTTGGGCTGTCAGTGGGAAAAGGGAATGCTAACGGCTGGAGAATTCTGGCCTTCCTGTCCTCTGCACACCAATATTTCCCTCTGTGTGCTCAGGGGTACGTTTATACTCAAACACATTTGATATATATTCTTCCTTTTTAAAAAAACAACTTACAAGAAAACATTTGGTCTATTGAGAGTCACGGCACTCAAGGGGTTAAAACACTATATTAGGCAAAAATAAACATAATGGGCGGGATTCTCTGTTGCCCGACGCCAATATCGTAATTGGCGATCGGGTGGAGAATGAACTCCAACGCCCAAATCGGGTCCGACGCTGGCCAGTCATGCTCCGCCCCCTCCGAAATGGCGTCATCGCGTCACGCGCCACGCTGTTGCAACAGCGTTGGCACAGCATCGGCTCCTCCCCCAATGGGCTGTGTTCCAGAATCAGTGAGGGGTTGGCGCCGGTTTTTTGGCCGTAGAACTCCTGCAAATTCTCCATTTGAGCCGGCACTTACCCGCTGAAACGGAGAATCCAGCTCAGTATATCTGCGGACAGTCAAGGAGTGGAAAAAGGGGAACTATCCTACCACCTCGCTCCTGTGTGTAACATATTAACGCTGTCCATGTCTTAAATCATTCTTTGGGGATTTGGCTTTTCATTTCTTCAATTGTCCTTTCCTCAACTGTGTTCACCTCCTTCGACATACTTGTGATAACTCTGCAGCCTCGACTGTTTTGCGACAACTGGTGTCTGGGTACTGTGCAGTGTTTTGCAGTTCATACATTAAGTTGGGCTGGATGGCATTCAACTGTTGCCATCTGTGTGAAGCAGCAGTACGTAGTTTATTTATTACTAAAGTTTGAGCTGCCCAGGGGACTGAGGTGTTGACATCACCAGAGAGGCCTGATTTCATCCTTGAAACCCGAATGTAGCAGCATCAAAGTGGACTGATGGCTTCAAGAAGGTTTTAAAAAAGACTAGAAGAGAACTGATCTACACTGTTGTTTTACACTCAAACTCCCAAAATGGATGTGACTTGAAAGTTTGATATCCGAACAAGGACATTTCAATTAAGTGCCAGTGGGGTGTATGAATAGATGTTAGAATTTCTAGAGTTGCTTTTTATAAATAACGTAATAAATAACTACATGGATTGTGCAATATCATTAGTGATTAGCTGCACTGCCCTCCCTGCCCTCAGTAAGTTAAAAAAAAATGAATGCACAATATCACATGACATTTCACTGGTACGGCTGCTATAAATTATTTAAGCAGAGATTAAAGCAAAATCAATTTAATGAAAAAATAGACCTGTTATCAAATTATCCATGTAGGGCTTAAGTGAGTAAATCATAAATTGATGAAAGCATCATTCACTACATCATTTTTTGCATTAGCATTATTCGCATTGAAATATTAAAAGCCATCGATTCATGAACATCCTCATTATTTGAATAGAATAATTGCAAATATCAATGTGATAAAAAATTATATACTATAAATTTCAAAGTGGTTGCTGTGAACATGACATAATACGCATTTAAAACATCGACCTGCACTCGCTCTGCATTTTCTTTTCTCCCCTATCTACTCTCTGAGCCTTGTAGCTTATTCCTCCTGGGAATGGGTAAATATCATTGGTTCTAATTGATAATGTAATTGAGAACCAGCCAAAGATAATTTCTAATAACACAAATAGGATGATACTGATGATCCCTCTCCTTACTGTTGCGCAGGAGAATGCTAATGGCAGATTCCTCATCTGGAAAGAGAGCCTTGTGCTTCCTAAACTGTAATTTTAGTAATGCTTCAGGACTCATCCCGATTCCTCCTGAATCAATTTTTCTTTGCCTAAGGCCCTGTGAGCATTGAGATGTGAAGAGTTAAACAGATGATGTTGAGGCAGAGGTTTATTACATTTGTCCTTTGTTGCCTTAAACATTCTGGTGTAGCTTAACTTTTACTTTTTTTGAATAAAACACTGAGGAACTGAGTTACAGGACTTCTAATTAGTTTTAACAGCAAGAAAATTACATTTATTAAACATGAAAAAATTGGATTGTGATACAATACTCCTTTACTCCCTCCTTAGTTTAATTTACACACAGGCTTTAGGATTAAGACAGATTACAAAGTACATCTTAATCTACAATGGTCTCATTAACAGCAAGTCCCTTTTAAGCACACAAGATGACTGTGGGCAAATACACTCTCCACTCTGTACCAGAAGTGAATGTTTGTGGCTGTCTCCTCAGAATCCCTCCCATATGATTGAGAGAGTTTCCCAACTTCACTCCCAAAAACGCACTTTAAAATATTCACTCATAATTAAGCTTTCTCGTAATGGTTAACATTCCAAAATACACCAGGTCGGGGTATTGTTAACATTGGCTGGGCTGGGGGTGGTCTGGGTTTGGGAAAAGTTAGCAAACGTTGTACTGTGGGAAAGGGGGCCCGCGTCCACGCGCAAATCTCCCGGAGATGTTCGTCCTGCTTCTGTGCCTGTATTAAATCTTCGATTTCTGTCTGTGAGACCTGAACTGCACTCACAGGGGCGCTAGCTGGTGCGCTAGCTGGGGGTGTCCAAACGTGACCTTGCCTGGAACCTGCTTTGGCCAGTGCGTCGGCTTTTACATTTCCAGGGGGGGATGATCTATGGTGACTTCTAACTTTGATAATGCCATATGTCCTATCCTTTGCCTTTTCTAGGATATGGCGGAGTAATGGGGCTGATGGAAGGGGCTTCCCGTCTGCGGAGACAAAACTTCTTGTCCTCCACAGGGGGAGAAAATCTGTTAAACTGTTACAGACATATAAACTGTCCGAATATATGTCTGCTGGGCTGGGGAACGAATCTGGGTGGTCCACTATATATGCAATGGCCGCGAGCTCTGCTGCCTGCGCGCCTAAGTGACCTGGTAATTTTAATGCAATCTCTTCTAGTGCGCGACCCTGCGCATCCTCAACGTAAATCCCGCATCCTGTGATGCGTTCACAATCTAAAACTGTGGATGAACCGTCCACATATATCTTTAGTGGGGCACACGTGTCTGTGTGCTGGGTGCTCTGGCTTGAGTTCCCTATCTTCCTGGGGGGCGTCTTTGCAATGAAGGATCCTGTGTTGTGTAGGGGTGCTACAATCTCACATTCATGGGGTTGTCCTGGATACTGTAGGTTGTCCGCTAAAAATGTGTGTTTTGGTCCATTTAACTGTTATGTCCCGTCCTTGTAACAGTAGTGTCCACCTAGCTGCTCTTATCTGGCTCACTGAACCGTTCTTCAGTCGACCGTCTAAAAGTAACTGTGTGGGGGTGTGCTCGGTCAAAATGGTGATGGGATTAAGTCCGGTAATGTACGAGAAGTACTGAACTGCCCAAAATACTGCTAGTAGGTGCCTCTCGCAGGCTGAAAATCCCTGTTCTACAGGGTCTAACAGTCTGGAGGCATAAGCCACTGGTCGTAGATGCTCGTGCCGTTCCTGAAGGAACACGGCCGAGAGGGTCAGATCGGTGCTAACTACCTCTATTGCATAGGGGGAGAGTTGGTTTGGAACTTGTAGCGCGGGTGCTGCGCTGAGGGCTTTCTTTAATTCTTCCACAGCCTCTGTATGCTGCGGAAGCCATTCCCAATGGGCTCCTTTCTTAAGGAGGTCTGAGAGTGGGGCTGCCTTTGTCGCAAAACCATCGATATCGTTCCGACAGTACCCAACCAGTCCTAAAAATGACCGGAGGGCTGAAACATTCTGGGGAAGGGGCAATTTGACAATCGATTCAATGCTTTTGAACTCGATCTCGCGTTTGCCGTGCGTGATGACTGTACCCAAATACATCACTTGATTCTCTAATATTTGGGCCTTTCTGGGGTTAACTTTACATCCAATGTCTTGTAAAATTTCCAGGAGCTCGGCCAGAAGCGTGATGTGCTCTGCCTTTGTGTCTGTCTGCAGTAATAGGTCGTTCACATACTGTACCAGACATTCGGGTGGGGAAAATTTGCTAATCCATTTGCCAGCTGTCGGTGGAAAATGGAGGGTGAATTGTGGAATCCTTGTGGGAGGCATGTCCACGTATATTGCTGTCCTTTAAATGTAAAGGCAAATTTGTACTGGCACGCCTTTGCCAATGGGATTGCCAGAAGCCATTGCTAATGTCCAATACCGTGAAATATCCCTGCTTGAGCATGGTCTCGGGACTTGTTGCTACCGTGGGGGCTACTGCTGGCGTTACTTTGTTGAGTTCCCGATAATCTATGGTCAGACGCCATGATCCGTCGGGCTTCTTCACTGGCCAAATAGGCGCATTATTAGTTGAGGCTACTGTCCTAAGTACACCCTGCTCTAATAAGCTCTCTATAACTTTTCCAATTTCTCCCTCTGCTTCTAGGGGAAATCGGTACTGTCTCTGTGGTCTTGGGTCAGGTCCAGTAACTTGAACTTGTCCAGTCATTCTGCCGCAGTCGTGCCGGTGACTGGCAAATGCTGTCCTGTGTCGGTTCAAAACTGCCCTAACCTCACGGGGCCTCACGGTAGCATGGTGGTTAGCATCAATGCTTCACAGCTCCAGGGTCCCAGGTTCGATTCCCGGCTGGGTCACTGTCTGTGTGGAGTCTGCACGTCCTCCCTGTGTGTGCGTGGGTTTCCTCCGGGTGCTCCGGTTTCCTCCCACAGTCCAAAGATGTGCGGGTTAGGTGGATTGGCCATGCTAAATTGCCCATAGTGTAAGGTTAATGGGGGGATTGTTGGGCATACGGGTTACGTGGGTTTAAGTAGGGTGATCATTGTTCGGCACAACATCGAGGGCCGAAGGGCCTGTTCTGTGCTGTACTGTTCTATGCTCTATGCTCTAACCTGTTTGTCCGTGCTAAGTGTGGTCGGGTCAAAACAATAGTCGCCTACTGCGCTAATCCTATTTGCATACTCTCCTACTGTGAGAGTTGCGGGTGGTCTGTCAGATTTTGCCATTCTCCAGACACACTGATTGACTGGATCGAACGACAGGCTGTGGGCATTCATAAAATCAATACCCAGTATGTGTTCTGCTGTGCGAGGCAGATTAACTAATACCACGGGGTGTCTGGTGGAGATGTTCCCAAGCTGAATTGATATAGGGGTTGTAATGTGTCCCTGCTGTGAGTGACCTGTAAATCCGCTGAGTGTAATTGTGGATGTGGTGGGCCACGTGTCTGCCTGTGCTGTAGTGGATGAGTTAATGGTTGTGCGGGATCCTCCTGTGTCCCAAAGTAATTCTATGGGCTTCCCTCTAATCTTTGCTGTGACCACCGGCCTTCCGGATTGGTCCCAGAGGGTGTCACAGACCCAAGTGGGGGAGCCCGAACACCGTCAGTCCGTTCCGTCCACATTGGTCTGTCCTGACTGCGTCCCTATACTGTGGATAGGCTTTGCTTTGTTCCTGGTCAGAGTGCCTGTCTGCTGGCCTCTCTGAGATTTCTGTGGGGCGTTGCATTCCCTAGCAAAATGCCCTAACTGTCCGCAGTTGTAACATTCCTGCGACTTCTGTGGGGGGCTGTTCTTTCCTTTGTTTACCCATGCGGGGTTTTGGTGTGCTCTTACTGCCTGTATATCTGCTGTAGCCTGAGCTTCTTCTGGGGTCTTTACTTTAACCTTGCGTTGGACGGATTGTTCTCAAGCGCGGGACAATCTTTTCAAAACCCATTTTTCATTATGGGCCTCTTCTGAGGGGTCATAACTGCTGCAGACATTCTGTCCTGCATCTGTGACGTGGGAGATTATGGTGCGGGTCCATTTAACCATATTGTCGCAGGTTAAATGTACTCGGTCGTTTAAATCGCCAAAAACGGCAGTGAAATGAATCCACAGCCTTCCTGCGAATGCTGTGGGATGCTCTGTCCTCTTCTGCCTACACTTATTTAGGTCTTCGACTAGGTCTCCCCTATTGTACCCTATTGCGTCTAAAATGGATGTATGCATTTCCTCTAGTGTGCCTCCTCCAACGTTCTGTGGATCGGGGAGGGCTACAACTACTGATGAGTCTAAACTCAACACTGTGAGCTTTACGTGCTCTCGCTCATCCAGGCCATACACGGTAGCCTGTTGCTTCACTTTTGCGAAAAATTGGTGGGGGTCTGCAGTGGGGAGGAACGGGGTGATTTTCTCACACGCGTCCCTGAGTTGCGTTACAGTTAAGGGGTGGTGTAGGTGATGTCGGGTGCGCCGTCGGTAGTTGCCTTTCTTTGGGTGGTGACTGGGTTCATAGGTGCGGGTGCTATCTGATCTGTGGGAGGTTGGGGCGCTTTCCTTTTCTGTTGCGCTGCTGGCGCACATGTTCCCTGAACATAGCGCTGCGCTGTCTCGCTCAATTCTTGCCAATCTGGGGCATTTTCCTCATCTAACTGGGTTCCAAATGTCTCTTGGAACCCATTCGGCACAGAAAGCAGAGATTGCAGCTGCGCAATCTGCTTCCTACACTTCGCGTGATCCACTGTGCTCTGTCTTTGCTCAGTGGTGGCAGCATGGAGTGCTCTTAAAGCTGCCTTTAGGTCAGAGCATTGCCTTTGCAGTGCCTCTACCTGCTTCTCTGAATTTTCCCTTATCAGAACTGCTCGCTGCACATCCTGATAGGCGTTCTCATACTGGGTTTGGGAACTGCTCAGATGGACCAGACAAGACTGATGTGCCCTTTTGGCATCATCCACCTCTCTATCCTTCTCTGCCAGCTTCCTTCTTAACTCTAGGTTTTCCTTTTCGATGTCCCTGACATCCACTTTGCTCATCCTATTCCTTTCCTCTAATTCTTTGCGGAGCGTCCGAACGACCTCCTCTGTGCCTCACAATTGTGCCAAGCAGGACACAATTGCCATTGGCTTGCGTACTTTTCCTAAACTCTTCTTGTGAATTTGAGAAAGGTTCTCCCACCAAGTATGTCCTATACTCCCGGGACCTGCCTCCTCATTCACACAAAACTCACTCCAAAGGGGCCATCCTTTCCCTTGAGGTATTTCCTGAGATCCAGCTCCCATACGGGACACTGGCCTACTCTGCTACTGTTCGTCGCTGCGACCACGAACTGCTCTGGGTTCATGAGGCGTTCCATTGCCTGCATGGCCATGTTCTCTTTCTCTCTTTAATTTAGAACAAGGGATGATAAGGTAATGCTTTTAAATACGGGTACGGCTTTCGCTATGTTCCAATTATAAAACTCCCGACAGTTTGACGCAACAAAAATCTCTTGGTTTAACCTTACAACCCTGTTAGTTACGCATACAATTTTAATAACTACCCATGCATACGCTAAAAGGATTAAGCTATTCCTATCGCTAAATAAACTAATACTTATCTCGAAGGAACTGCTGGGTCAGGAAACAAGGCCTCTTGCTCTGCTCTGGTCTGCAGACTTCAGGTTGGTATAAGTTAAAAGGGGTCAGGAGTGTCAATCTCTGGTAGCGATCGTTGTGAGACACTTACTTGCTGGCGGCTGCTGTCCGAACCCTTTCCTCTCTCTCGTTCAAGGTCTTCTTGGCAAAAGCTGGTCGAGGTGCTGGTCCACGGAGGAGTGCTAGTCAAAGAGAGAGGAGGGCTGGACGAGAAGACTGAACCATGTGTGGGACCTGTCTTTTATAGGTCCCAGGGATCTGCGCCCCTTTGGGCGGACTCCCTTACCTGCTCGGAATCGATTGGGTCTCTTCCCAATCGATATGTTTGAATCCCCCCAATACTGAGGCTGTTCCTTAGCTACTGGGCGGGCTCTCAGGCTCTTTGTTTTCGTACCTTGCTGGTGCCCGAGTGTCTGGTATCCTTTACAATGTTGCAGTTGCTTCCCTATTTGTGTCCATTGTATCTGGAATCGTTCCATTAACATGCTAATTATCCCAGTGATTGCCTCATTAGTATGCGGAATGTTCGTTTCGGTGCTGTCTGCTTTCTTAGCAGACAGAATCCACACCTGCTGGGTGCAGCCTGCTGGCGCTGCAAACATTGTCCATTTTATCCTATATGCTTTGCGTTCCTCCATTTTGTATTCAGGGAAATGGCCAACTTCGGTGGCTACACAACCCATTCCTGCGCCTCGGCCAGGGCCTGCACAGTGTAGCCATCTGACACGGCCACTTCCAACTAAGCACAGAGCAACTCGCAAAGACTGATGGGTAAAATGGACAATCCAAGAGTCAGGCAGGTTCTGAGCCTGAAATGCATATCCGTCAGCAAAGTACGGACGGTATCGAAACCCCGTTCCATTAACATGTTAATCAGGTCGATTAGCAGGTGATGGCCCATCTCCCCCAACATAAAGGACAGGTACTCCAGCAACCGGGACAGTCCCAGACATTTCGGCACTACTCCCTGTCCAAGGGAAACGCAAACAACAGGGTCAGTGACCGCTTGAGACACGCCCAGTCATCCAGATCCCCGCCCACTGATTGGCTAAGGAATCGAACGGAGTGATCAGGGATCACCCAATTAGTAAAGCCCAAATCGAAGGACCGCCCAAAAGAGCGCGAAAGCCCCTGAGTATAAAGGAAGAGTTCGCCATATGCTCGCTCTCTTTTGGTCTTGGTACCCCGGTCACGGCCATTGCCAATCGCAGCAACACCGGAAGCAAGTTAGAGTTCAACGCCCACTACCAGAAGGACGAGCCCAGCCGAGCAGCAGTTACCACTTCGAACCCAAGAGATCCTGAACAGCGGCCACTGTTTCCTGACCTAAACCGGGTGCCCGAAGTTAAGTACAGGTTGTCTTAGTAATAGGTGTAGTTAACTTATAGTGTTTATGTTGCATGACTGATTATATGTAAATAATGAAATGAAAATCGCTTATTGTCACGAGTAGGCTTCAATGAAGTTACTGTGAAAAGCCCCTAGTCACCACATTCCGGCGCCTGTCCGGGGAGGCTGGTACGGGCCTTGAAGCACCCTTGACCTTGAACTAACTAACTGGTGTTTGGCTCTTTGATCGATAGCCGGTTGAAACTTGTGGTGGTATCATTCGATACCTGGCGACTCTAAGCATTCAGACATAGACAATATAGAAAGAAGGTAAATTCACTGATTGCCCTAATTGAAACAGAACCAGAGTGAAGGGCATAGTAAAGAGAGATCGGCAACAACAGAATGCCCTCGGCCTTGGACATGTTGATCCGTAGCTTTAACCCTCATCCCAATGCCTTAATCGTGGACACCACCCGTGCGGTATTGGCCTGGGTGGCATGCGTGGTCGGCACCACTGTCTGCTCCTGCATGCTTTGGACACCTCCACCTGTGCCTGCAGGTACTGGATGATCGCCGACAACCCCTCATGTAGTCCCTGGCGCTGCGACTGCATCTCCACAGTCGGTGAGACTGAAGCCCGAAACCCCTCTGGACGGCAGCCAGTCCCTGGGGTCGGCCCACCCTCCGACCGTCCGCCCCCTCGGGAGTTCCTACCTCCACCTGATGTATGGCAGCAGCTGTGTGGTACACACCAGATAGTGTCCCAGGAGCCTCTCCATCAAGTGTCCAACTGAGGTGAGTGTCTCTGAGATGGTGGAGGGTGTTGGAGACAGCCATAAGAAATGAATGGTCATCCCTGGACTCGAGCTCCAGGGTGTCTTGGGTCGGAGGCCCATGGCTCGTGTTAGAGCTGCTCTCCTCATCACTGTGTGGCACCCGGGGCTCCGGCTGTGGCACTGGCTAGGGGCGGAGGACAACAGATTGGCCCACCCAATCACCAGCAGATCCTGCAAGACACAAAACAAGATGCATGATTAGACCGCAGGGCAGGGTGGCTGGGGGTGGGGGGGTGGTGAAGGTTGTATGGGGCTGAAAGTAGAGAATGCTTCTCATTCCACCCAAAGAGCTATTTGATGCACAAATGCAAGAATAAGCAGAGTCTGTCTAGCAGCAATAGAATGAACAGTGCAGCATCAGTAAGAAGATTTTTCTGCGAGTGATCGGACCATTCTTCAGATGAACAATGTGAAGATGGCAAAGTACCCCCATAACACATCTGTGGTGTTACTGATCAATGGCAGACCATGAAGAATGGAAGTAGACACAGGAACGGCTGCTACCTTAGCAGGGGAACAGACGTAGAGATATCTTTGAGAAGGGGCTCAGCCTCTGAGGCTGCAGAACAGATTGGCTACCTACACCGGGGAGGCCCTTTAGATAGTTGGCCAAAACACCTGTGAGTTATGGGCAGCAATTTGTCCCACATCCATTAATCGTGGTGTCTGGCCAAGGACCAAGTCTAATGGGCCATGACTGGCTTCAGGAAATTAAACTCAGCTGTTTGGAAGCTTTCAAAATCAAGGAAGGGGATGCATGAAGTAATCCAGAAGTATCAGGATGTTTTTCAGGGTGAACTTGGAAAACCCAAAAGTTTAAAGGCAAAAATTCAAGTAGACCCAGAATCCACCCCAGAGTTTTCCAGGGCTAGACCTGGGCCCTATGCATTGCTTGAGAAAGTGGAGTCTGAGCTAGAAAGGCTTGAAGAATGGTATCATCAAGCCAATCCAGTTCGCTGAATGGGCAGCCCCTATAGTGCCTGTTGTTAAACCAGACAAAACAGTCCGCATTTACGCAAACTATAAATTAACAGTAAACCAAGCAGCAAAGCTGGACAGATACCCTAGCCCGCAGATAGCAGATTTATATGCAAGACTGACTGCGGGACATTCATATATGAGATTGGATATGAGTCATGAAACGAGTGTTTCATCTGCTCGCACCATATTTCAAAGAATCATGGAAAGTATATTACAAGGCTTGCCGTATGTTGCCATATATTTGGATGATGTAATGATTACTGGTGCAATTGCCCTCTTAGTCTACTGTTCAACATCAGTAAAGTGATGGAAGGAGTCATCAACAGTGCTATCAAGCGGTGCTTACTCAGCAATAACCTGTTTATGGACGCTCAGTTTGTTTTCCGCCAGGGTCACTCAGCTCCTGACCTCATTGCTGCCTTGGTTCAAACATGGACAAAAAAGAGCTGAATGCCAGAGGTGAGGTGAGGGTGACTGAACTTGACATCAAGGCAGCATTTGACCGAGAGTGGCATCAAAGAGCCCTAACTAAACTGGAGTCAATAGGAATCAAGGGAAAAACTCTGCTGGTTGGAGTCATACCTAGCACAAAGGAAGATGATTGTGGTGGTTGGAGGTCAATCATCTGCAGGAGTTCCTCAGGAGAGTTTCCTAGGCCCAGCCATCGTCAGCTGCTTCATCAACGACCTCTCTTCCATCATAAGGTCAGAAGTGGAGTTGGTTGCGGATGACTGCACAATGTTCAGCACCATTTGCGACTCCTCAGATAATGAAGCAGTCTATGCCTAAATGCAGCACCATCTGGACAATATCCAGGCTTGGGCTGACGTGACAAGTTACATTTGCGCCACACAAGTGCCAGGAAATGACCATCTCCTACAAGAGAGGATCTAACCACCGCCCCTTGACATTCAATGGCATTACCATTGCTGAATCCCCACAATTAATATCCTGGGGGTTAATATTGGTGAGAAACTGAATTGGACTAGCCATATTAATACTGTAGCTACCAGGGCAGGTCAAAGGCTAGGAATCCAGTGGTGAGTAACTCACCTCCTGACCACCGCAACGCCCCCCTGCCCGTCCCATCACAGCTAAAGCCTGTCCACCATCTATAAGGCACAAGTCAGGAGAGTAATGGAATATTCTCCACTTGCCTTGATGATTTCATCAACAACACCCAAGAGGCTCAACACTATCCAGGACAAAGCAGCCCGCTTGATTGTTCCTCCTTCCACAAACATTCAAACCCTCCACCACCGACAAACAGTGGCAGCCGTATGTACCATCTACAAGATGCACTGCAGGAACTCACCAAGTTTCCTTAGACAGCACCTTCCAAACCCATGACTACTACCATTGAGAAGGATAAGAGCAGCAGATACCAGGGAACCTTACCGCCTGGAGGTTCCCATCCATGTCACTCATCACCCTGACTTGGAAATATATTGCTGTTCCATCACTGTCGCTGGGGCAACATCCTGGAACTCCCTCCCTAATAGCACAGTGGGCGTACCTACACCTCAAGGACTGCAGCGGTTCAAGAAGGCAACTCCCACCATCTTCTGACCAGCAACTAGGGATGGGCAATATATGCTGATCGAACCACATCCTAGAACATAGAACATAGAACAGTACAGCACAGAACAGGCCCTTCGGCCCTCAATGTTGTGCCGAGCCATGATCACCCTACTCAAACCCACGTATCCACCCTATACCCGTAACCCAACAACCCCCCCCTTAACCTTACTTTTATTAGGACACTACGGGCAATTTAGCATGGCCAATCCACCTAACCCGCACATCTTTGGACTGTGGGAGGAAACCGGAGCACCCGGAGGAAACCCACGCACACAGGGGGAGGACGTGCAGACTCCACACAGACAGTGACCCAGCCGGGAATTGAACCTGGGACCCTGGAGCTGTGAAGCATTTATGCTAACCACCATGCTACCCTGCTGCCCCTGTAGAAATGAATTTAAAATAACTGAAGAAGAACACTTGGATAATCTTGAAGAAATACTGAGAAGAATTTAGGAGGCAGGAGTTCACCTAAAAAGAGAAAAATGCACTTTCCAGGCCAGCAAAGGTGCTTACCTTGGTTACTGTGTTCTTGGCCAGGGACTGCATCCTACGGAGGACAAAGTAAGGGCAATAAAAGAGACACCGGCCCTTACGAACACTTAATCATTCTTGGGGATGATTAATTATTACTGCCTTTTCCTTCCAAATCTGTCAACAATTTTAGCCCCTTTACAAGTGTTATTGAAGAAACACCAAAGATGGTTCTGGAAAGCATTACAGAGAGAAGCATTTAATAATGTCAAGGACCTATTGCAATCATCTTGTTTACAGGTACATTTTGACCAGTCCAAGAAGTTAGTACTAATGTGTGACGCCTTCCCACATGGAGTTGGGCCAGTTTTAGCTCACAGAATGGATGATGAGTTTGAGAGGCCTATTGGGCGGCACAGTGGTTAGCACTGCTGCCTCACATCTCCAGGGTCCCGGGGTCAATTCCGACCTCAGGTGACAGTCTGTGTGGAGTTTGCACTTTTTTCCCGTGTCTGGTTGGGTTTCTTCTGGGTGCTCCGGTTTCCTCCCGCAGTCCAAAGATGTGCAGGCTAGGTGGACTGGCCGTTCTAAATTGCCCCTTAGTGTCCAAAAAAGGTTAGGTGGGATTCCTTGTTTACGGGGATAGGGTGGAGGCGTGGGCTTAAGTAGGGTGTTCTTTCCAAGGGCCAGTGCAGACTCGATGGGCTGGGTAGCCTCCATCTGCACTGTGAAGTCTATGATTCTATGATTGCAAACATGTCAAGCACCCTTTCAGAAGCTGAGAAAGGTTATTTACACATAGAAATATATCAGATAGACTAACTATTGTGTATGGAGTAAGAAAATTCCACCAGTATGTCCAGAAGACATATTATTGTTGTAACGAGCCACAAGCCATTGTTGGGTCTTTTCAAGGAGGACAAGGCCAGAATTCAGCGCTGGGCATTGATTTTAGCAGCTTATGAATATACATTTGAACACCAGCCAGGGTCACAGATAGCCAATGTTACGATGCCCTGAGCATTCTTCAACTGCCAGAGACTATGCCAGCCCTCCAGTGCCATAAGAAATCATGATGCTGATGAATTTTCTCGACTCTTTGCCAGCGTCAGCACAGCAAATAGATTGTGGACCAGCAGGGGCCGGTCGTTGTCAAAGCTAAGATACAAAATATTAGTAGGTTGGCAGAATAAGAGGATTTTGAAGACCTGAAGCTATACCACGTTAGGAAAGATGAACGAAGCTGTGAAGACGCCATTATCCCATGGGGAGCAAGAACAATTGTACCTGTGCAGGGGTGGGAATTGCTCCTTGCAGAGTTGCCCAGTGCCCATCTGGGCATGTCACAAATACAATGCTTGCCAGAAGCTACGTTTGGTGGCCAGGCATTGGCGCCGATATTGAGAGATTGGTGAACCACTGCGACCATTGCCAGTTAATGCAGAAATTGCCTGTTTCAGCCCCTTTGCACCTTTGGGAATGGTCAGGTCAGCCATGGATGTGAGCCCACATAGATGATGGAGGGCTACTTTTTTTGGCAAGCTGTTTCTACTATTGGCAAACGCCCACTCCAAATTGTTGGAAGTATTTAATAGGAGTTCCACAACCGCACATGCTACAGTTGACAAGCTTCACCAGTGCTTCATGCCTTACGTGAAGTACTCATGTTGGATAACGTACGGGCTTTTACAAGCATCAAATTTCAAAGCTCCCTGTCTTCCAATGGGATGGAGCACATCAGAACTGCACCGTATCATAACCTCATCAAATGATTCACTGAGCTGGCAGTCCAAGCTTTCGAGGCCGCTTAAAGAAACAGCCAGCCATGTCTTTGGAAACAAAGGTAACTTGGTTTCTCTTACGAAAAAGGACTACCCCTCTCAACCATAGCTATACTCAGATGGGTTGACGGTTAACGATCAGACGAAGCCTTGTATTCCCAAATTTATCGAGGAAGGACGAATAAAACAATGCAACCAAAAGAGGAACCATGATTCAACTAAATCAAGCAAGATAATTTCAAATAGATGACCCAGTTTATGTGGGGAAGTTAGGGAGTGGCCCACGCACGGTTCCAGGAATTGGTGTGGCCAAGAGAGAACCGTTCACTTATGAAATGAGAGTGCAGGGCAGGAGTTTGAGGAAACATGTGGACCATCTTCGTGGCCAGGGGTCATCTCAAGAGCCAGTGTTACTGCCTGACCCGTTGTCGCCAGCTGGAGCTGTTGTTGGTTGCCTGGGAAATGAAATTTCCAATCAGCCAGTGCAATCAGGGGTTAGAGCACGGGAATCGCTGAGCAGAGTGTGGGCTTTTGCTCAGATCCATCTAGGAGGCAGAGGGGTCGCTTCATGGCTGCACTACTCTGTACATAGAATGTTGCGTAAATAAACATTCATGGTTTGTACCTAGCTTGTGGAGCCATGTTACTAGAATTATCTTTCAGCAGTTTCTTGGGGATATTTTAATCTCTGTTTCTCTTTCTTACTGAATCAACATAAGCATAAATGCAAGCTCCAAATGTTGGGATACAGGAGAGAAATAATTGTCTCCAGTAAAAAACCATTTGATCGAAGAACATGGCATTTTCCTCCCTGGAGTCTTCAAATGTCAGTCCTGGTGACTCAGTCAAAGAACCGTGCTGATATAATCTTATTCATGTTCCTCTACACAGCCTCACTCGACTTCATGTGACGCTCTCACAGATGAAAACAATTTGTTTCATTAAATAAAAGGATTAGAACATTTTTTACAACAGTTTGAGCATTTTTACAAAAAGACAGGTTTTAAGTGTTGCCTGGTAAACACTTCATCAAAAAGATTGAAAGGGGTGGGAATAAGAAGGTTGAGCTCAATCCGCAAGCAACTTTAATTTATAAACGGCCAGGGAACTCTTCAGAAAAAAATTCCAATTAAAGAGCAATTTAGCGTGGCCAATTCACCTACCCTGCACATATTTGGGTTGTGGGGTGAGACCCACGCAGACACAGGGAGAATGTGCAAACTCCACACGGACAGTGACCTGGGGCAGGGATCGAACACAGGTCCTTGGTACCGTAACCACTGCGCCACCGTGCCGCCCCAGCGCACCCTTTTTAAAGACCGTGCCGACCAAAATGAATAAAACTTGAAACACCCACACCCCCCACCCCTTGCCCAAGCAACCCCTCATCACCATGGAATTCCAACCCCCCTCCCCACAGCACGGAACACCCCCCCCCCCCTCCCGCTCTCCACAAAACACCCCTCCCACGGAACTTCTCCCATCAAAGGAACCTCCCCCATGGAACTCTCCCGTGCCCATGGGACTTGCCCCACCCCCCTCCCTCGGTATTTTCCTCACGGAAGTCTGCATCCCCCTCCCAACCCTAGCACTCAACACCTCCAAGCACTGCCTCTGGCATAGAAGCCATTTTGCGACTCCTGCTCGATTCTCCGCCACCATTGCCATTCCTTCTCCCGAAAACAGGAGCGGAAAATCTCCCCCTGTGGCTATACCTACAACACCTGGACTCTGAAGGTTTAAGAAGATGGTTCACCATTAACTTCTCAAGGGCAATTCGGGATGGAAGATAAACGATGAATACAAAAGCACACTGACATCCCCCCTTGATAGAATCGATTATTAATCTACTAGAGGTAGGAACTTATGTAGGAAGGTAACCCTAGGTTCTGTTTGGACAATAAATATTCCAGGCCATTAATGAGAGGGAAGTAAACATGCTGATAAGGTCATTGCTTTCCCAATGAACCACCTCGGTATTCTATTTCAAATAGCTCTTATGCATATAAGATGCAATATTAATTTATTACATTTTCTGACTTAAGAAGAATTAACCAGTATGCCTTACAGAGGCTTCTTATAAGTCATCTCATATACACCAAATGTCAAACTGCTGAACTCCTTTCAGAACTCAAATGTATAAGTATGGAAATGCGAAGTGAGCATCTTTACCAATGTATTTAATGTTGTCAACATAATTACCTCTCTGTTATGGAACTGTATTTCATACGCAAACTAAAATGTGTCACAGTTAATTAAAGCAGGTGAGAAAAATGTGGAAAGGATCTAAAAGTATATATTTGGTTCAGTTTTACATTTTCCCTTGTATGGTTACTATGGCAGCTCAGTTATGCTTTCATCTGGCACAAGGCAATTATGTGATAGTTTATAATGGCATAAAATTTGCATTGATAACACCAAAATTCAGATGTAATTTGGGCTTGCAAAGCAACAAATGAGGACAAAATGGAAAAGACCCAAAATTGTGGTGCAGTCAGGAACCAAAGACAGAAATGGAAACTGGATAAAACATTGTTTGGGTTTCTCATTACGTCTGAGAGGCCTACCCCGGAATGTACCACGTTATTGTCATGTCGCTTTGGAAAATCGACAACATAGCCTGTTGTGAAGAGGTAGTATGGTCTCCAGGTGACAACAACCAAGGGGAAGTGAATGACCTAAATCTCAAATAAGAGACAAAAGTTTTTGTTCAACTGAAGATCAACTTGGCCAATTATGTTGGCTGTGATCTTGGCACCCTCTGGGGTGGGCATCAAAACATCTGGGAACTGCACCTTGCCCCTCCCCCACCTCCAGTGGTTGCCAGATGGAGTATTTAATCACCAAAAAAACGGGTACTAGGTTTGCATTCAAAGTCGCTTAGTGCAAGCCAGCTACAAATTAGATGTTCCAGCAGCGTTAGCACAAGATGACACTGGCAGGCAGGCTCGAGCGTAATTGACAGTTTCAATCTTGATGTTACTACTGGGTGTTCTGTGAATTTTTGTAGCTACAGTATTTTTGGTATATAATCAAATTCCTAATCCTTGGAGCTATTCCCCAAAGAATTGTGATATGAATTCTGATGAACTGGCACAAAATGAAATGAACAATTGTTGTTAAAACAGCGCAGACTGAGACTGGGGGAGGGATCGTTTAGCACATTTCAGAGTTTTTCTGTAATCATCACACATGCACTATTACAATGGATCCATTCATTGAAACCAGCAGGTGGCTTAGCTGAACATACAATGTAACTGGCATAGAACCATATAAAAGGAGAATTGTGAATGCTTTGATTTGCAGCTCAATTAATAAGACCTTTCACCTCTTTTGCGAGTTCAATGAGCATTGGTTCACTAACGGTTAAAGTTGCACAATGCGTTGGTTGTTTCGTGTTGCAAGATGCAATGGTTGAATTATTTGGATTTTATTGTAAATTGCTTTCTGTTCTGTCTTGTATTATGTGTAAAATTTAATTTTTTCTTTATTTACCATTGACCTCATATTACCAAAACACTCATCTCTCCATCTTTCTGAAGCTCGAAGGTGTTTATCCGCCTGTTGGGAATACAAGGTCCATTTACAGCATTGCTCTCACCCAAGAATGCACAATGAAGTGAAATGAAGGGGCTGGTTCAGCACACTGGGCTAAATCGCTGGCTTTGAAAGCAGACCAAGGCAGGCCAGCAGCACGGTTCAATTCCTGTACCAGCCTCCCCGAACAGGTGCTGGAATGTGGCGACTAGGGGCTTTTCACAGTAACTTCATTGAAGCCTACTCGTGACAATAAGCGATTTTCATTTTCATTTCACCTGAGCCCCAGGGAAAACATTGCTTGATTGACAGATCTCTTCTGTCAATTTCACTTTGTTCATTTCACTAGACAAATAGATATTGAATGCTTGCAGTTTCTATTATCTATACTTTAAAATACGGGTTCCAAAACTGGGGTCTCAGAGAGAATGGAGGAAAGTAGGCCTCAGACAGGGAGTTGGGGAAGTGGGCCTTGGACAGCACGTAAGAGAGTGAGAGGATCTTGGAGCGAGAGTGAGAGGATGAGTGGGTCTCGGGGCAGGAGCGGGAGGGTGGCAAGCGGATTGGAGTTCAGAGAAAATGGCGCACACCAGCATGATGAGAGGGCTGAGGTTGTGTCTGTGCATGTGTAAGAGGAAGAGGTGAGTATGTTTGTGTGTGTGTATGAGAGAGGGGAGTGAGTGTGCATGTGTGTGAAAGAGAAAGGCGAGTGAGTCCATGTGTTTGTGAAAGAGTTGAGTGAGTCTTTGTGAGAGAGAGGTGAATGAATGTGTGACAGAGATGAGTGTGCATGAGAGAGAGAGAGATGAGTGTGTGTGTGTGAGAGTGAGAGAGATGAGTGTACGTGTGTGAAAGAGAGAGAGGTATGTGTGTGTGCGAGAGAGGTGTGTGTGTGACAGAGAGAGAGTGTGTGAGGTGAGGGATGAGTGCATGTGTGAGGGATGAATGTATGCGTGTGAGGGATGAGTGTGTGTGGATGTGTATGTGAGAGAGATGAGAGTGTACGTGTGTGTGAGAGTTAGAGATAGATGTATGTGGGTGAGAGAAGAGAGTGTGTGTGTCAGGGAGAAAAAAAAGGAGGGGTGATTGTATGTGTGTGGGTATGAGAGAGAAAGAGGCGTGTGAGAAAGAGAGGTAAGAGTGAGTATGTTTACCTGTGAGTGTGTTTGTGTGAATCTGTGTGTCTGAGAAGTGAGTGTGTGTGTGTCCAGTATGAGAGTCCAGTAACACCCTTCCCATTTGAAGCAAAGAGGCAGCATCACACCTACCTAAAAATGACAAAAAGGTAAGACCGAAGTTCTTTTTTAATAAGAGAACTTTTAAATTGTAGTAAACATATGAGTACAAGAGGTAGAAGATTCCTATGAATTCTGTATTTATATGTTTGTACCGATTGTGTGAAAATAATAATTTTATTTGTGGTTTGGCTCTTCTACACAATGGGAATGTTTCGCAAGGGTTCTATCAGTATTCTTGAGAGGTCAGAAGATTTCCATGGCTGGAACAGTTTGGGAAACACTACTTTTAAAGGTCAAGGTGAACACCAGGTTTATTAAACTGTCGTAAAAAATAGTTGTTTTTCAAGCAAGTGGAAAGTTATTAATGAATGATTTCTTTAAAGTTTTTCTGTACACACCCTATTGTCACTAGAGGGTGTGACAGTATTGGAAATGTTCAGAATACAAAAGGTTAATGTCATATCATAATCAACCACTAGATGGAGCTAGATGCAGAACTGTACAAAACACTGACTTCTGGGAGAAGGCTGGAGAAGAGAGTATAGGAGTAGTGAGAGAGATCAGAGTACAGTTATAGATAGTGTAGAGACTAGTGTTATTAGAGCGTAGATTACTAGATTATTGTTTTCTATAGAAGTAAGTGGTCGAGTTTTAATAAATAGTGTAATAAATGTTAGCTTTGTTAATGAACTTAGCTTCTGGGGTCTTTGTGATCACTACAACATCCATCCTGAGGACAAGAATCACAAAGAACACCACAGAGAGTTGGTTCTATACAGTGTTTGGTGGGTGAATGGGCATGGAAGTGCCATAGCTTTGCATGAGGGGCCATAAGAGGGTGGCTGGCGGGGTTACCTTGGTTCCTTCAGGCAGATAATGGTCACAACATCTGGAGGTGCTGTGAACCACGACTCTTTGAAATGCAGGCCTGACTGCATGAAAATTCTAGAAGACAAGGACACAGCAATACCAGCAATGGAGCTGACTAGGTTAGGAGCGCAGTGTATGAGCTCGTAACCTGAACCAGCCAGCACCTTTCTAAAGTCCTCCTGAGAATTGGAAATGCCTGGGATGGGGATCAAGAACCCAGGAGGCAGGTCTCAGTCTCCATTTTCACTTCTCCACAGCTTCTCCTGATTCAATTCAAATACAGCGAAGCAAACAGCAAATTTATAGAACAACAGATGACATTGGTTAAAAAAGAAAGACTCACTCACAATTGTTGTGATTGGTCCTTTTTAATTTATGAAGGAATCCACCAAACACTTCAACTTGTCCAAACCAGAATCCTTCATTGAGTGTCGTGTTGCAAGGTAGCAATCCGATACACAGCACGTTATCATGGAGTCTGCGATCTACTCCTCTGGACATTGCACCTAGCTCTAACCATTTACATGCATGCCTCATAACACTCTCAATCTTCTTCTAAAGATGTCCGGATGTGTCTCCCTATATATCAGAGTCACAGGTCACATGACCTTAGTCGTGAGACCGCATGGTGCGTTAATACCGCCACCTGCTGGTTGGAGGTCGCACACCTTTCATCTATGATATAGTCCATCGGCATATCACCACAACAATTATAGCTGCTTGTGTGCAGATAATACAAGGTCTCTGAAAAGCTTTCTCACATTACACAATGTTTTGTCTTTGCTGATTGAGAACTTACTATTCTGCAACATACTATCAGCCTTGTGAGAAGAGGCAAAGGGGATGGATCCCAAAAACTCAGTTACCTCAGGAATCTGAACATTAGAGTAAGACTAGCTGTCTCGCCTTAATATTTGGAAAATGTGATCCCGCCCATAATGGGCGGGATTTACATCGCAACGACTTGCGAGATCACGTTGGCTCACTTTTAGATTGAGAGCCGGATAGATCCTGGGAGCGGGGCTTCCCGGCTTTAATCGGCCATGCTGATCATTGGATCTTGCTCTAGCATTTCAAAGGCATCACTTCCTTCCGAGTAGGGAGCAGATGTCTCACCTCCAGCTAATTAATGTTTGTTAGAGCATGAAATCGCTGCTGGACAGGCAGTATCCACGGGAAGTGTTTCCGCTTAACTTGGGGTCATGAGGGACCCAGTTTCTGTGCAGTGCCACAAGTTGGCACAGCAAAGCACTTGTTGCCAGAGAGGCCATGTACTGACAGGAAAAAACTTATGCATTTGGCCCTCCTTTCCATATTGCTCCTAGCCAGTGATGTATACTGAAAATGAGCAGTCAAATAACACACCAAAAACAAGGAGCAAGCAAACTCCCTTTGCCCACACACTCAATGAAGCATTACATCGACCTGAGACAACGCTACATGATTTATTTTATCACTTTGCTCTACCAATTCATTCAAAAAATGACTAATCATAGACCAAAGATGCTAGAAGATAAGAGGTTGGATTCTCCATTAGCCGACACCGAAATAGGAACATAAGAACTAGGAGCCACCTGGCTCTTCGAGCCTGCTCCGCCATTCAATGAGATCATGGCTGATCTTTTGTGGACTCAGCTCCACTTTCCCGCCCAAACACCATAACCTTTTATTCTTTTATTCTTCAAAAAACTATCTTTATCTTGAAAAGATTTAATGAAGGAGCCTCAACTGCTTCACTGGGCAGGGAATTTCATAGATTCACAACCCTTTGGGTGAAGAAGTTCCTCCTAAATTCAGTCCGAAATCCACTTCCCCTTATTCTGAGGCTATGCCCCCTAGTTCTGCTTTCACCCGCCAGTGGAAATAACCTGCCCACATCTATCCTATTGATTTTATTCAGAATTTTATATGTATCTATAAGATCCCCACATCCTTCTAAATTCCAACGAGTACAGTCCCAGTCTCCTCAACCTCGCCTCGTAATCCAACCCCCTCAACTCTGGGATTAACCTAGTGAATCTCCTCTACACACCCTCCAGTGCCAGTATGTCCTTTCTCAGGTAAGGAGACCAAAACTGAACACAATACTCCAAGTGTGGCCTCACTAACACCTTGTACAATTGCAACATAACCTCCTTAGTCTTAAACTCCATCCCTCTAGCAATGAAGGACAACACTCCATTCTCCTTCTTAATCACCTGTTGCACCTGTAAACCAACTTTTTGAGACTCATGTACTAGGACACCCAGGTCTCTCTGCACAGCAGCATGTTTTAATATTTTATTATTTAAATAATAATCCCTTTTGCTGTTATTCCTACAAAAACCTGGAAATGCCGCTGGGTGGAGAATAGCTTCCGACACCAAAATCGCAGCAGATGCGGAATTGACACCAAATCATGATTCTCTGTCATCTCGAAAATGGCGCCAATGTGTTTCACTCCGCACATACAGTACACGCCATTTGCATATCAATAGCAGGCCCGACCCGGTATTCTCCGGGACCTCCGCGATTCTCCGTCTCCGATGGTCCGGGTTCCCGGCGGCATGGTTCACTTGTGCTTTTGAAAATCGTGAAACCAGCGTGGCGGCTGCTGATGGAGAGAGAGGTGGTATGGAAGGTGTCCAACATCTCCATAGTTTGCTGACAGTTGTGCCACTGGCCGGGGGGCTTCTGCCAAGGCTGGGGGGGGCCGCGGTGGACAGGCATGGAGCATTATTTCTGCAATGTGTACGGCTGCCATGCAGCTGCGCACACCGCTAACAGCCCACTTTGAACCTGGCGTCACGGGTCGTATTGGTGTCCCCTCTGGGTGCCCTATGACCCCAGATGCTCCGTCAGCTCTATGGGTGCACTCCAGCCCAACCAGTGCCATATTTGTGGCTGGGTTAAGTGTGTGTGGGGAGTGTAATGTGTATTTGCGGCTGCAGCTTGTCAGTCTCCTGAGTGTCAATCATGGACCAGGCGAATCATGCATAATTTTTCATTAGAATCGATTGTGTTCCACACAACACCGCTGCTAGCCCCTTAATATACCCACCCCCGGTCATCCGCTGCATGGACCGCTGCATGAACATTTATCCAGGCCCATGAGCAGGTTCACGAGCAGGTCCTCCGCCCTCCCTGTTGCTCTCCGCACTTGGTGCCTGTAGATTAGGAACGGGCAGGTAGGTAGATTGAACACTCTAAATTGCCCCTTAATTGGAAAAAACTGAATTGAGTACACTAAATTTATATTAAAAAAAGGAACGGGCAACCAAAACTGCAACAAAAGGCTTTTCAAAACACTGTAAAGCGGTTGCGGCCTAAAGAAATGTACATATGCATGTTCTACGGGACCGCACAAAAGGCAGGTGTTTTGGGAGTCCTTGAACTGATGCAGTCTGTGGTTCTATTGGACTACTGCGTGCAACACCCTCAACCCCAGGTCCCCAAGATTAATGGGGAGGACTCCTCTGTCGAGAGACCTCTCGTGGTGACCTCCACCACCAAACAACAACAAGGCGCACCACGGCGTGTCTGAGCGACAGGCGAGGACAAGGAACCGAAGGGTGTGCTGCAGCAGCTCAAACAGGGAACCCCTCCATACATTGTGAAAGGGCACAGAGGGTATCTCCACGAGGCAGCTAGGGCTGTGCGGGCTTCAGTTCACAAGGAGGGGTTCAGGGCTTGTGAAATTCCGCTCAAGCAGGGGTGCACTCAGACGGGAGTCCACCCCACACATCTTCACCACCTCGAGATCGCGAGTGCCATCGGGTCTGAGCACGGCCGTTTCAAGGTCATGGACAGCGTTGGCCGCGAGCTAGACAAACACTACCACGCTGTAGTACCCCACACACACTGAGCAGCTTTTAGGTCCATACAATCGCAATTAATTTGCCATGAGTCAGGGCAGCACGGTTGCGCAGTGGTTATCACTGCTGCCTCATGGTGCAGAGGTCCCAGGTTCGATCCTGGCTCTGGGTTGATTCGTGTGCAGTTTGCACATTCTCCCCGTGTCTGCGTGGGTTTCGCTCCCGCAACTCAAAGATTTGCAGGCTAGGTGGATTGGCCATGCTAAATTGTCCCTTAATTGGAAAAAATTAATTGGGTACTCTGAATTAAAAGAAGAAAATTGCCATGAGTCAGCCCACTGCTGCAACCACATTTGCCTTCAGAACTGGAGGGATAGACCAGTAACGTCTCCTTCACCAAACGAGCACATCCAGATCAGGAGGAGATTCACAATGCAGCAAAGATTAATCTAGCAATACAGCCTACAATGCTGCTGCAGTTATAAGGTCAGCTGTACCTCTTTAGTGTGTGTCTGTGAGAGGATTTTATCAAACTGATCTTAAGATGTCTGCTCCTCTCGGTGGACACTTCATGGCGGAGTCACATGACTATAGCAAGCCAGTTAGCGCAGCATTGCATTTCCAAAACCCAAACAATGCCAGTGCTAAACAGTTACACGCAATCCTCCCATGGGCCAAGTGGCACAATTAATTTTGTGCTTCATGCATCCAGTGTTTGACACCATGGCTGTGCTTTGGGAATGTCATTGAGTAGAGGTGGCACAAGCTGTTATGATTACAGAAATTCAACATTTCCCTTTGCAAACTGAGGAGAAAATCATGTTTGTTCAGACCAGAATGCTCGTACATCTGCAGGGGATGTGTCGACCATTGTTAACCTTGGGTAAAATAAGTACTCAAGATGACAATTATCAGCGTGGTGCATCAGCTTCAAGAGTTCTTAACTACATGATAATTGAAGGTTTTGATGCTGCTGCCATGGATTTTCTGAAGGAAAAACACAGGGACTGTAAAGTCCAGCTCCTTTATAACAAAGTGGCACCAAAGACTTCAACCGATTAACGTTTCCAGCCAGCTATATAATAACACAATTTTTCTTGGTACATTTGTCTGTAGGCTCTATAATAATATTGCCTTAGAACTATTAACATAGTAATGGTATAAGAAAATACAAGACGATGTGGCAGAAAACCTTAACAAAAATCCCTAGAGTGCAGTAAAACATAACAATATTGGTAAATATTGCACAGTTCACACTTTCATAAATAGTGATGCTTGCTGTAACAAGTGTGTGTGTCGATACACAACACCATGTTTGATGAGAGTATTTTGAGGTGGAAATACCTTCTGTCAATACACTTTAGTGGAAAAAGCTGACTAGCGTACAAAACGGGAAGCAGTCTTTTGCACATGTGTAGGCATCTAATTGAAAATAATTGGCTGGAGGAACTTCATTTGTGAGAGGAAAGAAAAGTAACTGAGAATAATGGGGGGAATTTAATGCCCCCACCCTCCCGAGCTTTGGAGGTATGGGTGGAGGGGGGCATTTAATTGACAGTGCTGGGTATGGTCTCTGCCACCTCCTAACTTGGCCCTGATTAAGTCCGGTGCAAGAAGACTCATGGATGACTTTCCCACCAGTTGAGGCATGCAAGTGGATAACTAATGCCCACTTTAAGGGCCTCGTCCCACTGCAGCTGTTTTTAACCAGTAGTGGATGGGGCAGTCACTACATGCGAAGTTTGAAAACCAAAACCTGGTGTGTTTCTTTTCTCCAGAAGGTTGGGTGAGAGGGGAGGGGGACTTGTTCATATGCATCGTGTTTTACTGAGGGACAGGGCCTCAGTGATAGGGGCCCACTGAGAGCCACCACCATACTCTTCCTTCCAACAGTCGTTCCACCCCTCTGATGAGTGATCCTGCTTCCTTACAATGCCAATCCCACCATCACACACCTGTGACCTGGGTCCTTCGCTGATCCTAGGCTGTTGGTGAATGGATTACTGGCAGCTATCGACACTCCCCCAGTCATGCAGCCGACAGTGAAAAGTTACCAGAGTCTGCTTGGTAGCAGCTCAAGAAGGGGTGGAAAGTAAGGTTTCTGCCCCAGGCATTCTTGATCCTGGGAAAGGACTGTCACTGGTCACTTGAATACATGACTGGAACTTAATACAGTGGGCCTTCTCCAAAGGAGACAATGCGAAACCCTCCAGCTGATGGATGAGATCCTGGTGGCCTGGATTAAATTCCACCCGATATGTGTAAATGAACTCCTAAGAAGGAGGCCATTTTGCTCAGTGAATCTGCTTCTTCAATCAACATTACCAAGGCTGATCATCAACTTCAAACTGATCTCGCACTCTCCCTCAGTATCAAAAATTCTGTCGGCCTCTGTCTTGAATACACTCACGTTGCTGAGTATTCATAGCTCTCACAGAAAGATAATTCTGAAGATAGATCTCAAAGCCCTTGGGCGGGATTCTCCGAGCCTCTGTGTCAGAATCGCGCTCGGCGTGGGGGCGACGGATGGGCGTCAAACCCGCGATCATGTCCAACGCCACTCCCACAATTCTCCGGTCACCGGAGAATCAACGTGAATCGGGCATGCGCGGTCGATGCGCCGCCAGTCGGGGGCCATTGACAGAGGCCCCCACGGCGATTCTACAAAGTCAACTGGCCGAGTTCCTGCCAGTGTGGTTCTCTCATAGTTCCACCTGTCGGGCACTTGGCGTGGCGGCTGCGGACACAGTCTGCGGCCACCCTGGTGGGGGGCGGGGGGATTATTCACTGGGGGGGCCTCCAGGATGGCCAGGGTTCCAATCAGGGCGACCGATCAGCGGGCATGCGCGATCTGGGTGGAGGGCCTATGTTGTCGGTACCGGTTCGTGGTGTGGGTCGGCAATGTTGCCCGAGGCGGCCGACTGAGGCCGCCGCCATGCGCATGCGCAGACCCCGAACGGAGGTGCAGGGTCCCGTATCGGCAGCTGGGGCCTAGCTAGCCGCCTGCAAATCGCAGCATCACCCTAGACTTACTCCAGGTAAATCCAGAGTGATTTATGCGCGTTTTTTCGTGGGCATGGGGAAATAGCACCATTATTGGAGAACCATGAAACACTTGAAAGGCACAGCAAGTTGATGAGACTCTGAAAGAGATAAGTTGGTTAATCCTTTGAGTATGATTTCTGCTTTGAGTTTGATTTTTCATCTGAACTATTAAAGCAAAATACAATTTTCTTAGGAGGAGGGTGGGATAAAAATCCTCAGACACTTGATGGATACATTGATTATCTCTTGCATAATCCAAGCTATCAAAAATTTTACTTGTTGTAAACTAAGAGAGATACCACTTGTTAACACAGCTGAAAACTTAAGGCAGGCACATGAGGGGATAAAAGTCTTCATAATAAGAAGTGACAGGATGAAAAATCGCTCAATCAAAGTGGAAATTCATTGTAGAAATCCTTGGGTCACACGGCATTCTAAATGATGGACATGACTCGAAGACAAATAGTACAACGGCTTCAGGATGAGAGGAAGACTAAAACCACAGTTACTGGTGTTTTCAGTTTGTACTTGATAATTCTAGTTGAAAATGTCACCATACAAATTCGAAATTGCAGTAGTAACCATTATGTGAGTCAGTCAGTTCAATAAAATGGTTCTTTGTGTGAGAGGGTTGACTCACGATTAGGGACCAATTGGGACTGTACTTGAAGAGTCAAGAGTTAACATCATGAGCACCTGATACTGATGCAATGTCACATGACTAAGAGACAGAGTCAGAGGGAAGCAGCAGTGCAACCTCATGTTGAGTTACTGAGAGGTACATACAGAATGGTTTCCACGGACAACAGTCTGTGGTAGCATTCTTAGGGTAGCTGAAAAACCTTAAAGCAATCTGTTATGTATCAGAAAACACATTCCTGCTAGCTATGCATCACATGATGCATAGTGATGTCAGAAGAGTGTTTTTGCGAGCTTTGGGCAGATCACCATCTTTCATTGCAGGAGCAACATCTCTTAATAAACCTCTCATCATGTTTTACAAGAATCCAGAGTCTGGACACCTCCATAGCTTTTCTCTTTGCGGCGACAAAGAAATATAACAGGAGAGAAAACTGGGGATGAGGATTGAGGTAGAAAAGTCACTGGAAAGAAGTTTTAATCGACTAACTGTGGGATGTCATCAGGAGCAACAGAAAATTCTTGGCACCGGACTAGCACACACATAGATGTCAGGCAAAGCACTGCTACCGATATAGAAGGTTCAAACACATTTACTGGCAGCAACTATGTGTAAGAAGATTGACAGTCGGCGAAGACTTGCTTGCATTGAAGTGAGTGGGATCTGCGCTGCAGGCACCACACAAGCGGTGAAGTTACGCGAGCTGCGGAGAACTGGGATTTCAAAGTTTCCCAACTCTAGCAGGTTGCTGCTCGGACGAAAAGTGCTAATCCACTCAGGCAAATGGGGAAAGAATTCCTAGTTGCTTGTTCAAGGGATTGTTTGTGCCATACTTTCCTTAACAATCGGAAGGGAGGAAGTGCAGACACTAAGAGCCCGAATCCAGAAATTGCGGGAAAAGAGGACGCCATGGACATATTTAAAGAAAAAATAAATTTAGAGTACCCAATTCATTTTTTCCAATTACGGGACAATTTAACATGGCCAATCCACCTACCCTGCACATCTTTGGATTGTGGGGGCGAAACCGACGCAACACGCGGAGAATGTACAAACTCCACACTGACAGTGACCCAGAATGGAATCGAACCCGGGACCTCGGCGCCGTGAGGCAGCAGTGCTAACCACTGCGCCATCATGCTGCCCTACCATGGGCACATTTGATGAGGATTATGGCACATGGAATTGATATGAAGAAAGATTCTAATTATTTTTAATAGCTAACCAGACATTGAAGGACCTAAAAGTCGCAGCATTTCAACTCAGTTGTCCGTAAAATAATACAGAATTTTGTTCATCCCGCAAAACTAGGAGACAAGTCCTGATTGAATTGATGAAAATCTTAGAGAACGTTTCTCTGCTAAGCTGCTATCAATGGCAAAAAGGTTCTGATTCCATCACTGTAGTCAGGAAGAAGGTGAAAGCATTTTGCAGTTTATAGCATCTTTAAGGAGATTAGCCAAATATTGTGAATTTGGTACAACACTTGATGATATTCTTTGAGACAGGCTGCTTTGTGAATTATGCAACAAAGCAATTCGGAGGAAGCTTCTTACTGTAAGTGATTTAGCTCTAAAAGCTACTGTGGAAGTTACCGCATCTATGGAGTTTGCAAAAAGAGAAGCTCCTCAGATAGGGGCTGGAATGATGATCCACAATACGGATAATAATAATAATCTTTATTGTCACAAGTAGGCTTACATTAACACTGCAATGAAGTTACTGTAAAAATTCCCTAGTCGCCACATTATGGTGCCTGTTCGGTATGCAGACGAGAATTCAGAATGTCCAAATTGCCTCACAGCACGTCTTGCGGGACTTGTGGGAGGAAACCGGAGCACCCGGAGGAGACCCACGCAGACACTGGAAGAAAGTGCAGACTCCGCACAGACAATGACCCAAACTGGGAATCAAACCTGGGACCCAGGCGCTGTGAAGAAACAGTGCTAACCACTGTAGCATTGTGCCATCCATAATACAAGAAACAAGGTTGCAAAGGTACAACCATACACCGTTGTAAATTGAATAAATGCAAGAACTGTGGCAAAGATGGTCACATTGCCAAGGCATGTTGAGCTCAGAAAGCCTCGACACTAAGAAGGTGCAAGAAGAAAAATACAGTTGAACAATCTAGTCGTGTCTACCAAGTATGGATGAAGCTTGAGATCACTTAAGAGACAATGCAACCGAGCTACTGCAAGAGCTAAAGCTAGGTGTTTTGTCAATGCAGGCCAATCAACAATGTTCTGGGGCATTTCCAAAACTTGAATGTCATGAAATTAAAATGGAAATGGATACTGGTGAAGAAGTATCGTTAATACCTGAGACAATTCATCATCAAAAGCTAAAGCATCTGCCTTTAAAACCATTAAATGTTGGACACCCACTGAAGAGGCTGTACCATTAAAAGGATGAATTCTGGTTAAAGTAGAAACAAATGGACAGATGGTGAGGTTGCCTCTTCAGGTTGTCTGTGGAAAACTTACTGCTGGATTTTGGCAGAGCATTGTTGGCTACGATTAGGCTTAACTGGGAAACAGTCAATTAATTAGTGGATTCACAGAGCAGCTTTAAGCAGCTTCTGAAGAAGTATGAGAAGATGTTCGAAGATTCACTGGGCTCTAAGACTGGAGTTGAGGTACATCTAAAAATCAAGTCAGCCAGCACAGCCAAATGTTTGAAAGCTAGAACTGTACCACACGCCATTAAGCCAAAAGAACTAGAAATATTAGTATGAACAGGAGTCATTGAACCTGTTGCTATAAGTGATTGGGCAACATCAATCATTCCTGTATTAAAACCGAATGGCTCAGTGAGAATTTGTGGAGATTTTAAAACTACTCGTAACCCAGTTTTGTGGGTAGATCATTATCCACTACTGCTGATGGAGAAATTCAGTAAAATTGATCTTTCACAGGCATATCTGCAGATGAATGTGACCGACCCACAGCCACTACTTACCATCGTGACGCCCAAAGGTCTGTTTCCTTACAGAAGATTTCCTTTTGAAATAACTTCTGCGCCTGATCTTTTTCGAAAATCCATGGATCAAATTCGAAGTGGGTTGAATGGAGTCCAATGTTATTTAGATGACGTACCCATCACTGGTTTGAGTGGACAGGAACACTTGGAGAATTTGAAACCCATCCTGAATCGGTTACAGAACCACAACCTGAGAGCTCAGAAGGAAAAGTGTGATTTTCTTGAGCCATCCATAACTTGCCTTGTTCATATTATCGACAAAGGCGGTTTACACAAAGAACCAAAGAAAATGTCAGCAATCTTAGAAGCACCACATCGTCAAAATGTGACACAATTAAGGTGTTCTTTAGTATTGATCAATCATTATGGTAAATTCATGTAAACAACATGAATGAAGCCTTTACACACGTTGCTAGGTGTCAAACAGGCATGGTGCTGGTAAAAAGAATGTGAAAATGCATAAAATGAAGTGAAAGAAGCTTTATTCAAGTCAGTGATCTTGGTTCATTCTGATCCAGAAATGAAGTTACAATTAGTTTGCAGTGCATCATTCCATGGCAGGCATTTTCAAAGTGGGGGTCACGACCCACGGGCGGGTGCCGGGAGGGTCACGAAGTCATCCATCGTGGCATTCCCGATCGTGGGATTTCACGCGCAACTGCCACAGTGGCCGACTTTTAACAATGCCGGCTGTGAGCGGCTTTAAAAATGATGACGACGACCGGCTAAAAAATGTGGGCGCAGTGCGCATGTGTGCCCGCTCATTAGTGCGCATGCATGGAGCCCAGTGCGATTCCTCCATTTTATCAGCAGCTAACAAGTAAAATTTAAAATGGATCATTTGTAGTAAGGAAGAGAGGGCCAGGCCAGAGACACTAACAGGTCAGGATCTCACAACTAAGCCTGTTGGAGAGAGTGACTCAGGACAATCTACAGCAGGACAAAGCGGTGCTGGTGTGAGCTCCAGGGCCTCTGGTGAACAGCCCATTAAGAAGAAGCTGAAATCAGGCACAAAGCAGTATAAAGATGATTTTTTAAGGTATGGATTAATTAATTGCGCCAATGCAAATCAGGATGCAAGGCCCATGTGTGTTATATGCAAGGATATTCTGGCAAATGAAAGTTTAAAACTTTACCAACACACATGACTGGCGCAGAGATTTTTGAAGCATTGAATATTTTCCTGGTTGGAGAGTGCGGGCTTGATGTGTTCATTGCAGAGGAATCACAAGCGATGGAGCAGCCAACATGACTGGTAAAAACAGCGGAGTTATTGTAAGGATTAAGGAGGCAGCTGGTCAGGACATTGTTTGGAATCATTGTTTTATTCACCGTGAGGCACTGGTACCGAAAGGAATTCCATCCGATCTTGAAATGGTGTTGAAAGGAACTGTGAAAGTTGTGAATTTTATTAAACACAGCGCACTCAATACCAGATGTTTTGAGACTCGGTGTTCCAATATGGGGGGCTGAGCACACACTTATCGTTCTACACAGAAGTACATTGGCTGTAAAGGGGTCAGGTGCTACTCAAAGTTTACGAACTGAGGTACGAAGCCCACACTTTCCTCCTCTCTGGCTGATTTGTTTGCTGATGAAACTTCTATGCTTACTGTGTCTTACCTTGCAGACATCTTTTCAATTCTAAATGAACTGAACCTCAAATTGCAAGGGAAGGATGATGATTACTTTTGGCACTGTGAAGAAATCTAAGCTTTCCAAAAGTCATTGAAAGTCAATTGCGAGTGCAAAGCCAAAATTACTACATGTTCCCCACACTGCCACATCGAAGAAAACAGCATTAGTAAGGAAACTGTAAATGGACCGGCAAGCCTGATTCCGTTCAGGGGAAAAATTTAACATTTTGAGAGAGAAGAGGTGGGTGAAAAATCCCTTTGCGTTTGAGACCCCAGAATCAGTTGTTAACTTGCAGCTGACTCCAAATGAAGAAACTGAACTTCTGCGCCTCAGCTGTGACAGCACATTAAAAACAAGGCACAAGTCAATAAGGCTATCAACATTCCAGAGTAGCATCTCCGAGGAGTATCCAGAGCTGAGTAAAGAACGCATTTTGTTGCTTTTGCCCTTCACAATGACCTACATGTGCGCGGTTGGATTTCCCGTCCTCACAAAGATGAAGACGGTGCCAAGGAACCGGCTGAATCCTGCACCTGATATGCGCATCACCCTCTCCTCCTGTGCACCTGATTGAAGTGAGATTGTGAGGGCCAAGCACGCTCACCTCTCACATTAAAGGCAAGAGAAAGTGGTGAGTTGCGAATGTCGGCCAGTGTGGGTCACGAAGGTCGGCCGGTGTGTCTCGCGAAGGTCGGCCAGCATGAGTCTCAAAGGTTGGCCGGCATGGGTCACAAAGGTTGGCCGGGTGGTAAAAATGGGTCCACGGGAAAAAAGTTTGAAAAACACCGCTCCCTGGGTCGTCGAGCATATTATGCCTTCAGGAGAGAAATGGCCAATAGCATTTGCTTCACACTCTTACTAGCACAGAATATATAATGCTCAGTTCGAAAAAGAATCTTTGAGCACTATTTTCGATGTAGAAGTTCCACCATTAATTTTATGGGTGTCATTTTACTTTTTTGACAGATTATCGACACTTGACTACAATCTTTGAGTTATATAAAGGTATACCTTTGGCAGCTGGTCGATTGTGAAGATTGGCACTGATATTTTCAGCACATGTGTAAGGATATCTAATATCGCAGGTCAGCATGCAAATGCTGATACTTTGCATTTGCAACAAAATATTGACAAAATGTTCTTCAGGATCATGCTTGACTTATAACGGCAATCGTTGCCGTTATAAGTCAAGCATGATCCTGAAGAACATTTTGTCAATATTTTGTTCTTCATGCTCTGGATAGGTAGCTGTGACTTCATCTCAAGTTCAAAAATATACAAAAGCTGATCCAGTGATGGGGAAGGTGATGGACTTAATCAAAATAGGAACAATGTCAGAGGTTCGTCGGAAAAATCCAGACTTCAAGCTCTGCTTCACCTGAAGGCTTTGAGTTGCCAGTACAGAATGGAGTTCTATTATGGAGAATCCATGTGATTATTCCTCCGTGCTTGTGTATTAGAATCCTTGGCCAATTGCATGAGGGGCATCCTGGTGTGATGAGGAGAAGGAATTGGCACACTTTTATTTTTGGTGGCCGGGATTAGAAGCTCAAATTGAAGAGAAATTCGGTCAATGCTAATTTTGTGCAAATCTAAGGAATGTGCCACCATTACAACTCTGGCAATGGCGGGCATAGTCATGGCTGAGAACACACTTTGATTGTGCTGGTCCACTGAGGGGTACGTGTTCTTAGTGATCGTGGATACAAGCTCAAAATGACCAGAAGGCGCAGTGATGAAGTCAACAATGACCGAACAGACCATTGAGAAACTAAGCAAAGTATTCACAAGATTTGGAACACTGGAGCAGATTGTCAGTGGTAAGGGTACGCAGTTTACGTAGAATGGGTTTGAGAACTACTTGATAGGAAACAGTATACACCATATTAAATCAGACCCATATCATCCAGCAACAAATGGATTGGCTGAACATTTTGTGCAATCATTAAAGCGCTCTATCGCAGTTTCAAAGGACCAGGGAACATTATCAAGAAGAGTAAACAAATGTTTCATATCTTGCAGGAACACTGTACATGGTACTACTCAATGTTCGCCAGCAATGCTATTGTTCATGAGGAAACTACAAACACAGCGTGATTTGTTAACTCCACCTAATACATCAGAGATTGTCCAACAACAACCACGAGTATAAAATTGCTAGGAGGGAGAGAATCTCTAAAATGTGTCTCTAAAATGCTAGCTAGTGCTACACCACCATCAAGAAATGGGTACCTGCTATGACCCTAGCAAAGACCGGTCCAATATCATACACCATGCAGATGGATGTTGAAAGAGTTTGGCGACATCATGCTGATCAGTTACTTGCTGCATGAAGTGAGTTTGCAGAAATCTCTTGAGAGGTTCTACCTTTCGAAGATGGAGAGAAATATACTTTGGAATAGAGACCAGAGATATTGACAAGTTTAGATTGTTTCTGAGGACTTTCAGTGCCCATAGTGACAGATACTGCTATAACTACTCAAGAAGTACCGTTTATTGGGCAGCACGGTGGCCTAGTGGTTAGCACAACCGTCTCACGGCGCTGAGGTCCCAGGTTCGATCCCGGCTCTGGGTCACTGTCCGTGTGGAGTTTGCACATTCTCCCCGTGTCTGCGTGGGTTTCGCCCCCACAACCCAAAAATGTGCAGAGTAGGTGGATTGACCACGCTAAATTGCCCCTTAATTGGAAAAAATAATTGGGTAATCTAAATTTAAAAAAAAAAGAAGTACCATTTATAGAAAGAAATAAGGAAACTTCTGAGGTTGCAAGTAGCAAAGTTTGAGAATGCTGACCTATTGAATTGTATTGAATCATAGAACGTACAGTGCAGAAGGAAGCCATTCAGCCCATTGTGTCTCCACCGGCCCTTGGAAATAGCAACCTTCTTGAGCCCATGCCTCCACCCTGTCACAATATACATCCTGGTAGATGATGGTGTGCAGGCAGGCAGTGATTGACACACAGGATGACCAGTAAGCACATAGAACACAGCAGCCAATCACCAGACAGGACACGACCACTATAAAGCCAGAGGGCACCAGTTTTCCCGTTCTCTTGGGATCCAGCCTCTGAGACAGTCAGAGCGCGTGAGCATAGCCAGTACAAACAACATGTGGTAGTCAGTTAGTCTGGCCAGGCTAGCCTCAGGTCTCCAGTCAAGTCAGCATAGTGTCAACCCATAGTTGAACATGTAAAATGGTTAGATGTTAAATAAAATTGTGTTGCATCTCATCAAGTGTTGGAAGTCTGTCTCTCGCTACACTGCGTCAAACACAGTCCACATAGATCCAGCCTACCCAACACATCACATCCTATCCCTGCAACCCTGTAACTTTTTTGGACACTAAGGGACAATTTTAGCATGGCCAATCCACCTAACCTGCACATCTTTGGACTATGGAAGGAAACCGAAGCACCCGGAGGAATCCCACGGCAACACGGGGAGAAAGTGCAAACACCACGCAGACAGTCACCTGAGGCCGGATTTGAACCCAGGACCCTGGAGCTGTGAGGCAGCAGTGCTCACCGCTGTACCACTGTGCCGACCCTGTGCCTCCGTGCCACCTCGATATATGTATGGAAATAACATATCAGTGGATCTGTTGTGTAAATGTTAATTTAGAATAGAACAGTACAGCACAGAACAGGCCCTTCGGCCCTCGATGTTGTGCCAAGCAATGATCACCCTACTCAAACCCACGTATCCACCCTATACCCGTAACCCAACAACCCCCCCCTTAACATTACTTTTTAGGACACTACGGGCAATTTAGCATGGCCAAACCACCTAACCCGCACATCTTTGGGCTGTGGGAGGAAACCGGAGCACCCGGAGGAAACCCACGCACACACGGGGAGGACGTGCAGACTCCACACAGACAGTGACCCAGCCGGGAATCGAACCTGGGACCCTGGAGCTGTGAAGCATTTATGTTAACCACCATGCTACCGTGCTGCCCTCAATTACATTGAGTGTAATTGTTTCCATTACACTCACAAAGTAAAAGGGGAGGGGTGTTATGTATCAGGGAGTACATTGCCACTGATTTAGTGTCAAGTGATGTATGGTGAAGTCAGCAGAGTGTTTGCTCAGACTCTGAGCAGATCACCATCTTTGATTGTATGAGCAACACCTCCTAATAAACCTTTCATCATGTTTTACAAAAATCCAGATGGTTGGCATCCATACTGATGTACCATCAATTGGACTCAAGACACGATTAGGATCCGAACTTTGGCTTTAATCAGCTAGTTGTTAGCCCGGTGGTCGACTACAGAGTAAGGCTGACCGCCGGGAACTCTGGGTACTTATACCCCGCCTCGGAGGCAGGGTCTACTTGCCTTTCGATCAATTGGTGAGCAGTCACATAACTAGTCCCAGCCGATCGTATGAGAGGCACATGACCAGCCAGAGCCAATGGGAAACGCATGCTCTGCACCAATGGCAGTGCTCACATTCATACCACCACATTCACCCCTTGTGGAGAACGAAGGCGGGGGGTGTATGCGGAAGAGAGGGGGGGGAGGGGGGGTCCGAGGACTGGTGGTATGGGCAGCGAAAATCGAGAAAGGTGGGCTGCCCTCTGGCTCGTGGCAAAAAAATAATACTAATACTTAAGGTGCAACAGAATAACAACAAGGTCCAAAATGTCCCTTGGCCGCATCAGATGGACACAATCAGCCTGTCGGGTGCCCGTGGTGTTCGAGAGGATCGTCGCAGTGGAGCCGGTGACGTCGGGCCGATGGTCGTCCTTGCCTCCGGGAGCGTCGGTCGTAGAGGGTTCGTGAAAAGAAGGCCACGGGTCTGCCCGCTTTGTTCAGGGTGGCCACCAGAGCTACGTCAGACGCGTTGCTCTCGACCTGGAATGGGAGGGACTCGTCGATAGCACTACGTAGCCAAGGATGGCTAGACGGTCGGTGCTAAACACTCACTTATCCTTATTGTAAGTTAAATTAAGGAGTTTTGCGGTTCGGAGGAATTTCTGGAGGTTGATGTCGTGGTCCTGCTGGTCGTGGCCGCAGATGGTGACGTTATCGAGATACGGGAAGGTGGTCCGTAAACCGTGCTTGTCAACTATTTGGTCCATCTCCCGTTAGAAGACCGAGACTCCATTTGTGACACCGAATGGAACCCTGAAGAAGTGGTAGAGGCGCCCATCTGCCTCAAACGCGGTGTACCTTCGGTCACTCGCGCGGATGGGGAGCTGGTGGTAGGCGGACTTAAGGTCCACCGTGGAGAAGACTTTGTATTTCGCGATCCTGTTAACCAGGTCGGATATACGGGGGAGAGGATACGCATCCAGCTGCGTAAACATGTTGATGGTCTGACTGTAATCGATGACCATCCGGTTTTTCTCCCCAGTTCGAACTACCAGCAATTGGGCTCACCAGGGACTGTTGCTGGCCTCGATAACTCCTTCCTTAAGGAGCCTCTGGACCTCGGACCCGATGAAGGTCCGGTCCCGGGCACTGTATCGTCTGCTCCTAGTGGCAACAGGTTTACAATCTGGGGTGAGATTAGCAAACAAGGAAGGGGGGTCCACTTTGAGGGACGCGAGGCTGCAAACAGTAAGAGGGGGAATAGGGCTGCCAAATTGAAAGGTCAAGCTCTGCAGGTTGCACTGGAAATCCAGGCCCAAGAGTCCCGGAGCGCATAGACGGGGGAGGATGAGGAGTTTGAAGTTTTTGAAGACCCTCCCCTGGACCGTGAGGTCCGCTATGCAGCACCCGGTGATTTGGACGGTGTGCAAACCCGAGGCCAATTGAATCTTATGCTTAACTGGATGGATGGGGAGCGCGCAGCGTCTTACCGTGTCGGGTTGGACAAAACTTTCCGTGCTCCCGGAGTCCAGCAGGCATCTCGTTTTGTGTCCGTGGAGCTGGACCGTTGACGTAGTCTTGGCAAGCGTGCGTGGTGGAGACTGGTCGAGTTTGGTGGAAGCAAGTCGTGGTGAGAGTTCCAGATCATCCTCAGTGGTAGAGTAATCGCTTGCAGGGCCTTCCGTGTTGGCCCAAGATGGCGTCGCCCAGGACCCGCACATGGAGCCGGGGCCCCAAGATGGCGGCGCCCATGGCCTGCACATGGCGTCCGGGCCCCAAGATGGCGGGGCCCGTGGGAACCTCGTGGCAGCTGGGGGCAGTGTCAGCAGCATCTGCGGGCCGGTCGGGGCAGCTGGGAGCGAGGGTCAGGAGGACCATGACTCACCAGGGAACTGTTGTCTAGTCGTCAGGAGATGAAGTGCGTATACTTCGTTGACCGGCCGGAGAAAGTGTCCTTTGAGAATCTCCATGGCCGCATCATAATTGCTTTCGTCCTCAATCATTGAGTATACCGCCGTGCCCACGCATGAGTGGAGGATGTGGAGTTTCTGCTCCTTGGTGGGCTTGCCGGCTGCAGTCGTCAGGTAACTATTAAAACACACCTGCCAGTGTTTAAAGATTGCAGACGCATTTGAAGCATGCGGGCTGGTGCGGAGGCAGTCAGGCTTGATGCGTAGCTCCATTCCAAACTTCTAGCTGATTAAATTGATGTACCATCAATTGGACTCAAGACATGATTAGGATCCGAACTGTGGCTTTAATCAGCTAGTTGTTAGACTGGTGGTCGACTACAGAGTAAGGCCGACTGCCGGGAACTCTGGGTGCTTATACCCCGCCTCGGAGGCAGGGTCTACTTGCCTCTCGATCAATTGGTGAGCAGTCACATAACTAGTCCCAGCCGATCGTATGAGAGGCACATGACCAGCCAGAGCCAATGGGAAACGCATGCTCTGCACCAATGGCAGTGCTCACATTCATACCACCACATTCACCCCTTGTGGAGAAAGAAGGCGGGGGGGGGTGTATGCGGAAGAGAGAGGGGGGGAGGGGGGTCCGAGGACTGGGAAACCCATGCTCTGCACCAATGGCAGTGCTCACATTCATACCACCACACATGCCGTTTCCCTTTGAGGCAACAAAGAAATAAAACACAACCCTGTCTGTAGCTTGAAGTGAAGCCGGAAAAACACTCTCCAGACTTTTGTAGGATGTGCGTGATCTCCCTGAAATAAGTAAATTTCTGAAGGATCTTGATAGAGTAAGATCATTGGAGCTTCTTAGCCCTGCCTGGGAAAAGTGAGACACAATCTCAGGATAAGTTGCCAGTCATGTAGAAAAATGTCTTCACCAAAAGGGTTGTGAACCTTTGACGCTCTCTACTCTTGAGAGTTGTTGATGCTCCATCGTTGAATACATTCAAGGCTGAGATACACAGATCGGTGATCTCTCAGAGAAAAAAAGGATATGGGACCGAGTCGGAAACTGGAGTTCAGGTAGAAGCGAAACTCTGATTGTACTGAGTGGCAGAGCGGGCGTGAGGGGTGGTATGATCTGCTCCTGCTGTGATTACTTATGTTCTTACATGGAGGAAGCAGGAAGCAGAAGTAACCTCTTAACCAATACCCGGAAAATGATCCCTTTAACAACTAAAGTAAAGTCAAAGTGCAGACTTTTCCGTGTTGGAATTTCCAACGCTTGTGAATTCCTGTAGTGTAGTGTTGTACACCAGAAGTAGGTGTTTCTACTCCTAGCAAACTTTGGTAATGGACTCCCTGAACTCTATTTGGATGTGACCGGTGAATGGCTGTGATTGGGATCTACCTCAAAGCTGAGCACAAGTTGGAAGAACATATTTTAAAAAAGAAACAGAAGCACTTTTGTTTATTTGCAACAATGAAACGTTACTGGGGTTCGTGCTCCACATGAGCCTCCTCCCAACCTTCCTCATCTAACCCCATCTTTCCTCCCTCACATGTATGTCTACCCTCCCATGAAATTTATTCACCTCAACTGTTTGTGGTAGTGAGTTCTATATTGTAACCATTCTCGGGGTAAAGGTGTTTCTCCTGAATTCCCTTCTGGGTTTATTAGTGGCTATTTCGTATTTGGCCTCTGGTTCTCATTGGCATTTAGCTGTTAGAACAATCTTCTGCAGCCGGTTAGCAACCTTGGAAGTCATTGATAATCGTCAGTGGTGCCCAGTGTTGCAAAGGAAAACATTTTATGAGTATTTCTGGCATTTATGTTGAATTACAGCATTTCCTACCGTTTTTAAAATTATTTTGGACATCCCCCACTTGCAGGCTCTCTCACTTACTTTATCCCTCTCTTTCTGATCTTTTTGAGCCTTCCATTTCTTTCATTTCCTTCGCTGTTTGCCTTATATTCTTTGAGTGTATTTCCATTATTTCACTTTTATTCCCTCAGGGCATTGGAAAGATTTCTGTTGAGCAGCTTTCCATCATTCACCCACTTACTCCTTTGGTGTGATTGAATTTCTGTTACCTTTCTCCAAACTATGGGCGGAATTCTCTGATAATGGGGCTATGTCCCAATGCCCGTGAGAAAATGGGCACAAATCACTCTGGACTTTCATGGAGAAAGTCCAGACTGATTCTCCATTTTGCAGGGGGCTAGCAAGGCCCCGGAGTGCTCCTTGCAGCTCTGGCTGCCTTTACGGAGCCTTGCACTTCTGGCCGTGGGTCCCCGCATGCGTGCGGCGGCTGCCTATGGCAGCCCCGCGCAACATGGCGGACTCACACTGCGGGCTGGCCCTGACAATATAGGACCCACCCCCTTCCCCGCGTGCGCCTGCCGATTGGTGGCGCTCGATCGCGAGCCTGGCCATCCTGGAGGCCCTCCCCACCCCCCGGTGATGGATCCCCCTGCCCCCCATCAGGGCAGCTGCGGACTGAGTCCACAGTCGCCACTCCGCACTCCTGCCGGGTGGAATCATGAGTGAACCACGCCGGCGGGAAATCGGCCAGATGTCGGCGGAGAATCGCTATGGGTGCCTCTTTCAATTGCCGGCAACCGGCGCCGCGTTGACCACACGCGCGCGATTGGCAGCGATTCTCGGTCCCCGGAGAATCGCGGGAGTGGCATCGGAACCGATCGCGGGTCTGATGCCCATTTTACGCCCCCGCACCGAGCGTGATTGCGGCACGGAGGCTCGGAGGATCCCAGCCTATGTCCTTCACTTAGTACTAAAATGATTGTATTATCTGTTTATTTTCAGTTCCGATGAAGGGGCTGAACCCTGATGATTGTCTTTTCTATTTATAGATGTTGCGAATCATCAGCAGTGTTTTAATTTTAGTTTGTCATTACAGATTTTTCAGGCATTAGTTTTCTCCAGTTAATTCTCATAAAATGCAGTTGGATATTCAATCATTCATGTGAAATAAGTCAGAAACTTCTGAAGTTGGGTTCAAGCACATCATTCCGTGCATTGAACAGCTGCACGCAGATTGTTATAAAAACATTGTTGCTCCATCATTTACTCATTCAAAGCTTCATTTTCTTTCCCACAGCTTCTGTGCAATGTGACAAATTAAAATGTAATTGTTTTAATGTTCAGTTCAGTGTTCCAGGGAGAGCAGGCAGATCTACATCTTCTGATAGCAAATGCAGAATTTGTGCTCTGATATGAGGAGGAGAATGGAGGCAGACAGGAGATTAATTTTTGTACCATTGAGCAGCCAATGTAGGATGATTAAGGCCAATTATGAGAGGCTAAGTGGTATTTTCCCATTGGCTTGTGGGCCCTGAGTGGTATTGGGAGCAGGCTATGTCATCCGTAAATTATCAGACACTTCGACCAGTTTATCAGTAAAATATTTCACCAAGGGCAGTACGGTAGCATAGTGGTTAGCACAATTGCTTCACAGCTCCAGGGTCCCAGGTTTGATTCCCGGCTTGGGTCATTGTCTGTGCGGAGTCTGCATGTTCTCCCCGTGTCTGCGTGGGTTTCCTCCGGGTGCTCCGGTTTCCTCCCACAGTCCAAAGACGTGCAGATTAGGTGGATTGGCCATGCTAAATTGCCCTTAGTGTCCAAAATTGTCCTTAGTGTTGAGTGGGGTAACTGGGGATAGGGTGGACGTGTGGGTTTGGGGAGGGTGCTCTTTCCAAGAGCTGGTGCAGACTCGATGGGCCGAATGGCCTCCTTCTGCACTGTAAATTCTATGATTTGCAGGTGCCACAAATCCACAAGACGGAATTCCAGTGATGCTACGGAAAATGGGAGAGACAACAGGATAAATTGGGGATTCTGGTTAAATGATGCCAAAGGTTTGAGTTTCATAACCTTGAAGAAAGGGGAAACAGAGAAAGGTCCTCTTTATTCAAAGTCATCTCTTTTCTCGCTCTAATTAATTGTGAATTACCCAGTTGTTCGAACTAAGTGATCGGAGCACAGCACGAGAGCTCCCGCAGGAATTCAATTTGAAATTGCCAATCAAATTAAACCTGAAATTGGGGGAAGGAATGAATTAGGCAGAGTCGGATGCTGCCATATTGTCTCCATTTCAGAAGACAGGACCTGATTGAGAATAATATAATTTCTCTATCGAGCTGGCAACAGTGAGTGAGGTGAATTGATTTACATACACAAATTATAAATGGCACATTGAAAATATAATATCGCAACCGCACAGCTCTTATAACCACAGTTCTAATGACAGAACTAATTTTAGGTCTTTGGTACAGTAGTCAGGCCTGTCACAGCTCTTGCATTTTCCTTTTGATGATCTAATAGAATCTAATGACTCCCATTCCTCCTATTAATCTCCAGCATGAAATTTCTCAACCCTTGGCAGCTCTGGGTAATTTCAGTGTAACAACTCCAGTACCTCAGTGTGTTTCATTAAGTTTCCACAGCAGTAACCAAGAACTAAATCTCCAGGGCCATGTGGTCTTATGCGTAGTATAGACAGCAATATGGTTTGCACAGATGGAGCCGGTTGTTAGCTGAATTTATGACCAATCCTCCAGTGCATATTTTGTGCTCGGGTGGCATTTCACTTGAATTAGCAAATTACAGGGAAGGAAGTTCAGGCAACAAAGGTCAGTAATTTGGAAACGGTCCTGCTAATATCCAGGTACATGAGACAAAAGACGAACTTCTCGTTGATGATTAACGGGAGGGAGCTGTCTCTGATTTTATCAAATTCAAATGGCGTAGTGGCCAGTTTTTACACGCTGAGCTAACCAAAGTGCTTCTCCAGTTACTTGCGTCAGTGAATTCTAGCAGACAGATGCTGAGATTTTATGACCCAGGCACTCGGGAAATTTTAAACATTTAATTATGTAATTTTCCAGGAGGAGATTCATTTTTTGCTTCGAGCGTGACATTCTTAAACAGGTTAGTGCAGGTAGTCCAGGCCAAACCTAATTGAATTAGAAACCTATGGATTCTTGGACAAGTGGCTCTTTAATTGCGGTAAACAACTGGGGCAAGGTTTATTGCATGTGAGCATTAAAGGCACTGTTAGTGATTGTCTATTTCTGCACTATGCCAAATGAGAGTCATAACATTTTGTCTGTATCAGTAAAATCCAGCCATTAAAGTCTGAGTTCAGGGATAAGCAATGTTCCACACCACCTAATGCATTAGGTCACAGAATGTTAACTGATTGAAGGCCAAGATTACTAAAGTGCCACACAATGCAACATGTGAAGATCTTGTGACCACATTTCATTGGATTTTACTGTTTTCAAGATTGTTAGGCAGCGTATAACTGATCAACTCTTGTCCTCAAAGATTACGCTTTTAATTTATATTGTTTTGAAATTGGGAACAGTAAAGATGACCTCCCAATTTTTCGATGTGGCTTAGTTTTTAACCCCCATAATAGATTTGAGTGATATTTGCGTAAAAGGTTCTAATCACTGCTAGAAGATAATGCTATTAATTAATGTAGCACTTAGAGCAGAAGACATTTTCTCTTTGTAGCCACAATGTCAGTAAATCATCTGATTCTCAACATCGGTTCTCTCGCAACATTCGGAGCCTTTTTGCCAAGAACTTTGATGAACTTCTGCGGCACAGTGGTTAGCACTGCTGCCTCACAGTGCCAGGGTCATGGGTTCGATTCCGGCCGTGGATGACTGTGAAGAGATTGCACATTCTCCCCATGTCTGCGTGAACTTTCCTTCAGATGCATCAGTTGGCTCCCATAGTTCAAAAATGTGCAAGTTAGGTGGATCGGCCATGCTAAAAATTGACCCTCAGTCTCCAAAGATGTGCAGGATGAGGCTGCGGCAATAGGGCGGACGAGTGGTTTTAGGTAGCGTGCACATTCGGTGGGTGGGTGCAGACTTGATGGGCCGAATGGCCCCCATCTGAAAAGTAGGGGTTCTGTGGAGAAGAATAATGTGATTGTGATGTGCGGTTAATCATTGCTTCCGCTATGGGCACAGGCCGACTTTGTGCTGTCTGCTCAATTGAAGTACTGCTGTGCAGCCACACTAAGTGTGTTCTTGAGTGATTGCGGGCCTGAGCAAGGTGTGCAAAATCCTGAGAGGCTAGCTTATTAAAAACCTGTACTCCTCAAAGGTGCATTTCCACCGGAGGGGCAGCAGGAGGTCATTGTGAAAGTGAGTTTGATCTGTGATGGACACGGATGTAATTTATCTGTAAGGGATGCAAGAGGACTTTCAAAGTGATTCAGAGTTGGAGATTGGTATTGCTCCATTTCTTTCAGTCTCCAGTCCCTTGTTACTGCGTCTGGAAAATGCTGAAGTGCGAGACAGTTTACTTCTAGGAGAAAACATGATGTAGATTGATAGCTCAATATGAAATCCAACCACTTCTTTTTAGCCAGTGTAGATTTTAAAAGCTCTATTTCCTGTGTCCAACCGTTTGGGTATAACCCTAATCTTTTGCAAACGGATGACTTTTACCCTGAAATGTTGTGTTACTTCTGCAGCTGTGTGATTCAGATCACCTCACTTAATCCTGTCCAGTGTGAACACAGCAACCAGGCCAGAAAATCTGTTTCTGGTGCCTTTGTTAGGTTCAACATGAAAAATATGCATGTGTGGCTGACCCACCATGACCTGAATGTGAAGTAATCTCGGATAGCCAGTGTCAGGTGAACAATAATTTCCTTCAGACATGTGTAAAGAAATATCAGCCGGAACCTCCTGTCGGATCCCCGACTTAAGTTGCTGGGCTGCCACACATGCACGTACGGCCTAGAAGTGCGGGCACATGGGCACGGGTGTTCAAACTCCCGGCCCATTGTTTTTGACAGTTGGAATTCCTGTGCTGCGCTGGGACTGCTGAATTAAAAATCCTGGGGCAGCGCTGTGGTGATATGCCTATGGGCGATATCATAGTTGGAAGGTGTGTGACCTCCAACCAGCAGGTGGCGGTCCAGACACACCATGCGGTCTCTCGACTAAGGCCATGTGACCTGTGACTTGGATATAAAGGGAGACACACCTGGCCATCTTGAGAAGAAGATTGAGGGCGTAATAAGACATACATGTGAATTGTCAGTGCTCGGTGCAGGTAACAGACTCCATGATAACATGCTCTGCATCAGATTGCTATCTTGCCACACAAAACTCAATAAAAGATTCTGGTTTGGACAAATCAAAGTGTTTGGTGATTTCCTTCATGAAGTACAAAGGACCAATTACAACAAGTGCTAACTTGGAACTCGCCACTATGTTCGGTAAGTTTTTAACACCTTTTTAGTTGCACTTTTATTTCTCAGTCGTGGATGGTCGAGCAAAGGCAGGGAGGCAGCGGGATATTTCTTTTGGTAGGTTAATATTTTATATTATTGGTGTTTAATATTTATAATTAATGTTTCAAATGCAAATAAAGTGAAAGGAAGATATATTTTTGTTTAAACTTTGGTTTGTCATGAGGCGGTTAATTACATTAAAAAGGGGCAGCACGGTGGCCAAGTGGTTAGCACAACCGCCTCACGGCGCTGAGGTCCCAGGTTCGATCCCGGCTCTGGGTCACTGTCCGTGTGGAGTTTGCACATTCTGCGTGGGTTTCGCCCCCACAACCCAAAAATGTGCAGAGTAGGTGGATTGGCCACGCTAAATTGCCCCTTAATTGGAAAAAATAATTGGGTAATCTAAATTTTAAAAAAATACATTAAAAAGGTACGAAACTGTATAAAATGAGTTTCATGTCAACGAAATTAAACAATATGTTTTTTTTAACTTTGGTTTGTTGTTCCATTAAATGAGGATGTTATTCCATTAAAGGAACTATAATGGATAGAATGTGGTGATCACTCACTAACGAGTATGATTGTTCACCTCAGATACTCCGTGTTACTGGTCACAGGTTCTGTGGGTCCTTGCATGGCTGATGAGCTGGATCCTAGAGTCATATTGGGTGGCAGGTAGCACAGTGGTTAGCACAGTTTATTCACCGCTCCAGGGTCCCAGGTTCGATTCGCGGCTTGAGTCATTGTCTGTGCGGAGTGTGCACGTTCCCCCAGTGTCTGCGTGGGTTTCATCCGGGTGCTTCGGTTTCCTCCCACAGTCCATAGATGTGCAAGTTAGGTGGATGGGCCATGCTAAATTGCCCTTAGTGTCCAAAAAACAAAGGTAGGTGGGTTACGGGGTTACGGGGATAGGGTGCAGGTGTGGGCTTAGGTAGCGTGGTGATGTGGGCTTAGGTAGGGTGCTCTTTCCAAGGGCTGGTGCAGACTCGATGGGCCAAATGGCCTCCTTCTGGACTGTAAATTCTACGTAAATCACTCACTTGGCAGGATTTTCCAAAAGGTGGGAGCGTTCCTTGGAAGCTAGGTCTTGATATTGCTTTTTCAGGCTTCTATTCCAAACCTCCTCTTGCCGTCGGGTGTCCTCAAATCATTATGAGCCTTCAATCAGGAGGTTTCTCCAAGTAGGCCTTGTAATGTTCTTGTCGGATGGCCTGATTTATATTACAAGAGCACTTGTAGCTAAAGCTCTAAATGATTTATTAACATTAACTGTGGGTCAACTAGAAACAAAACAACAAATGAATAACAGTATGAACATGCACAAGCAACCTTCCTCCCAACTCCCTAGTCAGTCTGAGGTCACCTGACTCCAACATTCACTTATATATTAATGAAACTCTTTGTGGTCAGTCGGTGGGTGAATTATAATACAGCAATTATATCACTACATCCCCTTTCCTTCAAAGGAATAAATTAATACATTAGCATCAGTATATTTACATGTGATAGCAATAGCCTGTGATTTGAACAGTATTAATTTTTTCTTTAAAACTTAAAAAACTAGTTTAACAAATATATATATATTATATACTCAAGGACAGCAAGCATAGCGTGTACAAATAGTCTAAATGTACAAATTGAGTCGATCAGGTTTTCTTCTGATTCTGTTGATCTTCTCAAAGTTTGACCTTGCTGCCCAGAACTTACAGAATGTCCTCCATAACATTCTCATGCTCAGGAACTGCTGAACTATCGGACACTGAGCTGACATTGATTCTGACATAGATTCATCATCCATCACGTTGTTGTGAAAGCCTTCTTTGGTTTTCAAGAACACGCAACAATTTCTTTTCAAAACCAACCCATCTTCTGTCTGTACCTTGTAAGAACGAGGTGCTCCTTCTTTAAGTACAATGGTGTTTCTCGACCAATTGCCTGAATCTTCTATTCTCACAATGTCATCTCCACTCAGAGGTGGTAAAGTGCTGGACATTCTATCATAGAACTGCTTTTATTTTGCTTTAATGCTTTGCATTTCCTGCAAACCACTGCATTCTCCTCCTTTTTTCCGGGGCCTCACGGTAGCATGGTGGTTAGCATCAATGCTTCACAGCTCCAGGGTCCCAGGTTCGATTCCCGGCTGGGTCACTGTCTGTGTGGAGTCTGCACGTCCTCCCTGTGTGTGCGTGGGTTTCCTCCGGGTGCTCCGGTTTCCTCCCACAGTCCAAAGATGTGCGGGTTAGGTGAATTGGCCATGCTAAATTGCCCGTAGTGTAAGGTTAATGGGGGGATTGTTGGGTTACGTGGGTTTAAAGTAGGGTGATCATTGCTCGGCACAACATCGAGGGCCGAAGGGCCTGTTCTGTGCTGTACTGTTCTATGTTCTATGTTCTAAGTATGGAAGTGTGGTATGCAACCTTTTATTCATGAGTAACCCGGCTGACGATCTACCATGTGACAATGGTGATGCTCTGTAACTCAACAGTGCGAGATATGGATCAGATTGGCTATCCATTGCCTTATTCAGTAATTGTTTGACAATATGCACACCTTTCTCGGCTTTGCCATTGGCTTGTGGGTACAACAACTTGAAGTGACGTGATTCAAATCATACGTGACTGTGAAGTGTTCCCACACTTTACAGCTAAAACAAGAACCGACCTGAAGAATTCCGTGTCTTGCAAAAATTGACTTGATATGCATTATTACACTTGCCATTATGCTTGACAGTAGAACCATTTCAGAATAGTTTGAAAAATAGTCTATGATAATTAAATAATCTTTCCCTTGCAGGTGAAAGAGATCCATAGCTACTTTCTGCCATGGTGCCGTAGGTAAATCAATGATGCATCTGGCATGTGTCACAACAACTGACCACCCTGTCAATATCCTGGTTTATAGCTGGCCAGGAACCAGTCACGAGCTCTCCATTTACAATTCTCAATCCTGAGATGTCCATCATGTATCCTCTTAAATTCATCCTTGCAAAGAGATTGAGGTATAATTATGTGTTCAAGTGCCACTGAAGTGCCACTCCATTAATGATACTGAGTTCAGATCTTATATTGCAGAACTCCATACATTGACCACTGGGCCAGTGTGAGTTGATGTTCCTCATCACCTCTTGAAGAGTTTGATCCTTCCTTGTCTCTTCTTTGATCTCACGTAGTTTTGTTTCTGATTCTGGTAATAGTGTGGAAATAAGATTGATATGCAGGTGTACACCTTCAGCAATTTCACTGCTAATATTTTGTTTTGACGTTTTCGATAATGCATCTGCTAAAAACAAATATTTGCCTGGCGTGCGGATGAGATTGAAGTCATAGCATTGTAACTTCATCATCAACTCCTGAATGCGCAGAGACATTTGTTTGAGGTTCTTTGTGGTGATGTTAACCAAAGGACGATGACCTGTCTCAACTGTGAAAGTTGGAAGCCCATGCAAGTAGCCGTGGAAATTCTCCAAACCTACAACTAAACCTAGGCATTCTTTTTCGATTTGAGCGTACCTCTGCTCTATTGTCGTCATGGATCATGATGCATATCGTCATGCTCGAGTTGCAGAAGAACTGCTTTTAGACCATCTTTCAACGTATCTGTTGATACTTTAATTGGCTTAGATGGGTCAAAGAATGTGAGAGCAGGTGTGGTGGTTAGTCAAATCTTGTGCTTCTTCCACTCTTGCTCATGTTGCTCAGTCCAAGTGAAATCTGTTATCTTGTGAAGGAGCTCATGTAGATTGTCATTTCCAATGTAATTTCCTCGCGCTTTGGTAATTGGTAGTGTTCTCTTTTCATATTCTTGTTAAGATTTTGTGATCCATACATATGCAAATATCGCCATTCTTTTTCTGGTTTAGCTCACTGAGCTAAATCACTGGCTTTTAAAGCAGACCAAGCAGGCCAGCAGCACGGTTCGATTCCCGTACCAGCCTCCCCGAACAGGCACCGGAATGTGGCAACTAGGGGCTTTTCACAGTAACTTCATTGAAGCCTACTCGTGACAATAAGCGATTTTCATTTTCATTTCATATGATGGAATTTACCCAATCGGTAAGTTCTTCTATTTTTTTGATTTCTTTTAATTTTGTCATTCTGTCTAGCTCCTTTTTGAGGCAATCCACAAGAGGTGCAGGTACTCTTCCTGGTGCATGTATCACAGTTTATGCATCCTCTTTGAGTTGTATCTTGTAGGTGAATGGTAGTGCACCAAAACCTGTGAACACAACTACCCCAAAGACTATGTACTAAAGTTAGAAATGTTAACAGAGACAATAGGGAAAAGAGAGTCGGTCAAAATGTTAATCGGTCCAGAGACCTCTGGGTCCTCCCGGAACTCTGTAGCCCTGCCACAGTATTGGTACTTTTTTGGGCAATTGAGTGGTCAACAGTCGGTGCCACCTCTGGGAGGACCACTTCAATGATAAGTTAACTGGCCTCACCATCCTCGACACGTGCAGCTAGTTGAACAGAAACAAAAGTTCCTGGCTCTCCTTGGCCGGACAGAGTTTCAGGAGTATTCACAATGCTAGCTAAATTTGTCGACTCCAAGTTGGGGGTTCCCACTCAGCTCCTCGTGCTTTCTGATGGTCTTCCCATTCATATTGATCACATACAACACTGGCCCTGATTGGACCGCAACCCGACCTTTCAACCAAGGTGGAACTGAGGTGAAATTACAGACCAAAACAGGGTCTCTCAGCTGACGCCCTCTGCTCTGACCAGTGACTCTGTTGGGAGGCCTGAATTGCCTCTACGCTCCCTGCCAAATTGGGAGCCATAATATCCAATCAGGTTCTCAACCGACAGCCCATGAGCAGCTCAGCTGGTGTGACTCCCATGGTTGAATAAGTGGTTGAGCTGTTCAACAACAAAACATTAGCCAGCCAGCCGGGGGTTTGCTTTTTCACGGCATGTTTGAAAGTTTGCACGGCTCTCTCAGCCAGACCGTTCGATAGGGGGCCGTTCTCGTGTGGCATATTACATTGGCTTGCACAAATACCTGGAAACCATCGCCAGTGAAGGAGGTGCCGTTGTCTGAAACAATTGTCTCGGGATGTCTGTGAACGGCAAACACTCGGCGTAAGGCATCTATCATAGACGCCAAGATAGTGGTCTCCATCTCTTAAACTGACCAGCATTCACCAGCACTAAAAACATCTTTCCCATAAATGGCTCCGCATTGTCAATGTGGATCCTGGTCCACGGGTGACCTGGTCATCCCCAAGGGTGAAGGGTGGTGGAAGGCAGCAAAGATTGCTACATTTAGCAAGCGTGGCACTATTGTACTAGTGCTTCAATGGCTTTATCTATGCCTGGCCACTAGACATAACTGCACACCAAAATTTTCATCCTTGTCTGCCCTGGGTAGGCACTATGCAGCTCTTAAAAGAGGGGCCCCCTGGTCTGAGGTGGGATGACCACCCATATTCCCCACAGAATCGCACCGTCTCCACATGTCAGCTAGTCCTGCCGAGTGGAGTGGTGCCTCAGCTTGTCGGACTTCTCGTAATGCCAGTGTGATTATTATTCATTTAACCATCGAAAAAATAGGCTGCGGGTTTCACCATTGGTGGGACATCCCCCTCCCCACCGGCAGCGCACTCACGCCCGGGCATTCCCGACGGTGTGGGGTGGCCCACAATCAGAAATGCCACAACGGAGAATGCCGCTGCAGTCGAGGGCACGCCATGCAGGAAAATGTGGCTGAAGGACAGCGAATTCCACCCAAGGTTTCTTTGGGTCCAGTTTGAGATACTGACAGAGTGTCTAGAAAGTTTAAAGCCAGAATTATTTCCTGGGGTACATGTGGTGATGGAATACTTTTGGGTAGGGGCAGGCGACGTAATGCATCTGCATTAGTAATTTGTGTCTCAGGCTGATGCTGAAAACCACAGTTGTAGACCGCCAACATCAAGGGCCAATGCTGCACTCTCAGTGAGATTATGGGCGGGAGGGGCTTATCTACCCTTAAAAGACCCAGTAATAAATTGTGGTCAGTCACTATGTCAAACTGTCAACCGTACACATACCGGTTGGGTGTTAGGCAGACCATTGCATCGTGAAACCTCATTAATACTCCCTATGGGTTGGTCATGTGTTCTTCTGCTGTAATTCCAATAACTAACACGTATCAAGATAAGCCATCACTTTGGGAATTCCCTGATGGAGATTTTCCATTGTACGCTAGAAGATAGTGCAAGCTGAAGCAATACCAAACAGCTGTCTGGTGTACTGAAAAAGGTCTTTATGGGTTGTAGCAAACTTCTGAGACTTCTTATCCACTCGAGTTGCAGATAGGCGGGAATGAGGCCCCTATCCGTGTCCATGAGCCCCCCCCCCCCCCCCCCCCCCGCAATCTATTTATAATATTTATTGATGACTTGGATGCAGGGATATAAGGTACTACAGCCAAGTTCGCAGGTGACACAAAAATAGGTGGGACAGTAAGTTGCAATGAGGAAATAACAAATTTACAAATGGATCTAGATAGGTTAAGTGAGTGGGCCAAAATTTGACAGTTGGATTTTAATGTGGATAAATGTGAGGTTATCCATTTTGGTCGGAAAAATAGAGCGAAACATCAGAATGCTTCGGTGCAGAGGGATCTGGGTGTCCTCGTGCACTGAATCACAGAAAGCTGGCATGCAGGTACAGCAGGTAATAAGGTTGGCAAACAGGACGTTGGCCTTTATAGTTGAAAGCATATAGAATAAAGCATGAAAGTAGGGAAGTACTTTTGGTGACGGGTTGTGCTGAGAAGTCGCACATCAGGTTTCTCTCCTCCTACAAACCCAAAAATAGGCACTTTTACCCCAAATAGCCCGCTAAAACAGGAAAAAAACCATCCCCTCACACAAGCTAATAATGCTACAGGAGAAGATGCCACACAATAGTAACTTCAGAGGCCATAAGGAGACTAGAAACAGGAGAAACCAGGAGGAACAAGTTGCCGAGATGGCAGACGCACGAGGGGACGAAGCGTTGGCCACGCCAGGACCTGACAACCACAGAGAACCCCGCTCACCACAGGGCGGATTGAAGATGTTCCTCTCCAGAGAACTAAGATAACATAGGGAGGAGACAAAGACTGATATCCTGGCTGTGGTCAGGGTGGTGGTCCCGGAGGCCATGGCAACCATGCAGGTGACCCTGGACAAGGCAGAGAGGTGACTGGAGGCCCAGCAGAGCACCATAAAATAATTAGAAAATGCCTCAACAGACCAGAATGACCAGACCGCCGCCCTGGAGACAGAGATAGGGAGGTTGGTCGTGACGCAGGGGAGTCTGAAGAGGAAAATAGAGGACCGGGAATACTGGTCACAGCACCAAAACATAAAATAGTGTGTCTGCTGGATGGGATCGAAGACAGAGACCCCATGAACTATGTGGTCCAGATGCTGGGAAACCTGGTGGGAAGGGACAACTTCCCCCACCCGCCAGAAATAGACAGAGACCACTGGCCGCCTCAGCCAAAACCCAAGGGTGGAGAGCAGCCGAGGCGATAATCACCAAAATGCACCAGCACCAAGATTGGGAAAGAATCCTGCGCTGGGCCAAGTAACCAAGGACCTGCAACTGGGAAAAGCACCAGATGAATATATCAGGGCATTGGGGCAGACCTGGCCAAGGGTGGGCAGATTTCAAGAGGGCGAAGGTAGCCCTGTATAAAAGTCAAATCAAATTTGGGATGCTGTACCCGACTAAACTCTGGATCACTATCCAGGGCAGGGAGCTCTTCTTCACTTTGGGGGTGGGCATTAATAGGAGAGAGGGGGGAAGAGGGCAAGGGGGGGTAAGAATCATAGGGGAAACATAGGGACAAGTGTAGTAAGGATATTAGGCTGGCTACAGCAGGTCACATGTGGCGACTTAAAACACATAGGCACCTCAAGCAGCAACTTTAGAGGGTCCTCAAACAAAGGGAAATGCCTGAGTTCAGGGGCTCACCCACATGGCGTAACATAGTTGGGGCCATGTTGGGTGGAAACTGGACAAAGGGAAACTTGGGAGCGCAAGGGCCCGGCTTCATGTTGCGAATGGTGAGTGTGGCCATTTTGGATGGCCTCCTAACAAAGGGAAACCCAGGGTGCACAGACACATTTGCAAGGTAGGTATGGTTAATCCCATAGGAGGGGGGGACAGAAATTCTCCATCACGATAGTGACCTGGAACATCAGGGACTCAAGGGTTCAATGAAAAGATGCAGGGTCTTCACCCACCTGAAGTGTATGAAAGCTGACATAGTCTTCCTCCAGGGGACTCACCTGAGGAGGACCAACTGCGCGTAAGGAACGGCGGGTGGGACAGACGTACCATTCCTGCTACCGGACAAGAGCCGGGGGACTAGCGATACCGTTAAATAAGACGACGATGTTTACTACGACTAGCCAGTAGGATGGTGCGTCATGGTTAGTAGTGTCCTGGACAGGGCATCAGTGGTCCTGGTGGCCCAAATGGGACGATACGAGTTTATAAAGTAGACCATGGCGGAACCCGATGTCGGTACACACCGACTTATCATGAGGAGGACTTTAATTGCATACAGGAACCACAGACAGACAGGTCGAACCCCAAAGTTGGGATTCCCTCTAACATGGCGAAAGAACTCAGCATATTTATGGAGCCGCTGGGAGCAGTGGACCCATTGCGATTCACCCACCCAGGGGTGAAAGAGTTCTCCTTCTCCCAAGTATGTATACACCTGGATTTCCTTCTTTGTAATGGGGAAATCGCTGCTTCCAGGGGTAGTAAAAGTGGAATACTCCACGATCTCCGACCACATTACAGGGATGTGAGATTGGAGATGGGTCATGCCTGACGCACCCCATGGAGGTTGGACATGACACACCTGGCCGATAAGGCCTGCTGCAGGAAAATATCACAGGCCATAGATGAGTATATTACTAATAACCGGAACAGGGAAGTCTCACCCTTCACATTCTGGGAGGGGCTGAAGGCTGTGATCAAGGGAAATTATTGCTTACAAAGCACAAAGAGACAGGGAAGATAGGGCTGCTAGGCAACAGCTAATTGACTCCATACTGGAGGTAGACCGGCAATACTCCGAGGCCCCGACCGTAGAGGAAGAAGCTACAAATGGACTTTGACATGCTGTCTATTTCTGGTGGGTTGGGGAAGCTGGCCCTCCCCACAACAGTAGTAGTTGACCTTGGATTTGGCTTGACTCATTCCTGCTCCTTGGGTTCGGGTTCTCTTCAGTGGACCACTCCGTTTTTTGCGTTGTGCCTGTTGCTCCTGCCACAGACCCCGCAGCCATACTGCACCATACCTGATTAACCTCCCCTTCTGCCACGCTATGAAACTCAGCGGCGCCTTTCCCGACGCACTCCATCACCTGATCCATTTCAATTCCTTTTCCCAATGTAATTGTGGTCTCCGCCAGAAGCTTCTTGTGGATATTAAGGCTATGGATCCCACAAACCAGCCAATCATGCAGCATGTCATTAAGCTCAGTCCCAAACTCACAGTGCTCGGCAAGCTGGTGATGTCTGACTATGAAGTCTGAGATAGACTCTTCATGGTCCCATACCGGAGAGTTAAACTTATAACATTGGAGGATAATCAGTAGCCTTGGGTCGAAATATACTTTAACCAATTTCGCTATCTGAGGTTCTAGAGTCGGGTGCATACAGGTATGTGAGGTTTCTAATCAAATTGTACTTATGGGGCCCACACACTGTGAGCAATATTAAGTCCTCGCCTGTGATCTCGCTCACGATAAAATAAATTTGAGACGTTTGATATACTAACTCCAATCCTCAAATCTTCGGACTAATTTCCCAATAAGAAGTCTTACAACACCAGGTTAAAGTCCAACAGGTTTGTTTCGAACCACTAGCTTTCGGAGCACTGCTCCTTCCTCAGGTGAATGAAGAGGTGAAGAGGTAGGTTCCAGAAACATATATATAGACAAAGTCAAAGATGCAATACGATACTTTGGATGCAAGTCTTTGCAGGTAATTAAGTCTCCAGGTCCTTCTTACTGTAAAAATAAGGAGTTGCCCATTTAGGACAGATATTTGGAGATTTTTCGGAGAAAATCTAGTGATTTGAAACAAACCTGTTGGACGTTAACCTGGTGTTTTAAGACTTCTTATTGTGCTCAACTCCATATCATAACCTCCCAGTGACAGGCATTTCCACTCATGGTGTAAATAAATCTGACTTGCTGGAGTTTCTTGACTTTCTCAACTGGTAGTTGTGAAAACAAATTTGATGAGAAGGAGGTGAAAAATGCTAAGGTGGGAAACCAGTGACTAGTATGAATAGAAATTTGCATCAGAAGATAAGGGGTGAATTTGAATTTAGCTATTGTATCTCAAAAAGACACTTTACAACTGGCAAAGATTATAAATTAGTAAAGCAAAGTATTGAGTTCAATTTTGCCCAACATAGTAGCCAGAAAAACATGAAAGGATTTTATATTCTGGGAAGGGCACTTGCAAATAAATGTAAGAACAGTAGATTTAAACATGAAAGATAAAAAATAAAGTCTAAACAGAGTTTGGAAGTTTTATGGGCAGGAGTGGCTGTGGTATACTGAAGAAGATGCCATGCTTAGAGAAAGCTGTTAAAGAAGCAAAGTGAACACTCAAAACCCTAACAGAGAAAAGTATTTTTCTGCAGGGTTTTAATGCAAGTCTTGGTTCTCCATTGTTGAATGAGAGATAATGTGAAATACGTTCCTTGCAGCAACAGTGGATGTCTTCTGGTAACCTTCCTGGAATTTTTATGGATTAAAAATCTATAGGTACTGTTGCCTGAAAATATGTGTTTAGTTCTGAGTTTAATTACACTGAAATCTTTTGGGGAATGTTTGTTGAACTAAAACTTGTGTAAATGTAATCTTGTGTGTTTTCTTTTCTTTTCTTTATGTTAAAACATGTTTTAGTTTAATATTTAATGTCTCCAAAAGTAGTTCTTACTCCTGCCTTAGCACACATACTTCTTTGTCATAAAATATGCATTGTAAATCACTGTGATGCCTTATCCAAGTTTCCCTTTGGGGTTTGGGCAGCCTAGCAATTTCCACCTGTCATATCATAACAACTGCCTGTCAAATTATTTCAGGAGATGTTTACTATCAACCACATCATATTCTTTTGGACAGGGATGGGCAACCTAGGCTGGTGAGTAGGCCGCACGAGTGGTCCCCCTGTATCTCAGTGAACCACAAGATTGAAATTGGGCATGATCACTAGCTATGACCTTTGAATAAAATTAAATGCATTTAATGCACACTGAATATTTCAAAACAAGTGATAGAAAATTCTTAATCATTCATATATTAATAGAACTGTCATCAACTGCAAAGGGTAACAACAAAGGAAATACGTACGCTTGATTGGATGCAGAGGGAGTGCATGGCTCTCACAGTTACTGTTGTGTGCCACCAGCATGCACCTCACTTCACATGCTCCTGCTTTATGTGTGCATTACTTCAGTCATACCAATAGGAGAAAAACTAGGCAAATATGAACCAGTGGAATGTGGCAACTCTGTGGTCAATGGTTAACAAAATGTCTCATGGGCTGCATTCAGAACCTTAATGGGCCGCATGTGGCCCCTGGGCCACAGTTTGGCCACCACTGCTTTTGGACCTAATCTAAGTAGTTATTTGCAAATCTCTGGAAAATTTGTGGGCTTGCATTTTTGTTTGTTCCTATTAGATCTAATTTTGGTTTTAAATGTATTGTATAATTTTCCAAAATATTGTTTATTGAATAACATTTTCGTACGGTCCAGATTAAATTTTTCATTTGTTTATTTGACACCCATATTTCTAATTCTAATTTTTTTAATGCAGTGGAAATGATGGAGCACTACCGTTTGCACCTAGTAATTAATTCTCTTTTGCGAATCTGACTTTCAAAGGGTGTTCAACTAAGTTGATTTGACATATCCTTCTTGAACAAAAAGATGTGTTAAGGCTGTCCGTGAATACCAATGATCAAAGTCAAATGTCAAACAATTATTACTTGTTAGATCTGAGACCTGTGTGTCATAGAGTTAGAATGTTGCCCTTGCAATGTGGCATGGCATTTCAGCATGAGTCTCAAACAATGAAATCCAAGCCTCAACCGTGTTGATTTCATGACATTTCTTGCTATTGATGAGCACTGGAAGTTGACATAGGTTCAAGTAATTTCACAGTTGGACAACCAAGGACTGTGCAGTGCCCATGTCTGCTCTGTTTAGAACTTGGATTAAGGCAGTTCACAACATAAACTAGCCCCACTCTTCAAAATGGTACTTATGCAGCTTGTCACGCCTGATACTGATAAAGACAGGACACTATTGAAATAGTTTTGAGAAAGAAAGATTTGCGGAAAGATTGTTTTTATTATTCTTTAATGGGATGTGCATGTTACCAGCATTTATGGCTCATCGCTAAAGAGCTGAAAAGGTAATAAATAAATAAATAATCTTTATTCTCAAGTAGGCTTACATTAACACTGCAATGAAGTTACTGTGGAAATCCCATAGTCGCCACATTCCAGCGCCTGTTTGGGTACACGGAGGGAGAATTGAGAATTCTCAGCTGGTACAGAAATTGAACCCGTGCTGCTGGCCTTGTTCTGCATCAGAAATCAGCTGTCTAGCCTACTGAGCTAAACCAGCCACAGTGGTGGTATTATGATCCCGGACCAGACCCCAACTACTGAACAGAAACCCCAATATTTTATTTTAATTTTGTCAGACTGTGAGGAAAGGATACCTCACTCCAGGAGTAATTTCATGCAAAATAGGGATATGATATTTTAAAACAAACTTTATTACTAACACAGTATTAAAATATCTTTCACATCGCACAAGAAAAATACCTTACAATTACCCTTTAACCTATCCTCATCAGTACAGTGATGTAATAACCCTTAACTGCTACCTTTATTCACACTCAAACAACGAAGCCATCTCAGCTCTAAATCCACTTTCAATACAATTAGAAGACCCAGGTATAAATTGTTTTCCATAGATGTTCTTTGAGACTGTTTTAAAGAAAAGACCTGAATCATATCAGAACCATGCAGAAACATTGGCTGTATTTCTTCAGAAGCTGCTTTTCAGCTTGTTTCAGCTCACCTTCCAGCCACACTGCTGATCTGTTGACAGGCATATCTTTTTTTGATTTGGTTTTGTAAAAATAAATTTAGAGCATCCAATTAATTTTTTCCAATTAAGGGGAAATTTAGCGTGGCCTATCCACCTACCCTGCGCATCTTTGTGTTGTGGGGGTGAAACCCACACAAACACGGGGAGAATGTGCAACTCCACACGGACAGTGACCCAGAGCCGGGATCAAACCTGGGACCTCGGTGCCGTGAGGCAGCAGTGCTAACCACTGCAACACCATGCTGCCCTTTACAGGCATATCTTTAACTGAACTGCAGTGAGTGCAGATGCTTGAGTTCTGCTCGCACCTCAGTCTAAAACTCAACTAACCTGCTTTTCTGCAAAACGCCTGATACCTTAGCTCCTCCCATATTTACATCACCTTACCAAGCTGGAATCCACTGTATCTAATTAACTACTTCACAAAGAACCCCCTTAATCCAAACAGAACTCCATTAGCCCAAGTTCTTATGATGCCCTAATTATACCTCTGGCTCCCAAAATCTTTCAAACTCAGATTCTTTGAAAACATGACTGCAGCAGTCAAACACACACGAACCCAGGCTTTTAACCCTTACTGTACCAAATACATGCAACACAATATTTCAGAAATTCCTACATTCATCACAGTGGTGTACTGCCTTCTTGAACGGCTGTACTCCACCTAATGTAGATGTACCAACAGTACTGTTAGCAATGGAGTTCTGGGTGTTTTTAGTCTGAGACTAAATCTGTCTGTTTGCAACCTTGGTGTCATACTTGACCCTGAGGTGAATTTCAGACCACATATCTGTGCCTTCAGTAAGATTCTCTATTTTCACCTCCATAGCATCACCCAATGTTGCCCCTTCCTCAAATCGGCAGCTCTTCAATACCTTTGTTACCTCGTTACTTGACCATTCCAGTCCATTCCTGGCTGTCTTCGCACGTTGTACCCGACATAAACCTGACGTAATCTAAGACTCTGTTGTCTTAACTCACACCAAATCTCATTTACCTATCAAGCTTGTGCTCGCTGACCTACATTGGTTCCGGATGAAGTAACATCTTGATCTTAAAATTCTTACCCACGTTTTCAAATCAAACACCACCCAATTCTATGAATCCAACTGCTCATAAGGTCAACTGCTCATAAGCAGAGCAGAAAATCAGGACAACATGACCACCTTCAAATTCTTCTCCAAGTCTCGCACCATCCTGATTTGGACATCTATTATTCCTTCATTGCTGTTGTCAAAATCCTGGCACTCTTGAACTCTTATCCTGAGAGCATGAGGATGGGCCTCCAAAATGCTAATCTGGTAACATTACCAGCATGCCACTGTCTCCCCCTGATATGCCACAGCAATATACCCAGAAGACACTACGAAACCTTGGCCTTGATCTACCAGTTGAATCCTTCTGGAACCCGGGTGCAATGCAGTGGGTAGACCCTGGTAGAGGCCTCGCCTGGGATTCCCGATGGCTGATGTGCCATTCGAGATCGAACCCACAATGGGTAGGACCCAGCGTCACACAGGTAAGTAAGTTTAAGAACCCACTTAGCCGTGCTCGTGCCAGATCTAACGCCACCCGGCATCTACCGGCCTCGCTGAGGAGAACCCAACCGGACGCCATTCAGTACTGGCCTCACAAATGGGGAGCCAGTGGAATGGTACCTAGAGAGCTCTCCCAGGCAATCAAAGGCCCCCGGATGTTACCCTGGCACTGCTGGTGTCACCTGGGAACCTTGGTACTGCCAGCTTGGCACCTTGATGGTGCCACCTAGTCGGCAGCCTGGCACTGCCAGAGTGGCCAGGTGGCTCTGCCAAGCTGGAGCCCAAAATAAATCAAAGTGCCATTAGATAGCGGGCTTGTTCCCGGTTCTTCGACCCAACTAAAGCTGCCCAGAATGGACTCTTTGTTTATTTGACAACTGTGGCCAACTCAACTGTCCAAATGTATTTGTGATTTGGGAATCCCGACATCTTGACGAATTCAGGCTGTTAACCACGTTCCTCTGGCTCCCAAAATCTTTCAAACTCGGATTCTTTGAAAACATGACTGCAGCAGTCAAACACACACAAACCCAGGCTTTTAACCCTTACTTCACCAAATACATACAACACAGTATTTCAGAAATTCCTACATTCATCACAGTGATGTACTGCCTTCGTGTGTGTTAGGGGTTAGTTTTGAAGGAGAATAATGTGGATTTTGGCCAGGGACCATCCAACCAAAGATACTGTTCAAGTGAGGCTAAAATTGGATTTCAGTGTTGCTTTCCTGTTCCTGGTTTATTTATTCACTTCAGTGATTCAGAATGGACCAAATCAGATGTATGGACCTGCAACACCCATTTTGGTACTTCTGCTCACCAATAGCAAAGCTAGTTAAACCTTGCAAAATTGAGGCTTCATGTTAGGAATGTGAATGTTCCCTGTTGAAAACTTTCTTTGGAAATCAAATCAAGAGGACTAACATAGCTGGGTGGTCCCATAAAGCCAAAAGTGGAGCATATTTCTATTATTGGCACAGTATTTATATTATTTTCATATTCTACATTTGTCTCACTGAGAGTTTTAGAGGTAACTTAAAATATCTGTTTGATTTTTTAAAAAAAAATTTGTACTTTTACTTTTAGATGTATTTTACTGCGGTACAACCAATGCATAATTGTAGAGTGAGGATGTAATTTTACCATTAGGTATCTACTCCTTTTGAAACAAATTGTACCTGTATTTATCGTGACACTATACTTTAGCTATTAGTAACTATGTCTATGCATCAGATTTCAATAGAACCAACCATACAAAATAATTACTCTAAGTGGTTCTTAACCGCTCATGTTAGCTTAATAATTTAAAATACAGAGGAACTGAAAGTTAGATGAAGCATATTAATCTTAACATGCTCATGTTTATGATCATATCAGGTTAGACACTAAGGTATCGAATTTGGGACAGGATTTTTGCCCCCCAATACGAAGGCTGCCAGGCATGAAAAGCCCCATCGCCAACCAAGGTGCCAGCCTGCTGGCTGTATCCCAGCCCCGAGGTTGTTTTCCTGAAGGGTTATCCGCTCACAAGCGCCACGCAGAGAGTAGAGGTGTGTGGCAATCATGGCAACGACGCGGTTGCCCCAAATCTATGTGACGCCTGCTTCTGATGGAACTGGTGAGGCACCACTCCACGTCAGAAAGAACAGGGTGAGCCAATTTTTAGTCTTGTACATGAATATTCGCTGTCCCTACTCTGCGCCTGGAAATCGATGTATGCCGGGTGGGCATTAAATAACAGATGGGGTTCACATTGTGCTCCCAAACCGCCACCATTTTAACCAGGTGGAAATTAGGAAGGCCAAGGCTCAAAGGGAGAGGGGGTTTCATTTAAATGGGTAAGTAGCGTCCTGCTGATACCATCAAGCTTGAGAATCAGACAATACCATTGAGCTTGAGAATCATTCTCAAGACAGATCTGACTGAGGGTGCCATGACCTCAAACCTGCCATTGATGCCCAGATAAGTTTATCATAAAATATATTTTTAAGGTTACTTGTGGACAAGAGGATTCTCCCCCTTTCCCAAGAGGGAAGTATTCGTCCAATACATCTGATGGAAATTGGCTTTCTAGTTAGCTATAGATGATATAGATAAAAGGTTTAATTAAGAACTCATTCAGAGTAATTAACTAAATCATATTAACCATGAGAGTGAGGAAAGTGGAATACCTGGGAACATTATGCAAATTGCTCGAGAATTACTACAGACTGAAGGAACAGTGATGTCAGCTGGCTGAAAGGCCCCATTGTGTGAAAGAAAGGGCAGTTCCATTTCTATGGAAACAGCCAGTCTAGAGAGATACTTTTTTCGCAAAAAATGTGTTTCTCCAATAATGTCTAGATGCATTTTTGTGGATAAGTTGGAAAATTGGCAGGCGATGGAATGGAAAATTCACACCAACTTCTTTAAATACATATCTCTCTCAAAATTGACAGACAGACACTTTGGTCGAATTGAGTGAATTATAAATTAAGTAAAACCAATCAGAGATGAAAAGAAGGTGAGACTTTAAGATAATAATCTCCTTAAAAATCACTTGTCAGGATGGAAAAGTCCATTCCAGAATCAATCACTTTCTGAAACCTATTTCTTTGCTGCTTGCTTTTGCTAAATCGCCATTTTTCTTTTGTTTAAATCAATCCGTAATTTTGGACAGTGTATCATGATTTGAAGAATTACCACGATTTGTATTTGAAGCTCAACCACTGTATTCGCTGAAGACAATCAATCTGACCTAAGTTTGTGTTGTAACCAAAGTTTACCAGTGGACACTAAAGCCGACAAATAAAGTTCAACGAAACTTTGCCAAAAAGCACAGACTGCATCTCTGTTATTTCAGAACTAAGAATGGATAATGCATATCCAGGGTTCCAAATAGATACAGAGATCCATCAGCATCACTCTCAGGAAGCAGGTAGCACCCCCTCAGTCATTCCTTGTCTTAGACCTCTCCACCCCACAAAGCCCAGAAAAGTCCCATTCCCCCCACCACCTCCCCACCATCATTTGCTTGCTTTTCTGAGGACCAGTTCATTGATCCCCAACATTAGCCTGACCCTCATGAATTTTGATTTCCGGCAGTAACTCGCACTTGCTTCAGGTGCTGGGAAATACTAATGCAGCCCAGAACTGATCTGCACAGTTAGAAGATCAGGGACGGAATTCTCCGACCCCCCGCAGGGTCAGGGAGTCGCCCGAGGCCACCGTAAATCCCGCCCCCGCCGTGGCCGGAATTCTCCGCCACCCGGGAATCGGCGGGAGCGGGAATCACACCCCGCCGATCAGCGTGCCCCCCGCGGCGATTCTCCGGCCCACGATGGGCCAAAGTCCCGCCGCTGACAGGCCAATCCCGCCGACGTGGTTTAAACCACCTCTGTGCCGGCGGGATTGGCGGCGGGAGCGGGCCCCCTGGGGTCCTGGGCGGGGGCGCAGGGCGATCAGACCCCACGGTGGCCTGGCCCGCGATCGGGGCCCACCGATCGGCCGGCGGGCCAGTGCCGTGGGGGCACTCTTTTTCTTCCGCCGCCGCCACGGCCTCCACCATGGCGGAGGCGGAAGGGATTTCGCCCCATGTTTGTCCCTGTTATTTTAGGTATTTTTGATGGATGACTGAAGATCAAATATCCTTGGTCATCCATATTTATCTTGGGATTTGTATGATCCACTGGTGTTGCTTGGTCAGTTAAACATTGGGGCGTATACATTGAACCAAATGAACAGCAAGAAAATGCATGCACTGAAGCTCTGTAAAAAAGCAGAGCATTCGCTCGATTACTGTCTGATGAATCCTAAAGAAACTGTTCTGTTAACAAAACTCATTGTGTTGATACATATTTGCACCCATCGAGTTTACTTTTCATTTTGACTGCCTGCCTCAGATTTAGTTGTCCAAGTCTAGGCATTTAACAAAGCCTCATTTTTATTCCCAATGTTGAATAGCAGTTCCGATGGGCAGGTCTCATCATTCACAAAACCTTGAATATATTCAAGAGGCAGCAAGATATAGCAGTTAGGGCGAATGGGATCAAAGGCTATGGGGAGAAAGCAGGATTAGGCTATTGAATTGGATGATCAGCCATGATAAAAGACTCGAAGGGCCAACAGATCGCCTCCTGCTCCTATCTTCTATGTATCTATGTATCCACAATCCGAAGGTTGTGCCTTCCTCATCGTCTCAAATTATTTTATATATAGTCACTTGTTGGTCGCATTTAACACCTTGCTTTATGCTAGTCTGCTCTCTGTAATGAGGACAGCCAGTAGACTAAAGCAAATTGCATATTTAATCAAATTGCATTTTAATCAGAAGCACAACAAATTGGCTCACGTATAGTGAGACAATCTGTAATCGATCAATTACTCTTCTTGAGAACTTCTTCAGATTGAATACAATTCATATATATTCAAGAAATAAAATGTCCCTTTCTGGCAAAGCAAATTGAATCATTTTGATCTCCTCATAAAACCTTCAACCTGAGCATACCAGTATCGGTGTGTTTTGTCCTGCAGCAGGATATTGATCATTCCGAGTACAGAGAGACCTCAGACCAGCTTCTACCTCCTGGTTGGAAACAGTGAGAATTCCAACTGGTGTTAACCAGCGTCATGAAAAGAAACAGCAACAATCCTTTGGATACATGCATAATTGACTAAACTGATGTTGCAAAACAAGATTAATAATCTCAGGAAATAATAACACTTTGAACGATGTGAAATCTACAGTAAATCAATTCTATACACATTAACAGTAGAGTTAATTAGATCAGAGGCAACTCATTCCAATCTTCTATGTGAATTAAATCAGGCTTCATTGGAGTAGGTAATAGGAAATATTATTTGGGTTTTGTCTTGCTGATTCAACGACAAAGGTGTTTTCCATTTAGCCAAAGTTAATCTTCTACCCTTCCGGAGAAAGGTCACCGACCTGAGAAGTAAGGCCAAATTTTCAAAGGACTGTAGAGGTGGGATTGAAGGCAGACAGGCCTGCAATTGCCCATCTCTGGCTGGCAGGCCATTTTTACATATATACATATAATTTACATATAATTTACAGTGCAGAAGGAGGCCATTCGGCCCATCGAGTCTGCACCGGCTCCTGGAAAGAGCACCCTACCCAAGGTCAACACCTCCACCCTATCCCCATAACCCAGCAACCCCACCCAACACTAAGGGAAACTTTAGACACTAAGGGCAATTTATCATGGCCAATCCACCTAACCTGCACAACTTTGGACTGTGGGAGGAAACCGCAGCACCCGGAGGAAACCCACACACACACGGGGAGGATGTGCAGACTCCACACAGACAGTGACCCAAGACGGAATCGAACCTGGGACCCTGGAGCTGTGAAGCGATTGTGCTATCCACAATGCTACCGTGCTGCCATGTTTTTCTGACATGTTCTTACCACCAGGCCATTTTGAAAATGGATTTAATGGCTACCCACTCAAAACTGGCAGGAAGGCAATGAGGGTCACAGTACAGACCCTGACTGGAATTTTCCAGTTGGCAGTCGGCCCCCAAACTGAGGCTGAAACACGGCGCAGGGATGGAGGTAGTCTCTTGGCGGCAGAGGGGTACGTGCAATGTCCTATGTTACATTTTTAACCCTACCCTGTGAGCGCAATTGTGAGATGTTCAGTGGCAGCTTCAGGCTGTTAATGGGCTTTCTCTCCAGCACAGCTGCCTGACCAGCTGTGGCCAGTTTCATTTTTATCTGCTCAGAAATATTCAGAGGCCTTCTACCACCTTGAGGCAGCCTCCTGTCCCCCATTGGCAGCCCCACCACGGTGCGGGGGCTGATCATCGAACATCGCCGGACCTCTTCCTATTGGCTCCCTCAGGAACCCACCCGCCATCCCGCATTGGATGGTGAGCAGGCATCACTAATTGGAGTCAAAGGTCACATCAGGCCTCATGAGTAATATAATATGGAGCCGGGATGCAGAATTGAATCCATCATCAGGGTCTCAAACCCAGAACAAAATTACAGCTTGTTAAATGTGTTTTTCTCACCACATATGCTGCCTGGTCTCAGTATTTCCAGCACATCAAGTTCACGAGCACAAGCTGAGAACAATGTTTTCCCCACAGCAAGTATAAGCCCATTACTGGACTCACAGATTGAATTTGAACATTTCTTAATGTGGGACAGGATGAGTAAGTTCCAAAGTCCAAGTTAGTATAACTAAGATGACCGTATATCTCTGGTTACTTTGAGAGATTGTTAATGTTGCCACCAAGCACCGGTGAAGTCCCACTATCTCTGATGGTCGATGATGCAGTTACGCCAATGAACTCCATCGTCTTCGCCTCCGCCGATATCAGCTGCACTTCCTGTGGTGGGATTCTCTTCCTTCGTGCTCACCTCTCCTGCAACAGGGGCAAGGGAAAGACCTATGAATGACTGTGAGGGAATGTGTTTGCTCAATGGATGCAGTGCATCATCAGGCAAATGCATCACATTACCGACACATTGGGGTATGTGATGGTGGTGGATGGATTGGTGGATATGTGTGGAAGCTAGAATGTGAGCAACGGGTGGTCTTGAAACTTAAGTAAGTGGGAGGACTGATGTGAGGGGAGACATTGGACAAGATGGGGGTGTTGTGTGCACTACAGGAGGCAGGTAAATCTCCGACTGTATGGGTGAGTTCAAAACTTCTTCCTGCATTGGACCCAGGGACAAAGGACACTTGCTATTGACGCCTCTTGCCCCACCCAACCACCTCTAACCAAGCCTTCTTGGTAATAGCAGGAGATTTCTCCTTCCCCTTAATGAGGAACGTTCTCTCCTTCCTGGTTTCCCTAAGGCAGGCAGCAGCACCACAAGTGAGGCATTGCTAAACTGGGGCACATTTTTGGACATTTGATGCCTCTCTTTTCCAGACCTCCCAATTCCTTGGAGTTCCATCACTGAATTGACCTTTATGATAGGCCCATTGGTGTTACAACATGCAGGTGCACAGCATACCCACATACTGAAAACCTGAAACCTACACGTTAAAATATAATCGAGGGTTCAGGTTGAAATCAGGGATTCTGATTCACTGACGCTTCAGATGGGCTTTGCATCCACAATCACTCTCCCACCCTCCCCATTCACTGCACTGATCACCAAGCTGGGCAATAGCTTCCGCAGGGCTAAGTGGAGCTCTCTGAGCCCTCCGTTGAATGTTGTCAGGGGGCAAGTCTTCAATGATGTGTCATTTTTTGGGGTGCACTGTAGCTGTAGTCCGGGTTCTCTGCCAGGTACCACTTGTGCCGATTTGCTGCACAAAGCCCTTGGCCAGTGCGGAAACAGTTGAAGAGTGCCCAAAGTTGGTGTGGTAGGTTGAAGCCGGGTGGGCTGTGGGGTCTGTGATAGAACAAAGAACAAAGAAAAGTACAGCACAGGAACAGGCCCTTCGGCCCTCCAAGCCCGTACCGACCATGCTGCCCGACTAAACTACAATCTTCTACACTTCCTGGATCCGTATCCCTCTATTCCCATCCTATTCATGTATTTATCAAGATGCCCCTTAAATGACACTATCGTCCCTGTTTCTACCACCTCCTCCGGCAACGAGTTCCAGGCACCTACTATCCTCTGTGTAAAAAACTTGCCTCGTACATCTACTCTAAACCTTGCCCCTCGCACCTTAAACCTATGCCCCCTAATAATTGACCCTTCTACCCTGGGGAAAAGCCTCTGACGATCCACTCTGTCTATGCCCCTCATAATTTTGTAGACCTCTATCAGGTCGCCCCTCAACCTCTGCCGTTCCAGTGAGAACAAACTGAATTTATTCAACCGCTCCTCAGGAGGAAGAGTTTTTTAATTGTAGCGTGTTGTTTCCATTCTGCCATGCGGCCTCTTCTGTTATCCCTTGGGATGTTGAGCCAGGGGAGTTGAGTTGGCTGGAGGGTACCCAAGATGATACGCATTGTTGCTTTGAGCTGGGTATCTACAAGACTGGTATAGGATGTGTTGTACCATACTGGTGCACAATACTCTGCAGTCGAGTAGACAATGGCAAGAGTTGAGGTCCTTACGATTTGAGCATCTGCACCCCAGGTTTGCTGAGGAGGATGTTTCATGTTTTGATCTTTGCTGCTGTCTTGCTCAGATGTTATTTGTATGTCAGTGTTCAGTCAAGGGTAACAACAAGATAAATGGAATGTTCTTTGTGATTCATTTTCTTGCCACTCAGGGAGCTGTTTAGTTCCCTCTTAGCACTGGCATTGTGGATGTTGAAATATACTTGTTACTTTTATTGCTGGGCAGCACGGTGGCACAGTGGCTGCCTCACAGCGGCAAGGACACCCGGTTCAATTCCGGCCTTGGGTGACTGTCTGTATTGAGTTAGTACATTCTCCCTGTGTCTGTGTGGGTTTCCCCTGGGGTGCTTCGGTTTACTCCCACAGTCCAAAGATGCCCCTTAGTGTCCAAACATTTAGGTGGGGTTACAAGAATAGGGTGGAGGTGTGGGCCTATGTAGGGTGCTCTTTCCAAGACTTGATGGGCCAAATAGTCTCCTTATGCACTGCAAATTCGATGATTGTGTGATTGCTGCCGGGCTGAAGGCGCCATGCCTTGCATAGTTGGTCGGCTTTGCAACATCATTGCTTAATGTTAGCCTTGAATTGAGAAAACGTCTGAGTCTAAGAGGCACAGATTGTCAGCATTGTTGGATTTCTGAGCGAGAGTTGGAGGCAGATTGTTGATATAGAGATTGAAAAGTATTGGAGCTGGAACAAATCCTTGGGGAAGCCGTTGGATTGTTTCCTGCAGACGCTTGCCTTATCTTCCATGTGCACCCTGAACCGTCTATTTCAGAGTAATAGATGAATGACATCCGTAACCCACGGAGGAAGGACTCTTGAGATTTTGCCAAGGAGACCAGTGTGCTATGCCGTTCATATTCTGCAGTGAGATCGAAAGATCCAGCGCCTATTTTGAGGTTATTTTTAAAAACATTTTCAGGGAAGATGGTTTGGGCGAGGAGCTGGAATCAGGTGCTTCCGCCTCGCTGAAAGTCTGCTTGTTCAGCTTTCGAGACTTTCTCTAACTCTGGCTCTATCCGCTGTAAGGTCAGATGCTCTAAGACCTTGCAGCACACAGAGACCAGAGATATGGGTCAGTATCGTGAGTTTGGAATTTTGTCTGGTTTTGGGAGGCCGATGGCTTTGGACATGTGCCAGGTTTTAGGCAGTCGTCTTTCACAGATGAACCTTGTGAGGAATTGAGCTGACCACCAGCGGGCACGTGGGCCAAGTGTTTGAGGAACTCGGGAAGAATTTTGTCATTGGCGACAGCAGAGCCTGGCTTGATGTTTGTAGCACGTTGTCCAACTTCACTTCAGTCAAGGGTTCAGGGCATGATCTGAAATTGTGATGCCTTTGAAAGGCTCTCCACTTAGTCTTTAATTGCTTTATTCACTTCTTCCTCCAGGGGTACTTTTCCAATATGGAGGAGATGGGCCGCTACTTTGTTAGCATTTACAGAAAGGTATCTCGCTGTCAGTGGTGGCCAGGCTGCTCCGAGGTGGTGTAGGAGCCTCCAGGATTTCTGATTGGAATGGGTGAAATTCGAGTTTGTAGTTGTCTCTGCCCATCGAGCTCAGTAGGCAGAGTCCAAGGACTCCATCAATTGATCAGCTACATTCTGGGTCACCAGTTTCTTCATAGTGTTGAAGAAGAGAAGCACTGAAGTGGGTTTGAGGAAGTGGGTGTATACAGGTCGATAGCCCATTGGGGTGGATTTGGTGGCTTCTATGGCTTTACAGAAGAGGCTGTAAGCCTATTCTGTGGGGATGCGGTGGGATGGTATCTTTACCACATTTTGTTCCAGTGTCTTGCAGTATTTCTCCCAGTTGGCTTTGTGTCGATTCTACCCCTCCTTCCTGGAGCTGGTGATAATAGGAAGGTGAAGACTGATGTGGGTCAGATTGGTATGTCCTGGTTGTGTGGGAAGCTATATCGGACTTGGCAAGATGGTGAGAGTGAGTTGCCATGTGTTGAGCTGACCCAGCAAAGGTCAGGTGAGTAGCCACGCCTCCATCTTGCAGAATTTAATTTCCCGGCTGTTTGGGGGTCATGGATAAGATTGCAGTCATTCTATGCGATCCAATTTGTAAGTTTTGCAACCTCAGCATCAACCACATTATAGCTCCATTGTAGATAGCTGAGTGTGGCAGGGCAGGGAGGACATGTTTGTCCCAGCTGGTGTTAGGAGGCTTGTAGACATTTGCTATTTTGAAGGCCCCAATCTTTATGATATCAATGTGTTCAGTGTAACAGAGGTAGGCTACGCCTGTCATGGTCGATTGAACATATGTGGCCAACCTGTGCTTTGTATGGCAGCATCATATCTCCTCAAAACTGTCAATCTTGTACCTCCCAGCTTCATTGGATAGGATATGTGTTTCTTGGATACAGATAACATTCGTTGCATGTTGTTGGGCGAGGATGCTGATAAGCCGTCATATGGAGGCATTTAGCCCCTCAACGTTGAGTTACAGGATGTGGAACGCAGACCCGAGGGTGAGGGATATACAGGAATTTATATTGCTGGTGCTCTGAACCCTTGAATGAAACATGCTAAGGGGAGGACAAGGCATCCATGGCTAACTAGGGATGTCAAGGACAGCATAAAAGCTAACGAAAAAGCATACAAAGTGGTGAGGATTAGTGGGAAGCTAGAGGATTGGGAAGCCTTTAAGAGTGAGCAGAGGACAACTAAAAAAGCAATAAGGGGGGAGAAGATGAAGTATGAGTGCAAGCCAGCTAGTAATATAAAGGAAGATAGGAAGAGTTTTTTTTTTCAATATATAAAAGCTAAGAGAGAGGCAAAAACAGACATTGGACCACTGGAAAATGTGGCTGGAGAAGTAATAATAGGAAACAAAGAAATGGCAGACAAACTTAATAGTTACTTTGCATCAGTCTTCATGGTGGAATACACCAGTGGGAAGCCAGAGCTCCAGGAGAACCAGGGGGCAGAGGTGAGTGCAGTGACCATTACTAAGGAGAAGGTTCTGGGGAAACTGAAAGTTCGAAAGGTGGACAGGTTACCTGGACCGGATGGACTACACCCCAGGGTCCTAAAAGAGATAGCTGAGGAAATTGTGGAGGCATTGGTGATGATCTTTCATGAATCACTGGAGGCAGGAAGGGTCCCAGAAGACTGGAAAGTGGCTAATGTAACACCCCTGTTTAAGAAGGGAGGGAGGCAGAAGACGGGAAATTATAGACTGGTTAGCCTGACTTTGGTCATTGGTAAGATTTTCGAGTCTGTTATTAAAGATGAAATCACAAAATACTTGGTAGTGCATGGTAAAATAGGACTGATTCAGCACGGCTTTGTCAAAGGGAGGTTGTGTCTGACAAATCTGTTCTTTGAGGAGGTAACAAGGAAGTTAGACAAAGGAGAACCAGTGGATGTGATTTATTTAGATTAGCAGAAGGCCTTTGACAAGATGCCGCATAGGAGACTGTTAAATAAGTTAAAAGCCCAAGGTGTTAAGGGTAAGAACCTGGCATGGATAGAGGATTGGCTGACTGGCAGAAGGCAGAGTGTGGGGATAAAGGGGTCTTTTTCATGATGGCTAGTGGTATACCTCAGGGGTCTGTGCTGGGACCATAACTTTTCACAATATACATAAATGATCTGGAAGAAGGAACTGAAGGCACGTTTGCTAAGTTTGAAGATGATACAAAGATCTGTAGAGGCATAGGCAGTATTGTGGAAGCAAGGAGGCTGCAGAAGGACTTGGACAAGCTAGGAGAGTGGGCAATGAAGTGGCAAATGAAATACAATGTGGAAAAGTGTGAGGTTATGCACTTTGGAAGGAGGAATTTAGGCATAGACAATTTTCTAAATGGGGGAAATGCTTAGGAAATCAGAAGCACAAAGGGATTTGGGAGTCCTTGTTTATGATTCTCTTAAGTTGCAGTTAAGAAGGCAAATGCAATGTTAGCATTCATGTCAAGAGGGCTAGAATACAGGACCAGGGATGCACTTCTGAGACTGTATAAGGCTTTGGTCAGACCCCATTTGGAGTATTGTGAGCAGTTTTGAGCCCCATATCTAAGGAAGGATGTGCTGGCCTTGGAAAGGGTCCAGAGGAAGTTCACAAGAATGATCCCTGGAATTAAGAACTTGTCATCTGAGCAACGGTTGAGGACTCTGGGTCTGTACTCGGAGTTTAGAAGGATGACGGGGGACCTTATTGAAACTTACAGAATACTGCGAGGCCTGGATAGAGTGGATGTGGAGAGGATGTTTTCACTTGTAGGAAAAACTAGAACCAGAGGACACCATCTCAGACTAAAGGGACAATCCTTTAAAAATTAGCTGAGTTCAGTCACCACCTTCTTCAGCCAGAGGGTGGTGAATTTGTGGAACTCTTTACCGCAGAAGGCTGTGGAGGCCAAATCATTGAGTGTCTTGAATTCAGAGTTAGATAGGTTCTTGATTAATAAGACGATCAGGGGTTATGGGGAGAAGACAGGAGAATGGGGATGAGAAAATTTCAGTCATGATTGAATGGTAGAGCAGACTCGATGGGCCGAGTGGCCTAATTCTGCTCCTATGTCTTATGGTCTTATGGTGGCTTTAGTTGTAGCGATACCCGGAATCTCAAACTCTGAGTTTGTAGGATCATCAGCTTCCCTGGGATTTAGCGCATAGGGATGGTTGCAACGTGAAGGCTGATCCATGACCACCCTCCCCTGTGTCACACTTCTCTGGATTATTATTGTGCCCATCGGAACCAAATAAAAATGTCTTTATGGAGCAGACAGAAATTGGATTCATCCTCATCCTCAATTTACCACTTGGTTTCCTGTAACGGTGTACAACATTGAACGCATCCTTCAAATCTGTGAAATAGATTCTTAACACTCCAGGTAGCAGCATTCTAAAAGAATTAATTCAGTTTTTTCTGAGATTGCTAGTAATGAGATTTCATAGAAAGGTTTGCTGTTCCTTTGGGATTTTCAGAAATCCTTTGTTCCAAATGGTTGATTTTTTGATTTATAATATCCTGAGCATTGCTTTGAAAGTAGGTTTGTCAAGAGGCGATAAAAGTTCACATCTTCTGCTTGAAACCTTTTCATCAAAGAGTTAAATCTTAAAACGCTTTGATTTAGAAGTTTTTGGATCTTCATTATTTTATTATTAAATAGGAGAGAGAATCTATTAGTAATGCCCTTGTTCAGAATGGTGTATTTTAAAAAAATAACTGGGTTTTCAGCACAGTGAGATGGCCATTTAGTCACTTGCCTAATTTAGCTCTACCCTCCCCGGAAACTGTTCAGGTAATTCTGACCGGAGGAATTAACGTCAGTCAGTCAAATAATGAGAGGGGGTGGAGGCAGTGTGAAGAGGAAAAGAGAGAATCTTAAACTACAGGAAGTACCACTCACAAGTCAAATGGTAGCCTATCCCTTTCACCTCAACTCTGCACTTGAGAAAATCCCCCACGGCAAGTTCATAATTGGAACTTCTGCAGCAGCGAAACTCACTGATGGACAATTACAAAATAGGTTGAAATAAGCAAAATACCGCGGATTCTGGAATGTGAAAGGACGCTGGAAAATGGCACAGTACCTCACAGCTTGCGCATTCTCTTTGTGTCTCTGTGGGTTTCCTCTGGGTGCTCTGGTTTCCTCCCACAGCCCAAAGATGTGCAGGTTAAGTGGATTGGCCATGCTAAATTGACCCTTGGTGTCCAAAGGTTAAGTGGGATTATGGGGGTAGGGCAGGGGTCTTGGCCAAGATAGGGTGGTCGGTGCAGACTCGCTGGCCCGAATGGCCTCCTTCTGCATGTTAGGAATTCAATGATTCTATGAAAAACTCGACAGGTCTTCTCGCATCTCTCAGGAGAGAAACAGAGTTAACATTTCAATAGCACAGACTCTTCATCAGAACTGAAAAGGGAGAGAATGCAGAAACTGCAACAAAAAGTAACAACTTTAAGAACAAAAGACAGAGGCCTAGTGTGAGAGGGGAGGGCGTGACTTGCATTGAGGCAATGCATACATGGAATATTGAACAAAAAGCAAAGAAAAGGAAATGAAAATCGCTTATTGTCACGAGTAGGCTTCAATGAAGTTACTGTGAAAAGCCCCTAGTCGCCACATTCCGGTGCCTATCCGGGGAGGCTGGTACAGGAATCGAACCGTGCTGCTGGCCTGCTTGGTCTGCTTTAAAAGCCAGCAATTTAGCCTGGTGAGCTAAACCAGCCCCTCCAGGGGTAAGATGTAGGGGAAAGGTCAAAATCTAAAGTTGCCAAACTCAGCGTTGAGTCCTGAGGGCTATAACATGCTCGACTAGAAGATGTGATGTTCTACTAGGCTTCACTGAAGTATTGCAGCACAATAGGTTGAGGTATCTTCCATTCCAATCCTACGCAATTTGGTTGCGCGACTATTCGATGCGAAGGAAGTAATATCTGGTACTGACAGGCCTGTGTAAGTATAAGCTGGTTTGGGATGAAGAAAAAAGAGTTGCTTTTTACTAACAGGCTTCTCCTCTTTCAGAATTCTTCCCCGGATATTCAAGTTATTTCTGCTTTATTTCTCCAGTCGTTATGTGTTTATCTCACCTTTTCTCCTGAGTTTTAGGTTCGCCTCTGTTTGCATCACTGTGCTGATTTCCTAAATGCTCGATCTTGTGTTTCTTATTCACTTTTCCCACACACCATCACCTTCAACACAATGTGCGACCTCTTCATCCACCTTCATACTTGCCGCTCTTAAGCTATAAAACAGAAAACTAAAACGTGAAAGGTCCCCGAGAAAACCTGAGATTACGTAGCACAAATGCTTCATTAAAAGATCAAAATTAACATAAGCCTGACATATTTGAGTGTTTTCCTCTAAGCTACTGGGAAATGATGGATGCCACAGATGGTCCACCTCCAAACTGAACTTTCTACAAATCTATTTGATTCTTGGGAAAAAAGTTAGATGATGAGGATTTGCACTTCATCCAGTAAGTCGAGCATACATTTTGAATGTTTGACTGCCTTACTGAGCAAATATAAATGCAAGTCCATTGTACAAATGCCAATCCTGCAATTTAACATGGTGTAAGGGAAATATATCTAAATGTTTCATTGTAGGTCATGAATCTATTTCAAAGCACTCAATATTATGCAAATTTAGAGTACACTTAATTAAGTTTTGGATTTTGGGAAACCAATTTGTATTTGCTTCTCAGGGGAGTCATTGCAGACAATTATTGCAGGCTCCTTGGACTTTGAGTCCTTCACATCAGTAAGTGTTACTTGTATTGTTAGCGAATACAATTAAAGGATTTAGCAGGCGAGGCGATACATGAAACAGGTTTACATGAGGCAAAGAGTTACAGAAGGGAGGCCTGAGAGGTAGGAATGGTGGAAGGAGACATGAAAAAAAATCGCTTATTGTCACGAGTAGGCTTCAATGAAGTTACTGCGAAAAGCCCCTAGTCGCCACATTCCGGCGCCTGTCCGGGGAGGCTGGTATGGGAGAGAGGGCAGGGAAAAGGGAGAGGGAAGTATGAGAAAAGGAGTGAATGGGAGATGAATGAGAGTGTAAGAGGGAGAAAAGCAGTAAGTGACAGAGATGCACAAACATTAAAATAATCTAGTGACTGCCAGCTGTGTTCAATTACTCAGAAACACGAACCCACAATGGATGATCTGCAGAGAGTTCGAGTAACTTTTCAAATGTATAATTAAACAGCTGTGCATTTTAATTACTTTATGTTTTAAAAATTGAAGGTAAAAGCCGAGTAAATAATACTGCTGCACATTAAATGGATGAGAGGTGGCTCCAGGGAAGATTTCTCTGCCAGTACGACTCCTGTACACATTTAAAGAAGCTATTCCCTTTGCATTTTGGGCTGTGCCACTTGGAAAAGTCACCTATAAAAGTAACCAGTGTGTCATTTGAAAGCTGGCAAGTTAATAAAACAAGAAAATTAATTAGACTCTCTAAGATTTTATGTTGTAGTTTTATGTTGGCTCTTCTAATGAATCATACTGTACCATTCTCTATCAGTTTACCCAATGCTTTACATTGCTAAATGGTCTGTGCAAAAAGTAATTAAGATGTGTGTCAGGCGCTGCTTTATAAAGTCATTAGTTGTAGCCAGAATTTTAATCTCTTGCTCGCCCCACACTGCCTTGTGATAGTGAGCTTTAGTGAGATGATAGTTGAGTCAGTGTATGCAGCTCATAACATTAAATCACTTCATACAGGCATGTTGTGCTAAGTGTTGTGTTCTTGAACCTATTCAGTCTTATTTGCCGGTGTCTGCTAATGGCTTAGGTATAGTGCTAATTTTCAGGGCCATGTCAGCTACACAGCTCAGCAGGGTATGAATACCAATATTGGAGATGAATTATAGTTCATTTGATGGGTTGACATCAAAAATCACTTATTCAAATCAACTGAGACTGATGAATAACAAATTGGACTGAGATGTAAATATCCTAAGATAATCACAGATCAGAATCAATTGTTTTAACTTAACAACTGTTCTCACATTTTAGCTGAGAGAGAAAACTCTCTGGTTGACATGCAATATGCATAGATGGAAATAAATGGGATAGGTGGAAACATCAAATTGTGAATAAGATAGAATCAACCACAGACCCTGGGCTCCACCTTCTCTAAATGTTGGGTGGAATCTCACTCCGATATGTGGAAGTGTCAGACTCAGACTGAAAACAGGCGTGCAGCTCTCCAGCAGCAGAGAACAGTTTTCTCTCCAGCTATTGAGTCCCTTTGAAGAAAAAAAATGAGGGGGGCTTGGTTTACGCTGTCACCGTGGTGGGGTGGGGCCGGATAGAGCTGGTAACCGGTGCCAAAGATATTGGGCACCATCTTCAAAGGGCACTCTGATCAACGTCAAAATTCTAACGGCCTCAAACCCCCACCAGGAGGTATGGGGGGCTCTCCTTCCACTCTCCCCCACTGCCCTAGCCCCCCATCAGGAGGTATCGGGGGCTCTCCTTCCACTCTCCCCCACTGCCCTAGCCCCCCATCAGGAGGTATCAGGGGCTCTCCTTCCACTCTCCCCCACTGCCTCAAACCCCCATCAGGAGGTATCAGGGGCTCTCCTTCTACTCTCCCCCACTGCCTCAAACCCCCACCAGGAGGTATCAGGGGCTCTCCTTCCACTCTCCCCCACTGCCTCAAACCCCCACCAGGGGGTATCGGGGGCTCTCCTTCTACTCTTCCCCACTGCCTCAAACCCCCATCAGGAGGTATCAGGGGCTCTCCTTCTGCTCTCCCCCACTGCCTCAAACCCCCATCAGGAGGTATCGGGGGCTCTCCTTCCACTCTCCCCCACTGCCCTAGCCCCCCATCGTCGTCGCCATTCCCCACCTCCCCCACCCGACAATCATCGCTGATGCCGCCACCCCCACCACCATTGCAGAAATCTCGGCGATAAACCCCCTCCCCCCACCCAAGTGCCCACTCTCTTGCTTCCGCCATTGCACGTACAAGAATCTGCCCCCATAGGGCTCCTACTAGGGCCCACCACTGGCATTACCCCCGGCACAGATTGGCACTGTGCCAAGGGGCATCTGACAATGCTGAGCTGGCAGTGCCAACCTGTGCCGGGGTAGTGCCAGTGCATTACCTGGTCATATATGTCCCCCCTCCCGCCTCCCCAGGTGGCTATACCTACCTCTACGCCCCTGGAAGGTTCCGCTCAACGTTTGGTAAAATCTGTTGAATATTAAATGAGGGGAGAATCCTGTAGCAGGGAGTGGGGGGGGGGGGTGTTCATAATATTTAAATACATTAAAATCTATTCAGATAAGGTTCTTGCCCTTGGTGGGTGTGAACCTTGTGATGTCATCAGTGGGGGGTGGGGGACATCCAGGAACGCCATCTCTCTGGAAAGAATCATGTTTCCCGATTCACTCCAGATTTTCCACCCACGTCGGCGATCCAGTTGAAAATCTGCTGCCTTTCTCTGACTCTAGTTTCTTCTGCATCCCTGACTCTCTTTGTCCCACCATTTCTTAGACATGTGATCAGCTACCTCGCGCTCACCCTATAGAATTACTTCTTTAAACTCCTCCACCTATTTTTCAAAACATGCGTCTTTGACCGAGAGTTTGGTCACTTCTCCGAACATGTACCTTTGCTTCAGATCTATTTTTTTTACCAAGCCAGTGTGATTAAGCATAACAGCAAAATACTGTGATTGTTGAAAATCTGAAATATTGACAGAAGGTGCTGGAAATCCTCAGCAGGTGTGAACATAGAACATGAAAAAAATGAAATAAAAATCGCTTATTGTCACAAGTAGGCTTCAATGAAATTACTGTGAGCTAAACCAGCCCCAGAACATAGAACATACAGTGCAGAAGGAGACCATTCGGCCCATCGAGTCTGCACCGACCCACTTAAGCCCTCACTTCCACCCTATCCCCGTAACCCAGTAACCCCGCCTAACCTTTTTGGTCACTATGTGCAATTTATCATGGCCAATCAACCTAACCTGCACGTCTTTGGACTGTGGGAGGAAACCGGAGCATCCGGAGGAAACCCACACAGAGACAGGGAGAACGTGCAGACTCCGCATAGGCAGTGACCCAGTGGGGAATCGAACCTGGGACCCTGGCGCTGTGAAGCCACAATGCTGTCCATTTGTGCTACTGTGCGGAGAGAAACCGGGTTAACATTTTAATTCAACGGTCTTTCATCAGAATCCTGATGAGCAGAAATAAGTAAATGCTGGAAATTCGAAATAAAAACAAAACATGTTGGATAAACTCAGCAGCACTGCCAGTATCTGTGGAGGGAGAAACAGGGATAACATATTGAGTCCAGATGACTCTTCTACAGAACTCAAGAAGGATTGAGAATAATATAGTTGGAAAAAGGGTGGAGGAGGTGGGGCAAAATGGAAGGTCGGTGCTCAGGAGAGACCGACAAAGATGTCATGGACACAAGACAAAGGGCGCGTTGATGGTAGAATTCAGGACTTAAGGACTGCTTATAATGATAAAACATAAGATAACAATGTGTTAAAGGAGAATCATCCTGTCTTGACCTTGTACACATCACCGCCTGCTTGGTTTCAGAGCTGCATTTATAGAGACGTGGGCCGGGATTTTCTATTCCCGTTCACGTTGGGCGGGTTTGGGAACGGTAACGGAAAATATCGTGAGAAGTGCAAAGTTTGCATTTTAATGCAGACAGCATTATCAGAGACCCCTCCCACCCAGGCATTTCCTTTAACCAGACCCTTCCATCAGGCAGAAGATACAGAAGTCTGAAGACCCGCACATCCAGACATAGGAACAGCTTCTTCCCTACAGCTACAAGACTCCTCAATGGCTCCCCCTCAGACTGATCTGGTCCCTGTAAGAACACTGGAGAAAAGCACTGGAGGAACGACATCTCATCTTCCGGTTAGGCACGCTACAGCCTTCCAGCCTGAACATGAATTGGACAATTTCAGATGATCAGTCCCACCTCGACTCATTTGTTTTCATTTCATTTTAACTGTCTTTTACCATTTCTTTCTTTCTTAATATACATTTAATTCCCCCCCTCCCATTTTATCCACCTTTCCTACACCTTTCTCCTCTTTGCTTCCCCCTTCCCCTCACCCCACACCTACAGTTAATCCTCTGATGTTAGTTTATCTGCTGTTTTGACCTTTCACATCTTTTGTCCTCTCTGGGGACTGCCATTAACACTCTTTCCCCTTGGTATCTGTGGTCATTAGCACCCGGTTTCCCTGGGTTTCTGTGGCTATGACTCATCTTTCATTCTCACTTCACGGTATAAATATTTCCCACTTTCTCTGTCTGTTAGCTTTGACAAAGAGTCATTGGACTCGAAACGTTAGCTCGTTTCTCTCCCTACAGATGCTGCCAGACTTGCTGAGATTTCCCAGCATTTTCTCTTTCGTCCCTGTAAGAACACTATTCACAATGCCCTATGCTGCTCTTGCTCATGTATTTGCTTTGTTTGGCCCCTTGTTCCGCACTGTAACCAATCACTGTTTGTCGATGCACCATTTGTCAATGTTCTCTGTTGATTATTCCTTTTGTCTACTATGTATGTACTGTGTACGTTCCCTCAGCCGCAAAAAATGCTTTTCACTGTACTTCGGTACATGTGACAATAAAATCAAATCAACGTTGGCGTGAGGGCATGACCCAATTGTCCCTCCCACTCTCAGTGACAGGGCACATTTCCCGATGTTCAATGTCGAATGTCACTATAATCAATGAACAATACCAGGCCCAAAGGCCGGAATCATCCCCACCCCAGGTCAAACAATCCAGCCAGGGCAGTGCAATGTCAGAACAACACAAGCATGACTGGTCTTCCAATGCGTGCCTAGGTTTCTGGTCGCCAGCGATACATCGTGGGGCTCGTGACTTTAACTGTTTTTTCTAAGTGCTGCACTATATGGACAAAGCCGCCCGTTGCTGCCAGAGGCCACAACATGGCTTTCTCCAACCGACATCGGCATTTGCCAATATCAGGGAAAATTCCAGCCAAGTTGTTTGCCTCCCATCTCAGTCAGGGATTACCTCTGATTTTGTGACTTCCAAGAAAACAAAGTGCCACACTCACAAAAGGAAAAACATACCTTTAAAAAAAAAAAATCCTACTCTCAAATGAATAAAAAATAAACATCTGAATCCTTCATGAGGTACCTCTCCCCCCTCCCCTTTATGCCAAGCCCCATTCCTTGTACTAGAGGGTGAGAAGGTAACCTGCTAAAAGTCCAATGCCAACATGTTCTTACCACCTTACCACCTCCAGCTAAATTAATGTTATAAATTGGGCAGCACGGTAGCATGGTGGTTAGCATCAATGCTTCACAGCTCCAGGGTCCCAGGTTCGATTCCCGGCTGGGTCACTGTCTGTGTGGAGTCTGCACGTCCTCCCCGTGTGTGCGTGGGTTTCCTCCGGGTGCTCCGGTTTCCTCCCACAGTCCAAAGATGTGCGGGTTAGGTGGATTGGCCAGGCTAAATTGCCCTTAGTGTCCTAAAAAATAAGGTTAATGGGGGTTGTTGGGTTACTGGTATAGGGTGGATACGTGGGCTTGAGTAGGGTGATCATTGCTCGGCACAACATCGAGGGCCGAAGGGCCTGTTCTGTGCTGTACTGTTCTAAAAAAAATGCCATTATGCACCTTTCTTCTGCTTGGTACCTCACCCACCGTGATTCATCTTGGGAGCTGATTGTTTGGAACAGTAGTTTGGTAAACCGATCACAGAGTGATAAAACTAGTCAACATAATTCTGCACAAAGAGACTGGGGAGGAAAACCTTAATGATAATTTATATTATTAAGCTACCCAAGTGTTTAACTAAGTACTTTGAGCACTTTTAAACAGAGGTGCCTGAGACACTGGGTTAGTAGGTAGGAAGCAAACATATGTAATGTTGCATTTTGTGAATAAACTTATTATCAAGAGAAGTGTCCAGTTTACCAACTGGCTTGGGATCAATTTAACAGAGGGTCTTCATCAGCTTAACCGTCAGCTTCTCCTAACCTCTGTTCCTGGAACCTCAGCCGCATTTAATTCTCTTCTGAGTCCAAAGCAAGAAAATCCAGAAACGGAATAATAAATCCAACCATAGACAATAGGATTCAGAAGTTAGAATGTTTCTCCATCATGAAAATATTGGCTTACAAAAACACTGAAACTCTTCTTAATTAGCATGGGAAAAGATTAAACTGTACCACATGTACATCTTTGTCTCTTTTAAGAGAGGGAGGCGCTTACGATTAGTGTTAGAATGAGGCATTTCTTTCACTGGGTTTCACATTTCCCGTTTTTGATGCTTGCTTGTTCAAGATTCAACAACAAACATGATCTCGTTCTTGATTATCTGGGTCGATTAACCCAGCCAATGGGAGCTGAAATAATCATAGTGATGAGTGCTTCCTGCTCTCCTTTTTGTCGAGCTGTACCTTCCTGTGCATTTGAGTGCTATTGAAAATGTCTTCCAGTCTGATCATTTGCCGTTTTCATGCAATATAATAATAATATTCTTTATTGTCTCAAGTAGGCTCACATTAACACTGCTGTCTAACATTACCATGCCGTTTAGGGTTGCAGGGCAGAAATGTTAAAAATACAAAATGCATTTACTATAGCGAGTAATTAAGGAAAAGTAAGTTAGTTAATTTAGGTAATTGCTGTAGAAAATTCAACTGTTCCCAATTGGCCTCTCCAGTTTTGCATTGCATAGATTTTCCAATTAATAATAATCTCGATAATCTTTAACAGTGGCACAAGTAGGCTTACATGAACACTAAAATGAATTTGCTGTGAAAATCTCCTTGTTGCCACACTCTGGTGCTTGTTCGGGGAATTCAGAATGTCCAAATCACCTAACAGCACATCCTTCGGGGCTTAGGAGAGGAAACCGGAGCACCCGGAGGAAACCCACGCAGACACGGGGAGAGCGTGCAGACTCCACAGAGACAGTGACTCAAGCCGGGAATCGAACCCAGGTTCCTGCTGTTGTGAAGCAACAGTGCTAACCACTGTGTCACCATGCCTCACTAATTAGCAACTTCCTTTGATATAGTCAGGGGATTTTATAGTCTGGGTGCTCGGAGTCTGAAACACCTCAGCATAAGCGGGGTTCGCAATTTCTCTGTGTGTACTCCCACTCTATTTAAACCTACAGTGCATGTTTTGTTGGTCTTTTACACCTCAATAGAAATTATAATCACATAAAATTGTTATGGTTAATTATAAAGATAATTGTTACCCTCCCTTTCCATAAAAATTACTGTTCTTGAGTTGTTTTCACACCAAACTGCAATTATGCAAATAACACATGCTCTGTCATGTGCACTGTCAGGCTGAAAAGAGATCAACCATAATTATTAAAGTTAGCCCAAATGTTTACATCTGATGGACCCATTTAAGTAGAATTTACTGCCATCTTCTGCTAAGTAGCCCGAGGCGATTTATGTGAATAAAGTTCACTTGCCTTGCAAGATTTCCTTTTAATATCAAACATTATGCTGACATCAGTGGAAACATAAAAATACACTGGCCCGACTCTTCTGCAGCCCCCACCACCCATCCTCACCCCAGCCCTGCAGGAGCTGAGGAAGGAGGCAGCAGGCCTGAGCTTATGGTGGGTTGGCATTGGCACCAATGTCTGACTGAACCCCGCTTTCACTAGAAATACATTCTGGACTGGAAGGCCCTTCCCACCCCACCTCCACTTGAATGCCTTAAGTGACCAATCAACACTCACTTACGGGCCTCTTCCTGCCTCCGCTACAATCTTCCCAGCTCCGGGTGGGCCTTCTGACAAGCAACTTCCGTTGCTGGTCAAAACTGTACAGGGTGCACATCAGTTGGGAAGGATAGGTGTCCCTCGATCTGTACTAGTCTATGCATGATCGAGGGCGTGGACATGGAGTGGGGGAGGGGGGTAACCGCTAAAAGCTACCCCGCTGATCCTGCTGCTGACCCATGGTCGGCTTCGCACCATGACCTTGACTTTGTATGACACCCCCCCCCCCTTCCCCCCCCCCGCCCCGCCTCCACAGCTGAATAACACTGGCCTTTTTCCGAGGTCGCTCCTTGATTATGGACTCCAGGGAGGGGGAGGGGGGAGGAGCGTGGGGGATGGGGTGGGCGTTGTTTCAGTCGGAGTCACACGCAGCTTCCATGGCTCTGTCGAGCACAAGAGCTAGCGACCTCTGATTGTCCAGCAGGGAGTAATCTTCCAAGGTGCTCCCCTGGAAGAAGGCCAACTGCTGTCCCCTTAAATGTCGGATGGGCAGAGGATGTAGCGGGGCTTTCCTCCTCAGAATCAGCCCGGATGTCTCACTGCTTTTTCAGGCAGCAAGTGAAACACCCGCCAAGAATGGAAGATTCCATGATCTAAAAAGGAACTAGAACACCCCTGTTTTTATGTTTGTTAAAATGTAGAGGGTCTCCTTTCGGCTTAGTTGTTTGTGTTGACACTATCTGCCTCTACATAAGGCCTTCCTCATTCAGCCTCAGGCCTTCCTCCAGAATAAGAGCAGCCATTATAATAATAATAATAGTTTATTGTCACAAGTAGGCTTCAATGAAGTTACTGTGAAAAGCCCCTAGTCGGGAATGCCGGTATGGGAATTGAACCCACACTGCTGCCTTGTTCTGCGATACTTAAGTAAATTGAGAATCAACTCAGAATCACAGAATCTTTATCGTGCATGAGGAGGCGTTTCGGCCCATCAAGTCTGTACTGACTCGCTGAAAGAACATTCTACCTAATCCCACTCCACTACCTTACCCCCTAACCTTGTGCATTCTTTCTTTTCGATAGCGGCCCAATTCCCGTCTGAATACCTCGATCGAACTTGCCTCCCACTCTCTCAGGAAGTTCATTCAAGACTCCAACCATTCTCTGGGTGAAAAAAATTGTATTTTCTTCACATCACTTCTACTCTTTTAGCCCATTATTTTGAATCCATGCCCTTTCATTATTCCTATACCCTTGAGAGGGAACAGTTTTTCACTATTAACTTGGTCCAAAGTGCTCAGGATCTTGTATTCCTCTATCAAGTCTTCTCCGCTTAGCCTTCTTTTCTCCAAGGAAAACAGGCCCAACCTCTCCATTCTACCCTCAAAGCTAGAGTTCTTTATCCCTGGGATCATTCTTTTGAATATCCTTTATACTGTCCCCAATGCCTTCATAGCCTTCCTCACATTTTGTGCCAAAACTGGTCGCAGAACTCCTGATGAGGCCTAACTAGTGTCTAACAAAGATCTTGGCTTGAATTTTCCACTTTTTGGCAGGGTAGTGCAGCAGGCGGAAGAAATGGCGGAAACAGTTTTTTCTGCCATATTGTGTGGCTGATAGTGGAGAAAAAGTGAAGAAGGGGTGAATCCTACAATGTAACAGTGCAAGGGGACAGTACCCAGGCATGGCCCGGGCATGGCCTTCACCCACCTGAACGATGTACTTACCTGAACACCTCTGGCGGGTTCTGCTTAACCAGGTACACACACGCCTTGGGAGACCTGTTGTAATTCACATATAATTTATTGTAAAGGGGATCCCTATATTGAAGGTCGAGATTCCTGTTATGTCACCATTGTGGGGGGGGGGGGGGGGGGGGGGGGGGGGGGAGGAGGGGGGGGGGGGGAGGGAACAATTGCCTTTACGTTGGAAGGAAACATAATTTGGCCACTCGTCGAGATTTTCCGTTCCCATCGCAGATCCCATCCGGGAGATATAGGAGTGGAAAATTCCACCCGAAATCACTTCATGTTCATTTTCTAAACACATCAACATGTTGTGACGTTGCGACATATAATGAATGACCATATGCAGACGAGACTTTGCTTTGAAAATGCAATTCTGTTGGACAAAATGGGCTCTTATGAAGTTCTGTGGAGCCAAACAATGATTTACTTCCAATCTTTGTGTTGATTGAATCAGGACACATGACATTACAATGTCATTCACTGAATTATTGATAATAACAAACCTCCAGCTTCGCTGGACCATCCTTCGTATCTTGCAAATTCCTGCCATACTGCAGTAAATCTTAGCTTTCTGCACTCAATCTTTCTGTGATTCAAAAAAAGAAAAAGGGTTTGACGAACAAATCCAGTGAACCCTGGATATCAAGGGATATGCAGCATTGGATAAAAAAAGAAAAGGGGAAGCTTGTGGCCGACATCGAGGGTTCAAAACAGTCGAAGCACTAAAGGGAAATGGAGAGCAAAAAGAGACATGAAAGGATACTGGCAGGTAAACAAAAGGAATATTTGAAGTTGCTTTACAAGTATAGTAAGGATAAAAGAATAACTAGGGCCCACTAAGGACCCCAGTGTTATCAACTCACACTTATCAGTGGTAATTTGAGCCGGAGGACGGAGGTATGGGCCGGGATTCTGCCCTACCCGGCGGGGGGTCCCGGCGGGATGGAGTGGCGTGAACCACTCCAGCGTCGGGCCACCCCAAAGGTGCGGAATTCTCCGCACCTTTAGGGGCCAAGCCCTACCCTTGAGGGGCTAGGCCCGCGCCGGAGTGGTTGGCGCCCCGCCAGCTGTCGAGAACGGCCTCTGGTGCCAACCAGCCAGGGCCGAAGGGACTTTGCTGGCTGGCGGAAGTCCGCGCATGTGCCGGAGCGTCAGCAGCTGCTGACATCATCCCCGAACATGCGCAGGGGAGGGGTTCACTTCCGCACCCGCTATCGTGGATACTATGGCGAACGCGGAAGGAAAAGAGTGCCCCCACGGCACAGGCTCGCCCGCTGATCGGTGGGCCCCAATCGCGGGCCAGGCCACCGTGGGGGAACCACCCGGGGCCAGATCCCCCCCCCAGGGCCCCGGAGCCCGCCCGCGCCGCCTGGTCCCACCGGTAAGGTAGGTGGTTTGATTCACGCTGGCGGGACCGGCACGACAGCGGCGGGACTTCGGCCCATCGCGGGCTGGAGAATCGCCGGGGGGGGGGGGGGGGGGCACCGACTGGCCCGGCGCGATTCTCGCCCCTGCCGACCCTCTGGGGCTGGAGACGGCGGGGGCGGGATTCACGCCGGCCCCCTGCGATTCTCCGACTCGGCGGGGGGTCGGAGAATCCCGCCCATGGATCTAAATGAATGCTTTATATCAGTATTCACTAGCAAGAGGGACGGTGTGGGTGTAGAAATCAGATATTAGGGCCGGAATTCTTCCTTCTGGGGACTACGTCCTCACGCTGGCAAGGAAAACCACTGACAACCATTCCGCCGTCAACAGCCCCCAAAAGTGCGGAATTCTCCGCCTTTTCAGGGGCTAGGTAGACGCCGGAGAGGTTGTCGCCTCTCCAGCCGGAGCCGAAGGGATGGCACAAGTTTGCGCATGCGTGGAACACCGGCGTGATCTTGCGCATGCGTGGAATGGCCAGCGCATTTTTGCGCATGCGCGGGAGATTCTCTTCTCCCCGCCGGCCATGGCGGAGCCCTATAGGGGCCCGGCGCGGAAGAAAGAAGTGCCCCCATGGAACAAGTCCGCCCGCAGATCGGTGGGCCCCGATCACGGGCCAGGCCACCGTGGGAGCCCCCCCACCGTGGTTGGATCCTCCCGGCCCCCCCGAAGACCGCCCACACACACACACCTGCCATGTCCCGCCGGTGCGTGAGTTGAGTAACAAACAGTCATATTTGGTAAAAGCGGCTAAAATATCACTGCTCGGCGCGACAGCATGTGAGGCCCTACAACTAGTCCAGCGACTATATGACCAAGACGGCAATTTCTTTGAACTCGACGAATTGCAAAGCGATTATTGTGGTGAGATAACCACTGTAGTTATGTGTACTGCAGTAGGGGGATGTATGCCTGTACCTGTAATACAGGTTCCTCCGGTAAGCCCCTGCCGGCTAGCTCCGCCCACTGGGAGCTTATGTATAAATGTATGAAAGCTGCTCAGACCCTTAGTCTACTGTTGCAGATGGAGGGACAACATCGTACAACAATAAAGCCTCTATTGTACTAGTCTCCCGGCTTTGAGTATAATTGTTAGCGCTACAATTATTCAATCGGCGACACAGAAATTCATGACGCAGATACCGACTGCGTATAGATGACGCACACGGCAGCCACAGATGAAAAGACATAACAGACGCCAGAGAACAAATCAAAATCTCAGGTCGCAGCTCTGCTCAGAAAGAAGCACTGTCGAACTGCTGCTGAAAGCATGGTGGGCCTAGAAGATAGGGTTGCCTCTGAGAGTGTGCAACAACACAGCGACCAAAACCGTGAGTCAAATGAAATAATAAACACAATGCAACGGATATCTCAGCATCTGCAAGAACAACTAAACCAAAATGAAAGAATTATAGAAGACAATCGACTAATAATAAAGCAGCAAAACGCTTAGATGAGTGTCCTGCAGTACAGCATCAAGGACACACAGATAAAGAGGAGCCACACACAGGCACAATGCCCTCTGAGGTTGTGGTTGAGCCCTGTGGTTCGGATCTTAATGATGATAGGAATTCTGCTGGTTGCGGGATGCACAGTTCTTGTGTGTATTCTCTTTTAAATTCAACTGCCCTTGCAGCACATGGACAATGGCCGATATTGAATAGCACAGTGGTGCGCCCTGGCAAGGAACTCCATGAAGCCAAATAAAATGGAGCCACTTCCTTCAAAACCTAATCGGAAAGTTTTGCTGGCAGCAAAATCCAGTAAATCATTTAAACACCACAAGCTCAAGACAAAGAACACCTGACACATCGAAGGAGGTAACACAGCAGAATCAGCCAAGAGACTGATACAGATTAAAATGGTCAACATTTAAAATTGTGCCTGCATCCAATTTGATCCATTTAAAATTCAAATCTGTAAATGGTGTTTATGTGCATATCAATGATTTAACAATCATTTTGATAAAAGAGGAGGATGTGATGATACGTGAACTATCATTGTGTGCTTAATGTGCAGACCAAGCTGTGTGCAGACGTTGGTGTCTGTGTGGATTGGTATTCTAGCATCCGACCACAGGTGGCACAACGACAGGATAATGTTACTGGAACACAGCCACATGTGAGGCAGAAAGTATTCGACCACAGGTGGCTTGGCGACAGGAGAACATTACTGGAAGACACCATATGGAAGACAGAACCTGGACAGCCGGCTCAGAGTCCAGATGCAAATCGAGCAGCTTCTCAGTCCACAATAATCAATACTAGTTAATTATAGTTGTTTGTATTTAGTCATCATATCCAACTGTAATTGTATCAGCCATCATAGAAACCCTTCAATGTTTTAGTTGGTTAATAAACAGTTTTATTCATTTACAAAGCTGTATGTTCTCTGAACTCTTCAACTACAAAGACCTCGCCATCCGTGCATACAGAGACCATTACAGTACCTATGCATTTCTATGTTCAAACAATTCCATCTCTGTTACTGTAAAACTAAGGAGGGAGATGACTATCCGATTGTCCATCCTACTACCAATTACCCGCCTCTCATCCGTCCCTCCTACTGTCAAGTGCCCGCCTTCCGTCCGTCCCCTGATATATATATGTATGTATATATTATATATATTTCTGTATCGGAGTCTGGTTCCACCTGCTGGCGGGAGATCATAACTGTCACTACATGTATTGGTCAGTGGCTATGTACAGTGGTGCTATTATATACAAATATATACATTGGTACAACTATATACAATCATACATAGATATGCCTATACGTATATCACCACATACTTGGGTGGTTGTTTTTGACAGGCACAAACACAATGGGCCAAAGGGCCTTTTCTGTGTTGTAGACCTCAATGACTGTAAAATTCTAAGCCCAGATTTTGTGTGTGTGTGGGAGAGGTTACAAACTGTGCTGATCCTAGCGACAATCTTGACACCTGGATCTCATCTGGATAGACTGTGTCACACTGCTGTTAAGGATTTGACTCGCTCTATGAAAGGGTTAAAAATCTGTCGCCCTAAACTGGAAGGAAGTGGCATCTAATCACCAGGTGGAAGCAGAGCGAAAGATGATCATGCCAGCTTTCTCAACAATTCACCCAAATACCAGCAAACACTGGGAGTCGACTAATCTCACTGAAACTCTGCCTCTATCTAACCAGGGAATGTTCACCAAAAGCGGTTCCAAATTGGACAGCCGCAATGATGCTCCATCTTGTAGGGTTTCAATCTCGATTCCCAAATCTGTACTTAAGCAGCAACTCACAAGCACAGCTTTGTTTCTTCAGCTGTGCCAAGCAGTCCGCTGCTGTGCCGAAGGAGCACCTCTGCTCCAGTGGCCCGCAGCACGATGCCACCAACCACCTACTGCCCTCTTTGATTGCACGGGCTTATCCTGAGCCCTCTTCATCGAAAGTCTGCTAACCGCAGTCCTTTTATCATTTGGACCTTCTTTCTCTGCTTCTCTCTTTTTGACGTAACATAACTGGCCCCTGTCTCTAACCCCTGCACCCTGCTTCGATTCCTGGCCACCGACAGGCCTCAAGTAATAAATGATCCAAATTAGCGACCCTATTATTTTCTAAGCACTGAGTGTTCCAAAAAAGGATTGCCTTCCATGACCCCGACATTACAAGCATACAAGTACAAATTCTCTATCTTATCATAACTCTGGGGCTATAAGAAGAACTTGGAATTATAGATAGGTCTTTCAAAACCTCACAACGACTTGGCTCCATAACAGATGAAATACATTTCTTTTGAGCGATATGAGCAAAAAAAATAGCCTGACAGATTGTTGCAATAAAGGTGGGTGATGTTGTTCATAAGGTAGCATTTCATATGAATGACTTCTTGTTCCTAAGCAACCATGTTCTTTCCTGTCTTCCATGTTGTGGCCTTGCTTGAGTTATTTTCAGCACATTGGTGCTGTATATTAATAATGCTCCAAGTCTCCCAGCCTCTGGCTTTCCCATTTATTCTTCAAACCCATTTGAAAGCTTAATTAATATTCTGCAGGCTTTGCGATATAATCTTAACAGTTCTGCAGAAGTATATATGTAAGAATAGAAGATTAACAAGACGAGGTCAGTAATTAAAATGTAATAAAACGGACAGCAATTAACAATTACTATTATTAATTAATTGCAATCACCGTGTATCGGAAGTACCAGTTTAATATTTATGTGGCATTTCAGAGGTCAAGATTCATTAACACAGTAGTCTGAAGTGTAAATGATGGATCTGTTTTGTTTTAACTCGTTCAGCACTGAATACTGAAAGGCCATTTCATTTTTAGAATAGGCTGCACATTCATTCTCATTAATGATAACAAAAGCTCAAGACAGACAGTATTATTTTATTCATAGTGCTCAGGAAAGGACACTTATTTTCTATTCAGATCATAGTTGTTTTATTTTTTTAATTGAGCTGTTTTAAAATTACAGCCTGCTTACTGGGTTACATGGTGAGGAACCACTGCCGATCGGCAGTACCAAAGATTGATGATTCTGAGTAAATTGCAATTGTAGAAGCAATACCAGTTTGATTTTGAGCTGTGCTATTCAAGCATGTGTAAATGTAAAGATAGGAGGCACCATGTCTATTTTAGTAGAGCAATTGTTTCCACAATTTGCCCATTGGTTCGTTATTGTACCCAATATCCAGGTTATTCTATCATGCCGTGAGCTACACTACAGTATTTGAACATGGATGGGTTATAGCATTTAAGTTCAAGTCACGTCACTTGATTGCAGAGATCTATGCAGTTCACCAAAACACCAACAACCTTCCAAAGAAATGAAAGAAGGATGCACCCAAAAGTGTATTATATTGAATAAGACAGATGTGTGGTGAAAGTATAATGTGTGCATAGATTTGCAACAATTCAGTGTGTTACCATGTGTAATTTGCTGTAGCCTTTGTGTTCTCTAATTTATCATACACCAGCACTCCCCACGAGTGTATTATATGATGTATTACAGCATGTGAACTTTCTCACAATAAGACTTGCAGAACACCATGTGCCGCTCAATGGCTTGATGGATTGCAAGGAAGGTGGAGGTAGCTTCCTGTGTATCTTTAAGGTCAGGACCTTAAATCCATGGGTAAAATGCTGCATTGTCAGAGTTGCTGTCATTTGGGTGGACCATTAAATCGAGGCCCTTTCTTCCCCCTTAGGCGGACGCAAATGTTCCCAAGACACGATTCGAAGAAGAGTAGGATCGTTCTCCCAGTGTCCTTGCCCATATTTATTCCTCAGCCGACACACTAAAACAAATCCGATTATGTCACTGTTAACAGCTGCTGCTGGTGGTGGGATCTTGCTGTGCACAACATAAACACTGGGCTGGATCCTCTGGTTCCCTGGTGGCGGGATTCTCCACTCCCACCACTTGTCAATGGGATTTTGCATTGAAGCCACCCCAGGCCGCCGGGGAACCCATGGGCCAGGGTTCACTGCTGGCGGCAACAGAGAATGGCCGGAGAATTCCATCCACCGTCCTACCCTGCATTACAAAGGTGACAATTCAATGGCCTAGTGACTGTAAATATCGTTTTGGGATGTCCTAAAGTGGTGGAAGGCGCAAAATAAATTCAAGTTCGTTCTTTTAATCGACTGGCGATGCAGAGGAAGCAAAGGCTTTAATAGGACATAGCAGTAGACATTTCTAATGAGGATGCCATTCAATCTGTGTCATCTCTTTGATGAGCAATCCAACAGTAATCTCACGGCTGTGATCTCTCCTGCAGCCCTCCTATTTTTAATATGTTTCAAATGCTTAATTACTCTTTCCTTGAAAGGTGCATTGATTTCTGCTTTGACTATTTCTTTTATCAAAGCATCCCATGAATGTTGGTTAGTTTTATAAATGGAGCCAACAGAGCTTGTAGAAGCCGTCATGTCAGGACCATAGTCTCTGAGACCACTATGCCAGAAAATAGAGGCATTCATTAGCAGGAGCTGGATAAACTTTATCGCTCAAATGGCACTAAAAACAAAAGAACTTCAAGGTGAACTTTCCAAAGGCAAATAGGTAACAGAGCTCAAGCACAAAGTCCTGTTGGTGCTTAATTGCGATCTCCAATAGAGGAAGGGAAGGTTTCTAATAGGTTCTCTCTTTCCTGTTCCAGATATTGGGGCCATTCCTGCAGCCAGACCAGACCTTCTACTATCTTTTGGGAAGTAGTGGTAAGCAGGGCTGATCAGATGATAACTGCCAACAAACTGGCCCCTGACCATTGTCATGTGAGTGTCCCTTTTTGTCTTACCATATGACCTGTAGCACGGCTTCAGTGATGTCATTTGTGGGTGGAGCTGGGCTGTGGCTGTCAGGTGAGAGGGGTTTTAGGTTTTCAGTTTGTTGCTTTGGACGGCAGAAGGGAAGCCATGTTTCCCTGTGTTCATTTTAAAAGATCTTCCAGGGAACTGAAGGCACATTGGGTGCCATAAACTGCCTTGGTAACTTTAAAGTTAGAGTTGCTTTCCGGATGGAGATTTGAATCTGCTAGTTGGAACTGGATCAGAAGCTCAAGGAAAGGACCAGTCCCATTCAAGTGAGATTACAGTGTGCTGGCCCATGTTCTTGAAAGGGGTTTAGTTGGATTTTGTTATTGAATTGGAACAGCTGAGGGGGATTCTTTACAGGTTATATACATAGATTACTGTAGCTGTTGTGTGTTTCTCATGTTTGTAATTGATAACAAATTCTTGCTGTGTTTTATATATGTTTAACTACATAAACTTTGTTTTGATAAAAGTGCCCAAGAAGTCTGATGAATGACCCCTGAAGTGAAGGCTCTTGTGCTCATCCTAGCCAAATTCAACATAAAAGTTATAGGTCAGGGGTCCATAATACACTTTGGAGTTTCTAAGCCCTGGTCCATAACACCCCAAACACCAGTATTTGCATAGGGTGTCAGCTGAGGGATTGCCATGAGCAGGAATTTAGGGGAGGGAAGTTTTCCTCCGTATTTACTGTTATTCCGCACTGCTTTCCCATGGCTTTCTGGACAGGATTGTGGAGGACAATCCAACCTGCTATTTCTGCTTGCAGCTGCAGTTATATGCAACTGCAGGTGTCCTTTTAAATCCACAGTTAGATTCCTCACATCAAACCTCTGCGTATATTTCAACGTGTGAATCCTGCAGTCAGTTAGAAGCTATTTTCAGTTGCTCTACATGCTGAAATGGCTATTTTGGAATTCACTTACTTTTGTTGTTTTATCAAGTATGACAATGAGCGTTTCATGTCTGACGGGGATGTCTGAACATTTTCTGATAATGGATTGTTGGCAGCAGTCAGCAGCTGTGCCTTTTGACTGCTGTGTATTCTGTCAGGTGAAAGTTGTCAAATTGTCTTGTTGACCAAACTCTAGCAGTCACTACAGTTACAGCCATGCAAAGAGTTCTTCGCTTTCACGGTTTATTGAAATCATGCATGCAGCCTCTTTGGGGCTATCCGCCCATTCAACACCCCGGGCACCCCCAACCACACCCCAAAGCATTCAATAAAACTTTTTCAAGCCATAAAATAGCACCAATTTTTTTCAGGCTTGGTTCAGTTGCTGAAAACATTGAATCCATGACATGTCAACGTGAGTTTAAAGAAAGACTCAAACTTAGGGAGGTGAAATGGCATTCAGGGACAATTATGTATAATAATAATAATCATTTATTGTCACAAGTAGACTTACATTAACACTGCAATGAAGTTACTGTGAAAAGTTCCTAGTTGCCACATTCTAGCACCTGTTCAGGTACACAGAGGGAGAATTCCAACTTCTCAGCCGGTATGCGCCTTGTTCTGTATTACAAACCAGCTGTCTAGCCCACTGAGCTAAAGGAATGAAGATAATTGGCACTGAGAAGCCCTGTTCAATAGGCACTCGTGTGGCATGGATTGTCTTTCAGTTGCAAAACCCTATAGATCAAAACTGGAGGAACAGAGGTACAGAGACCACGACTCATTTATTGAGATCTTGATTACTTGGGTAAGCGTGGAAGGTGGGTTCGTGGCAGATAGGCGAGTTGGCAGGTGGGTGAGGTGGTAGGTGCTTAGGGTGGCAACTGGATTGTGGGGTCAGGTTGGGGGGGGTTACTCAGGCCTGGTAGGGGTGTAGTCAATGGGGTTGAGGGGCTCCTCGGGTGATAGTCAGGTTGGGTCAGTACAGGGAGCCTAGGCTAGTCAGGTGGTCTGGGGTAGTTGGGTGGTGTGGAGTGCAGTAGGATATTGCTGGAGGGTGGCTATCAGGAGGTCATTGTGTAGCTGGGTAAGGTCTGGGCCTGATTCGGGGGGAGGGGGTGGTCAGGTGATAATCGGGTGTGTAGTTGAGACTCAGGCGGCTAGCCGGAAGGTGTGGGGAAGGTTTGGAATCAGAGAGCTGGGATGGGGAGGGGGTGGGGGGGGGGGGGGGGAGGGGAAGGAGATGCCTGAGAGTTGAGCTGAGTCACGGTTAGAGGACTGGGGAGTCAGTTCTGATGTTGCCCAAGAATTAGGCTAGCAGTTTCCTTTCTAATATTTCCTGGGTAACTATCCAGGTAAGTAGATGGGTAGATTGAAACTGTCCAAAGTCTCCACCTTTAGTTCTGATCCGAAGACTTTTGCGGAGCGTCTTGAGGAGCAGAGGAATTGCTCATCAGGAATTCAAACTTCCCAACCAATTGCCATGGAGGTCAATGCGTCAGGACACTCGTGCGGTTCCAAGGCCCATCCTGGATTGTACGTTTGGTCTTCGACAAATCAGAGGCCTAAAGTTTACCTTTGGAGCAGGCCTGAAGTTATTGTTGGGCGAAGCAGATGTGAGACCTACTCCCGCCTGAGATTGCATTATTATTTAAACATTTAAAAAAAATTCATATATGGAATGTTGGGGTCGCTGGTTAGGCCAGCATTTATTGCTCCTCCCCAGTTACCCTTCAGAAGGTGGTGGTGAGTTGACCTCTTGAACCACTGCAGTCCTTGAGGTGTAGATACACCAGTGTGCTGTTTGAAAGAGAGTTCCAGGATGTTACCCCAGTGACAGTGAAGGAACGGGGATATGTTTCCAAGTCAGGGTGGTGAGTGACTCGGAGGGAAACCTCCACGTGATGGGGTTCTCAGGTATCTGCTGCTCTTGTTCTTCTAGATGGTCTTCTAGATGGGGCAGCAGGGTAGCATGGTGGTTAGCATAAATGCTTCACAGCTCCAGGGTCCCAGGTTCGATTCCCGGCTGGGTCACTGTCTGTGTGGAGTCTGCACGTCCTCCCCCTGTGTGCGTGGGTTTCCTCCGGGTGCTCCGGTTTCCTCCCACAGTCCAAAGATGTGCGGGTTAGGTGGATTGGCCATGCTAAATTGCCCGTAGTGTCCTAATAAAAGTAAGGTTAAGGGGGGGGTTGTTGGGTTACGGGTATAGGGTGGATACGTGGGTTTGAGTAGGGTGATCATGGCTCGGCACAACATTGAGGGCCGAAGGGCCTGTTCTGTGCTGTACTGTTCTATGTTCTATGTTCTATGGTCGTGGTCGTGAGTTTGGAAGGTGCTGTCTAAGGAACTTTGGTGAGTTACTGCAGTGCATCTTGTACATGGTACAAGATATTATACTGGGCGGCCACTCAAGGTCCGCTTATCGTGTAAAGCATCTGTCAACTGGGCTCACACAGTGTGGGAGTCGGATTGCTTAGGCCACTGGGTGCAATGAGGGGGGCTTAAATCCCAAGGAGGCAGCTCCCTGAAGGTTGTTAGGAGCTGTGGGGGAGACTGAGGCTGTTGTGTGGCAGTAGGTGGTTAACTTTATTGTTGTTCAGCAATTTCATCAGCACCATTAGTTGAAGGCGGGTGGGCAGGTTGGGTGAGCTAAGTGCCCCCCGTTTCACTGATGAGTGCTTACCCGTCCAAGTGTGGGAGGTCAGTGTCAGCGCAAAATTCTGATCCTAACAGCAAGAGAAGGCCACCCACCAGAGAAGGAAGGAATGGACAGAGGTCGCTGCCCAGGCACAGGGAGATCTGGGGGAGATCTATGACAGTTTTCATGCCATGACTTCCACCATTGAGGAGCTGCCTGTCGCCTCTGTTGGTTCTTCTCAGGGTGCTCCAGATAAGGTAGAAGCTCCTCCACCTTTCTGCCAGAGTTGCTGCATCTGATGATGCAACAGCATCTGATTGCCCAGCCACAGGCTAGATGCCTCTTCCCAGTCAGGCTCCGGTCGCCAAAGAACGCCCTCCAAGGTCATCATGGGCACCAGGCCAGCAACGTCAGCAGGATTCCCAAATGCCGCCCCAGTGTGGCGGTGGGAGCAGGGGGCGTGGTGGGGGGGGGGGGGGGGGGGGGGGGGGTTGGTGCACAGCAAGATGCAGCTGACATTATTTGTGTTTATTAATTTGACATGTCTTTTAGGTTCTGAAAAATGTATGCTCTTTTTCTATTAGTGTCGCGTCACATGAACGATCTCCTTACAGCTACTCAGGTAACTCACCCTCTCTATGCCATGGCATCTCTCCTGGCCCTCACTCCTCACATCAGACCCTGCCCCCCATTCCTCTGGAGGCCAACCGTACCCCATCTGTCTGCATCTCCTTTACAACCCACCCTCCAAACACCTGTACTGTCCTCTTTGGCCAGGTGACTTGCACACACTTACCACCAGTTACAGACCTTCCCTCAGATCCCGCCTCCATACGTCTCACCAGGTCCTTAATTTGTCCCCCAGGCCAAGTGACCCATAATCGATGACTTGAGAGTGCAGATTCCTGCGGATCAGAGGGTAATACAGCTAGTGGGCGAGACAGAGAGGACAGTCCCAGAAGCGAACATCGGTATGCGGCAACCAAGTGAGCTCCCAATGCAAAATGATGTCCCTCCAGCAAATGAGTCACCCCTCTCCCACAGACCACTCCTTCTAAAGATTTCACAAAGTTTTTGCCGAGCAGGATCACCATCAGATGAGGCCGAGCCATCCAGAGTCGCTGCCCCCCCAGCCACACTCCAGCACACTCTGGAGCACCAAACCAGGGAAGACATCGACTTCTCGTAGCTGCTTTCGCCTTCACTTCCACCATCACTTCGGTGGGGTCTTTTAGTGAAGAGGCTCCGGCAACACCTTCTGCAGCGCACTTCACACATGTTGCAGCACATCAGCAGAGGCAGGGCCTCCAGAGCGAGTGGGTGGTCAAAGCATTGCCCAATCCCAGGAAAGAGCTGTTGTCTGGATAGGTGTCGCGCTTCTGGAAAGTGTGATCCCATCACTGATAGAGGTGCAGACACAAAATTTACGGGAGGGGGTGTCAGCAACTTTCCAGTGCTTGCAGGTGTAGCTGGAGGAGACCAACCGCCTTCAGATGTAGCAGATGGTGGCAACAATGGGCTGTACCCAGACAAACACGGAAAGGAAGGCGTCTGCGGGTGAAAGCGTTGGGCAAGGTGTCAGAGCCATGAGTCAAGACGTCCAAGGTTTGGGGCACACTGTGCTGTTGATGGCTGAGGTGCAGGACAGGGGAGCCCAGTCACAGGCAGTCATGCAGCAGGCCCACCTGGACATTGCTGCGGCGCTCCAGAGCTTGGTCCAGTCACCAGGCTGAGGGCGTCAAGAACATTGACCAGACACTGACTGACTTTGGCCAGTCACTGGAGGACATGTCAGAGGGGCAGAGGGGCATGGCACAGTCTCAGAGGAGCATTGCACAGTGCCAGAGAGACATGACTGAGGCAGTGGGGGACATGTCTCACTCACTGAGGGACATGTCCTGGTCTCAGTGCTCCATAGCTGAGGGCATCTATTCTGGAGCTCAGCAAGAGGTGGCAGGGAATGGGGCCAGAAGTGGGAGACTGCCTTGTATGACATTTTACCCAGTGAGTGACCATCACCACTTATCATCTCTAGATTCCCCCACCCCAGCCCTGCCACAAAGCATATATGGGCCGTGAGATGGATTAGCTCGCACATAAGCTGGGATCATGCAGGCCAGTGGAATGTGATCCTAAAGGCAGACTGTCAAACAATGAGGAGCACCAGAGCTCATCTTGCAGTGCGTTGTCATCATCCTCCGTCCCATGGAGAAAGCCTACTAATACTGCCAGCTCAGAGCCAACACCTTGTGGTGATGCTGGTAGGGCCCTCTGAGGGGGGGGGGGGGGGGGGGGAAGCTGGGTTGGTGGGATGGAGCTAATGCAGTAGGACAGGGAAAGTGGAGTGAAGGAAGGAGGGACAGGGAAGGGGCTGTGAGACAGGAAAGATGTGAGCGGCTATGGGGAAGAGGGTAGCATTTGGAAGGGGGGAATGGAGAGGTGGGTCAGGGTGACAGAGCTGCCAGTGGCCAAGCCTTTCAATTGGCAAATTGGATGTCGATGAGGTTGTCTCATATGCAGTAGCCCTGGAGCACACATTGGGCGACCTGCCAGCCCAGGCTCATGCTCCTCATACGAGCACGACGTTAAAGACCCGCCCCCTGGAGTCTCATGTAGGACAGACAGGGTAAGGATGGCAGATTTCCTTCCAGATGGGCTTTTACCACAATCGACAATGGTTCTTTGCTCATCATTAGACTTTTTGTTTCAGATTTTTATTGGATTCAAATTTCACCATCTGTAGTGGCGGGATTTGAACCTGGATCCCCAGAAGAAAGACGTATGTTCAGTTGGGCCTGCAAGAAGGCCAAATTGGGTGAGGGGTGCTAAAGGCGCGTCTACCCAGTAGGTAGAGTATACAGGCAGTGCTCCAACGACCTGCAAATGTCTGATGTCCTCTCCAAGGCCACAGTGAGGTCAATTTGCGACATGATAGGTTCCAAAATTGCCTCCAACTGCATGTGCAGACGCCCCATACCAGTGACATTGAAAGTTACAGTGACCCTCAACTTCTATACATCCAGTTCCTTTCAGGGCTCAGTGCAGGATCTGTGTGGCATTTCTCAATTAATCACACACTTGTGTCAGGCTAATGACACATCTTCAGACACACCTGCAGTTTCATCAACTGCCAGACAGATGAGGACAACCAAGCAGAGAGAGCACGAGGGTTTATGGTGACGGCAGGATTCCCCCGCATCCAGGCGGCTGTAGACTGCATGCATGTGGCTATCAAGGCACCAGCAGGAGATCTGGGAGCTTTCATAAACAGGAGGGGGGACAACTCAATGAATGTGCAGATTGCCCGTGACCAGAGGACACATATTCTATAAGTTTGTGCCCATTATCCAGGGAGCTCAAACGATTCCTACATCTTGCATCTTTCATCTTGCAGGTCTCTGCCTGGGATTCTACCTGTGCTCATCTGGAAGCCTCTCCCTCCTGCCCCTCTCTTCCTCTTCAGAGGAGGGTCCCCCAGCAGAATGCACTATCCTATTAGATTAGATGCAGAGGACCAGTGCCTTGCAAATGACCCTTCTTCAGAACTAAAGAGAGGAAAAAATGAGTTCAATTTGAGGTTGCGACCTTCCCCCTCCATCTTAACATTTCTTTTATATCCCAGAACATTTTTTGTTCCTGTGCCAAAAGCCCTCCCTCCCCCTCCCGCACTGGGCCAGCTGTCACTTGTTCTTTAATTTTGTTGCATAGAACGATAGAATTTACAGTGCAGAAGGAGGCCATTTGGCCCTTCGAGTCTGCACAGGCCCTTCAAAAGAGCATCATACTTAAGCCACACGTCCACCTTACCCCCGTAATCTGGTAACCCTGCCTAACCTTTTTTTTGGATACTAAGGGCAATTTAGCATGGCCAATCCACCTAACCTGCACATCTTTAGACTGTAGGACGAAACCGGAGCACCCGGAGGAAACCCACGCAGACACGGGGAGAACGTGCAGATTCCGCACAGACAATGACCGAAGCCGGGATCGAATCTGGGACCCTGGAGTTGTGAAGCAAGAGTGCTAACCACTGTGCTACCGTGCTGCCCACTGTGCTACTGTGCCGCCCACATCTTTGCTGTAGCCACTCCCAGCTCCCACTAATCACCGTTCCTTCTTATCTGCCCCTCTGATCCAATATATAATCCAACAAATCTTTCCCTCTCTTTAGCTCTGAGGGAGGGTAAGGTCAACTCTGTTTTCTCTCCCCGTGGATGCTGCCAGACCTGCTGCGTTTTCTCAGCATTATCCGTTCTTGTTTCTGAAACATTAGCTCCTCTTGTTCTTTCTACGCATCTGAAATGCTGACTTTGAATATATAATGTCCACCATTCTTGCAAGGTAACATCATTGGGTCAGTGCAAATGAAGTATAATGGGATGAAAGCTATTTGAAAATCAAGGGGCTGGTTTAGCACACTGGGCTAAAACGCTGGCTTTTCGGAGCAGACCAAGGCAGGCCAGCAGCACGGTTCAATTCCTGTACCAGGCGCCGGAATGTGGCGACTAAGGGCTTTTCACATTAACTTCATTGAAGTCTACTCGTGACAATAAGCGATTTTCATTTCATTTCATGTTGGAACTGAAATTGATATTCACATTTATCAAATTGAATCTTCACCATAAACAAAAGTCCACCACAATGGATTTTCTGCTTTAATTGCTCATTTAAGCCAGAGGGAATGCAGCTTGCCAGAAACTCGGTGCTAGGCTTTGCAAAATAAAGTGGGATCATATGCTCTGTCTCACTAAAATGTGAGCTCGTGTCAGGTAAATTAGGAAAAATACATACTGATTCTAACCTTTATGAACAGACGTCTGTGGCAGTGTTGATGGCTCTGAAATTGTTTGAGCCCCAATGGCAGAATAAATAATGGTTCAAACTTGCACTGCATCTAAGACAAAAGAGTGGTGACAATGGAACAAAGGTCTTTCACAAAGATGTATTAGTTGGAGGTGCCTGGGGTGCTGGTGAACTATGATGATTTCTTGAGAAATAAAATAGAACATGGGGTGTTGTAATGCTAGCGGTGATTTTCTGGGCGATATTAGAATGACATATATTTCACAAGTGCCACACATAAAATAAATATTTTAAGATGCTTTTACTGGTATTGCAATGCATATTCATTAGCTGTTCGACTGACAGCTCGTGCTCACTTATATCTGTTCATTTTATTCTTTCTGTATTTCTCTCTCTGGCAGTGAGGTCGGTGTGCACCAGCAGTGCAAAACGGGCTTGTAGTGAATCCGCTGACAATTTTTAACTGCGTCTGTGCATTTTTCCTCTGAAATTCACAGGCCAGTTGTTAAAACTCCTTTAGAAACTCACCTCCTCGGCCAAATTTTCCTGTCATCCAAGCGGGCGGGATCTTCTGGTCCCATTGACTTTGCCCCCGCTGTGGGTTCCCCGGCGCCAACGGGTGCATTAAAGGGAAGCCCCGTTGACAATGACAGGAGTAGAAGATCTTGTGGCCGGCCAATAGCAGACCACCTCCACTGCCGCAAAGCACATGGCAGGTTGTGTGAAAATACCCCTCCGAATCTATCGTTTGTACTTGGTTTGAAACAAATAATCTTGGGATGGAGAAAGGGTGTTGGGGGAAAATCGGGATTGGCACCGGGCTCCAATCCAAGCCCGATGCTCTGGCTCCCCCTGCTGGTGGTGTGAACGAGGTCCACGATGCGTACCTGCGGGGGAATGTAAATAAATTCAAATGGGTGTAAATGACTCATTTACATCTATTTAGCGGGCCCGGCGCCCTCCACACCGGCCTCCCCTGATTGCCCGACCCCCATGATCGGAAATCACATGGGCCCGGATGATTTGTGATCTCTGGACCCCTGTAATAGAGAGACCCCTTCTAGGGACCCCTGTAATAGAGAGACCCCTTCTAGGGACCCCTGTCATAGGGAAACCCCCCCACAGAGGCGCCTGTAATAGGGGAACCCCTACAGGAACCCCTTAATAGGGGTACCCCACAGGAACTCCTTAATAGGGGGACATCCTGGCACAGGGGCCGCCTGCCTAAAGAAACTACCTTCACAGACCACACCCCCCCCCACACACAGACCCTCCCCCTTCACACAGATCCACCCCCCGCATCTGGAAGCTAGGGAGCAGTCCAGGCAGGAGCAGTGCGAAGCATTATGGCTGTAATACTTATCTTGCATCTCCACATGTCCATTTCCCGAAGGAGAGCAGCTGTGTCTGCATTTGATTTGCACAGATCCATAATCTGCAACTCTTAAGAGCTTTCGAGTAGTGGACTGTGATCCTCAGCTCATAAAATCCACCTGCAGCTTTGATCCATTAATATTCTTTCACGCTTCAGTGGCCTAAGTGGTGAAACCCCAATGTTTATAAATGTTGACCAAATCAAAGAGACGTAAGTGTGTGATTTCCCTGCACTTACCCTCATATTCCACACCATGCATAAATGTGCATGACGTGGAACACTGAATTGCATCCTGCTTTACAAATGCATGTGGATCATAAAACTGGTGCAATTCAACTCCGGTGGGAAAACATAGATTGGATTGGATTTTGGTTGTTTTATCATCACGTGTACCGAGGTACAGTGAAAAGTATTGTTCTGCGTACAGTCCAGACAGATCATTCCATCCATGAAAAGAAAACATAGGACATACATAAATATATAGGCACAGGTAACGGGTGAGCATGCGGAGTGTAGTACTATTCAGTGGAGAAGATGTGTCAAGAGAACAGTCCAGTCCATAAGAGGGTCATTCAGGTGTCTGGTAACAGCTGCTTTTGAACCTGTTAGTGCGTGTTCTCAGAATTTTCTATCTCCTGCCCGAAGGAAGAAGTTGGAAGAGACAATAACCTGGGTGGGAAAGGTCTTTGATTTTCCGCCTGTTTTCCCAAGGCAGCGGGAGTTGTAGACAGAGTCAATGGATGGGAGGTGTATTTGCGTGATGGACTGGGCTGTGTTCACGACTCTCTGTACTTTCTTACGCTCGTGGGCTGAGCAGTTGCCATACCAGGCTGTGATGCAGCCAGATAGGATGCTTTCCATGGTGCATCAGTACAAATTAGGTAGAGTCAAGGTGGACATGCCGAATTTCCTTACTTCTCTGAGGAAGTATAGGCGCTGTTGTGCTTTCTTGCTCGTAGCATCGATGTGGGTGGACCAGGACAGATTGCTGGTAATGTGCATGCCCAGGAATTTGAAATTGTTGACCATATTCACAATACTTTACTTCCTGAAGTCAATGACCAGTTCTTTAGTTTTGCTGATGTTGAGGGAGTGATTGTTGTCGGTGCACCATGCCACTAGGTTCTCTACCTCCCTCCTGTACTATGACTCATCGTTGTTCGAGATCCAACCCACTACGGTCGTGTCGTCAGCAAACTTGTAGATGGAGTTGGAGTCAAATATTGCCACACAGTCATGTGCATATAGGGGGTATAGTAGGGGGCTAAGACATGCCTCCCAAACAGAGAAACCAGCCCACATGTTTAGTCTTTAAAGTGACTGGACCAATCTCCCTGACATGCTCCTAAATTAATTTTGACTTGAGGACGAACTACATTTTCTCATCATTTGACAGAAGTTTCTTCCACCTGGGTGGTTGTAGAGTTTCGATTTGTTTGTTATTCCTTGTCTTCACCTGGATCTGGATAATAAGGACCAGGTTCAATTGGTTTTCCTCCTAATTATATCATGGCTTTTTGGTTCCTTCTGATATTTTTTTGGTCCATCTCGATCCAGTAAGATCTCGACTGTGGACCTCTTGCCAGTACAATGCCTTCTTTCGGTTGGTCTTACATCCACACTCTCCCTTGGGCTGTAGCACATTTAAGACGCATACACTGTGCCTGAAATTGAAATTACAAGCTTGTTTGTCTCTCTGCTGCTCCTCCTCACACTTCCCACCTCACTCATAATCTCAGTTCATATGGTTACTGGGGAGTTTGAACTCTTAGAACATAGAACAATACAGCACAGTAGAGGCCCTTCGGGCCACAATGTTGTGCCGATCATTTATCCTAATCTAAGATCAACCTAACCTATACCCCTTCAATTTACTGCTGTCCATGTGCCTGTCCAGGAGTCGCTTCAATGTCCCTAATGACTCTGACTTCACCACATCCACTGGCAGTGCATTCCATGCACCCACCACTCTCTGTGTAATGAATCTACCTCTGACATCTCCCCTATACCTTCCTCCAATCACCTTAAAATTATGTCCCCTCATGACAGTGATTTCCACCCTTGGAAAAAGTCTGGCTATCCACTCTATCCATGCCTCTCGTCACCTTGTACACCTCTATCAAGTCACCTTTCTTCCTCTTCGCTCCAGTGAGAAAAGCCCTTGCTCCTTCAACCTTTCTTCATACGAATTGCCCTCCAGTCCAGGCAGCATCCTGATCAATCTCCTCTGCACCCTCTCCAAAGCATCCACATCCTTCCTATAATGAGGCAACCAGAACTGGACGGACACAATATTCCAAGTGTCGTCTAACCAGGGTTTTTTAAAGCTGCAACAAAACCTCACGGCTCTTAAACTCAATCCCCCTGTTAACGAAAGCCAACATACCATACATCTTCTTAACAACCCTATCTACCTGGGTGGCAACTTTAGGGATCTATGTACGTGGACCCCAAGATCCCTCTGTTCCTCCACACTTCCAAGAATCCTACCTTTAACCCTGTATTCAGCATTCAAATTCGACCTTCCAAAATGAATCACTTCATATTTATCTCCATCTGTCTCTTCTCAGCTCAGCTCTGCATCCTGTCAATGTCCTGCTGTAACCTGCAACAACCCTTAACACTGTCTACAACTCCATCAACCTTTGTGTCATCAGCAAACTTACGAACCCACCCTTCCACTTCCTCATCCAAGTCATTTATAAAAATCACAAAGAACAGAGATCCCAGAACAGATCCCTGCGGGATACCACTGGCCTTCCTGGGCCTCCAGGTGGAAGAGTTTCCATCCACTACCACTTGCTGTCTTTTTGTAACATCTGTTCAATCTCACTCTTTCTGAGGGAACTTACTCACTGTAAAGAGACATATATACTTAGCATCCACCTTTAAGGCTAGATTTCTGTCTGCAACTTTCCAAAGCCTGAAAATAGGGATGGACAGTCATCCCTGAATAGATTGCAGGACTGCTCATTAGCAGTTTCATCAACTTTGAAAACCAACCTCAACCATAAGTATGCTTTTCTGCTGAATGATGATGACTCCTTGTTCATATATTGATGTTAAGAACCCTGCTGATGTGAAATGCGAGGGTATCCCAAAATACAGAAGGGTAACTTGAAATGCCAGTTCTTAGGGTGTATATTTTCAATTTGTTATAATGTGAGGAAAGATATGCAAGCCAGTGAGAAAAAGTCCAGTCTTGTAATCAATCATAGAAATAATTAACTTAAAAGAAGCAACACGACAAGAAAGATGACAATTTAAGTCAACAGCACTTTGCTACAATAATGGCTACACACACATCTTATAGAACCTGGCAGTGCAGAAGGCGGCCATTCGGCCCATTGGGTCTGCACTGTCCCTTTGAAAGAGCACCCTTCTTCGAACCACTCCCCCCGCCTTTTCCCATAACCCCACCTAACCTACACATCTTTTCGACACGAAGGAGCAATTTTATCATGGCCAATCCACCTAACCTGCACATCTTAGGACTGCGTGAGGAAACTGGAGCACCCGGAGGAAGGGGGGGGGGGGGGGTGGGGGGGGGGGGGGGGGGCAGGGGCAGGCACGGCAAAAAGAAGGCAAACTCTGCACAGTCATCCAAAGCCGGAATTGAACCCGGGTCCCTTCGCTGTGAGGCAGCAGCGCTAACCACTGCGCCACCATGCAGCCCAAACACCAGTTCATCCTCTTCCCCTCTCTCTATGTTACTGAACTCCGAGAAATGCCCCTTGTCTCAAAATAACATCCCACACAGTATCACTCTGTGAGTTAAAACCAGCAAATAATTATCGCCCAGGAGCTATCATTAGGTTTGGAGAGCCTTTCATCCATTCCACATAGTTCTCTCTAAGGTATTCAAAACCAGACTTTAAGACTGGAATTCTGCGTCTTTGGGAGAGTTTTGCTTCTCAGTCAGGTCTGCTTGGCAACTGTTATCCACTGGTCCTTCTCTCCTGCTGTAGCCAATTAACCCGGCTTGGATGTGAGGTTTGTGGTAAACCACTGTATTATATCATATTGTATTGTACTGTTGTATTATTACATGCCTGGGCTTGTCCCTGCTGGCTCCACCTGTGGCTCCTCCCCTCGGGCTCACGTATAAAGGTGGTCAACCTCCAGCCCTGCCTTCACGCTGGGACTGGCTGCCAGCAGGTGTCTTTAAGCTGATTAAAGCCACAGTTTTTCTCCCGACTCCTCGTCTGTCGTCAATTGATGGTACATCAAGGTTATTTTATCTAAATAACTCCTTGGACCAGCCTTTTAGCATAGAGGTGTAAATTGTACTCTTATCTCTCCACTTTGAACTCATCTCTTCGACAGTTCTAACACCAACCTCTGCACCCCGTTGTTAATTCCCTAGTCACTTAGGTAAACACTTGTATTCCTGCTGCTAAGTAAGTCTCATATCAAAAACCCCTTCAAACAGATGCACTCTTATCAATTTATTTCATCCTATTTCTTCAAATTTTATTTTATTCAACTTTATTTTACTCAATTCTTGAATCTTCGATTTCTTCAAAGATCTTGACAGTGGTTCAATAATCTTTTCATCCCTGTATCTTAATTTCGCAAAGTTTTATCCGAGTGAGGTGTGACTACTAAGATGGTTAGCTCTTGCTGCCATGATTGGACGGACATGTACTCCTATCTTCCACTTAACTACTGCAGCAATCATAGAATCATAGAGTCTGTACACTGCAGAAGGAGGGCATTCGGCCCATCGAGTCCGCACCAACCCACCGAAATCTAGGCCCAATTCCTTACCCTATCCCTGTAACCCCACCTAATCTTTGGACACTAAAGGACAATTTAGCCTGGCTAATCCACCTAACCTGCACATCTTTGGACAGTGGGAGGAAATTGGAGGAATCCCATGCAGACATGGGGAGACGTGCAAACTCCACACAGTCACCCAAGGTCGGAATCAAACCTGGGTCCCCGGCATTGTGAAGCAGCAGTGCTACCCACTGTGCCACTCTCCACCCCAATCTGAAGCTGTTCCCCTACTGCCGGTTTTTTGAAACACACCAAACACCGAAACTTCAACTTTAATAGGAGGAGTCAAAAACATTCAAATGGTGAGAAAAAATGTAAGGAAAAGTCAGTCTGAATCTACCTATTTGTAACTTCAAAGTAATTCTGTATATTTGATCAATACCTACTCCCTGGGGTACTCCCTGGGAGAATGGAGAATGGAGATCTATAGCATTGGCCGAACACTTAACACTTATGGTCTTGTATCACATTTTCAAATGCAACCACAAAATTAAATTGGATTTCAAAGCAAACCAGCCTTCAGATATAAACCGATGAGAAAAAGGTTTCATTCCCAAATCAAAGTTTGATGGAATATATTGCTTTTTGTTCTCTCAGGTCCTAGTACAGAGCCCCTGGGCTCCCTGAGATTTTCACCAGCACTGTTTTTAAGCTGATTGAAGACTTCATTATTTTTTGGTGCATATCCCCAATTTAGATATTTTCAAGAAGCGCTGGAGGGGGATTCCTAGTGGGATTAGAATGACTTTGCGCAATGTGCAACTAAAATCAATACAGACCAAAATCTCCAACAAGGCGTAGAACACCCAAGGCTGTTTGCACAAAAATGAGTCTTCACTCTCAATTCCGTGTGGAGGTTCCAAGGATAGAAAATCACGGATGCCTGGGTGGCAAAGATTCATGATTCAGCTCCTACGCATACCCCAAACCAGGAGGTCCAATTAAGAGCAGCACAATTTTGGGCTTAGGGTCATTAACAAGAAATGGTGATTGGGGGTGGGTTTGAGGAGGGTGGGGTGGAAGGTGGCTGGTCTCAGTTCCACACGCAGTTTGCCCATTTGCAGGGAATGCATCACAGGCCACTTGATGGAAAAACTGATTCAACTGCTCCAGAATTAACCAGGACACTGTAGAGTTGGGAAGCACACCTGTTCCTCTTGAACACAGCAGTGTTTAAATTTTTAAAAAGCTGTATTTTTCTTTAAATTTGAAAAAGTTGCTCAGGGACCTGAGCCGTGCAGTGGTAGTGAATTTAGCACTCAGTGTTGTTCCTCCATTCAATGAGATAATGGGAATGAATTTTACCTCAACTCTATTTGTTCATCTTTGATGCATATCCCTATCTAATCATAGCTGATAAAAGTCTGTCCAAATCAGTCTTGAAAATTTAAATTGACCCAATATTTAAAGCCTATTGGAAACCTGGGTGCTTCCCACTGCTCAAAGGGTCAAGCGCTAATGCTGAGATTGTTCTGGATTTCACCACTGGAAAAAAAGGTGTATTTTGTACCAACCTTGTTCAAATCCATTTTAAACACTTCAAGAAGATATCACCTCTTAGGGTGACCCAGTGTTTAGCAATACTGCCAGGGACCAGAGTTTGATTCCGGCCTTGGGTGACTGTGTGGAGTTTTTACATTCCCCCTTGTCTGTGTGGGTTTCCTCCGGGTGCTCCCATTTCCTCCCACAGTCCAAAGATGTGCAGGTTAGGTGGATTGGCCATGCTAAATTTCCCCTGAGTGTCCAGAAATGTGGCAGACTTCCTTCATGGGTATTAGTAAACAAGATGGGTTTTTACGACAATCGATAATAGTTTCATGGTCATCCTTAGATATCAGATTTTTTTACTGAATTCAAATTCCACCACCTGCCGTGGTGGGATTCGAACCAAGGTCACCAGAGCATTACTCTGGGTCTTTGGATTCCTACAGTGATACCACAACACCACCGTCTCCCAGGATCAGGAATATACAAATTAATGAAATTCCCCTAAACATCCCTGCTTCACCCTTTACTATAACATTATCCCAATTGATATTTGGGTTATTAAAGCCCATCGTCACTCTATAGTTGTTGTTATTTCTTGGCAGATTTGCTCCTCTATATACTGCCTACATAATAGCCTCATAATGCAATTGTTTCCTTTTTAATTCTTTTTTTCCAATTAAGGGGCAATTTAACGTGGCCAATCCACCTACCTTGCACATCTTTGGGTTGCGGGGACGAAACCCACGCAAACATGGGGTGAAACTCCACACGGACAGTGACCCAGAGCCAGGATCGAACCTGGGACCTCGGCGTCGTGAGGCAGCAGTGCTAACTACTGAGCCACTGTGCTGCCCTGCTTCTTAACTCTAACCAAATAGATTTTATCCCTTCAGTGACATATTCTCTTATCAACAAGACATTTTCTTCCTGAATCAGTATTTTCACCTCATTTCCATTTTTCCTTCCTGATCCTTTCTGAGAACTTTGGGCCTGCGAATATGTAGCATAAATACTCACCATTCTGAACCACGCATCCGTTATTGCCACAAAATTATATTCCCACATGGCTACTTGTGCTTGTAGCTCGCTAACTTTATTCACCACACTTCGTGCATTTATGGTTGTCTGCAGATTAAGTTTCATTCATATATACAGAGTAATTGTTACCAAGTTAAATATGTTTTATATTGAGGTTCTCAGAGGGTTTCGAGGTAAGAATATGAGCCAGCAATCTAAAATGGCCCTTCAGTTCAATACTGACAGACTGCTGCATTTTGATTCAACACTAAAGTAAGGTCTTTTCCTCCTGCTATGTGTGTGTGGGTGGAATTGACAATCCAATGGCAATACTTCAAAAATAAATTAGGTTCTCCTCCAATCTCCCTCTCTCAAGAAGAACAACTTAATAAAAGCCAGATTAACAGGTTGTTCATCACATTTCTGCCTGTGCTTTTTCTTTTGTGCACAATATGTCTGCCAGGTTTACCTCGATAACTGCACTTCACAGCCATGCTCTTTTAGACATTTCAAAGGGATATGATAAGGCACTGGTATAGATATTTGGCTGGATTCTCCATTTATGAGATGAAGTGTTGACGCCAGCGCAGGATTCGTTAAGTTCCCAGACAGCAAAACTGGTGCCGCACCTGGACCGATTGAGCGACTGCTGAGGGGCTAGTACCGGCACCACATGGAACACAATCGATTCCAATGAGAAATTGTGTGGGATTCGCCGGTTTCCCGATTGACACTCAGGAAGCTGACAAGGTACAGCCACATATACACACTTCACTCGCCACACACACCAGGCAACAAGATGGCAGCGATGAGAGCGACACCCGTTTAACGGATGCTGAGCTGGAGACCCTTCTGGATGCAGTGGAGGAGAGGCGGTTGACCCTCTAGCCTGGCCTGGGAAGGAGGCTGCCAGCCGCCGCTGTTCACCGTGCCTTGGCGCAGGTGGCAGAGGTGGTCAGCGCCACCAGCAACACTGTCTGGAACGGGGAGCGGCCAGCAATGCCGGAAAAAACTACACAACCTCCTCAGGGTGGCCAGGGTGAGTAGGCAACACTGTGCCCCTGGCACCAACCCCCATCCTACATGACCGTAACCCTACTTCACCCCCCCCCCCCCCACACAATTTAGAGGGCAGCCGGACCCCCAACTGGCACCACATGCCGGTACCCATACCAGCCGCCATGACCGGATGCCCTGGCCACTGAGGCCACCAGTTACGCCCCCCTCTGGGCTGCAAGCATTGGACTGTCTAACACACTCATTTTTCTTTGCCTCCCCCCCCCCCACCCCCCAGGAGAAAGCCGCCCATAACCACCAGGAGCGGGAGAAAACTGGAGGGGTACAGCCGGACCTCCAGCCCCTCACTATGGCAGAGCAGAGGGCCCTGGAAGTGGCCGGTGACCAGGAAGAAGAGAGGGAGGTTGCCGGGGTAGTGGTTGGATGTGGGTGAGAAAGTGAGACCCTGCTGAGTTGCGGTTCCCTTTGACACGTGTGTCGACTCTTCCCCCCACACTACCCTCACCCTCACCACGCCACTCTCACTCCCACCCCCACCCCCACACCCTGTTCTCCCTCATCACCCCTACCGTCACCGTCACCCTCACCACCCCCTCACTCCCACCCCAAACCTCACCCCCACACCACTCGAACCCCTACCACCCTCACTTCCCCTTGGCCCCCGGTCTAATCATGTGTCTTGTATTGCAGGACCTTCTGGTGATGGGGTGGGTCCATCTGGTTCCCCCCCCCCCCCCCCCCCCCCCCCCCCCCCAGCCAGTGCCGCAGCTGGGACCTCCCCCATGAGCCAAGCACTGACGACGAGAGCAGCTAGGTAGGCAGCCCTCGATTCTCAGGACACCCCGGAGCTTGAGTTTGAGGATGACACTGTTTTCCCATCACAGTTGTCTCCAGCACCCTCCACCAGAGACACTCACCTCGGTTGGGCACTTTAGTGAAGAGGCTCCTGGGACACTATATGGTGCGCACTACACAGCTGCTCCGGTACATCAGGTGGAGGGAGGAACTCCCCAGGAGGCGGACGGTCGGTGGGCAGGCTGATGCCAGGGACTAGCTTTTCATCCAGATGGATTTTGGGCTTCTGGAACAGACAGTCCCACCTATTGTTGAGATGCAGTCACCGGGCCAGGGTCTACATGAGGGGATGTCGGCGAGCATTCAGCACCTGCAGATGCAGTTGGAGGATTCCAACCACATGCAGGAGCAGGAGGTGGCGCCGACCATGCATGCCATTCAGGCCAACACCTCAAGGGTGGCGTCCACAGTGGAGGCCTTGGGGGTGACTGTTTTGGCTATGGATCAGCATGCCCAAGGCTTTAGGAATTCTGTGCAGGTGCCGGCCGAGGCCCAGGACAGGGTTGCCGACTCACAGGCAGCAATGTGTCAGGGCTAATTCAACATGCAGCAGTGCTTCTGAGTGTGGCCCAGTCGCAGCAGGCCATGGCTGGGAATGACGGCCCCGAAGATGGTGGCACAGTCAATCGGTGATGTGGCACAGTCCCAGATGGAGATGGTCCATTCCCTGTGGTCCATGGCCGCAAGCATGAAGATCCCGGTCGAGACAAGAGTGGGCCTCCAGGGCTGGCAGCGCCAGGTGGCGAAGCAGCCTCAGGGGGTAGCTTCACTTGCACTCCTGTCCCATGGAGTAGCCTGGGGCCATCGGGCACCCCGAGGGAGGAGGAGGTGATGGGGCTCGTGCCAGTGACTCCCGCAGGGGAGGTGCCAGAACACCACAGCACCTCAGACCTCCCCCCACATAATGTCCCTGGCCTATCTGGTGAGCAGCGGGCAGAGCAGGGCAGCACCACGCCACCTGAGCAGCAGCCGGGCACATCCACGCTCAGTCGCTCCAGAAGACGGCTGCCAACGATGACCCAGGTCGCAGGGTGGGAATCACAGCAGGTCACCTTCACTCCTGATGTACCACCTGGGCATCCACTAAGATATCATGTTAGGGCCCGTAAGGCCAGAAAGATAAGTTGGCACCGGTGCAGGGCTCAGTTTAATGTTAGGAGCTAGGGCACAAATCTGTAGGTACGTTGTCACATTAAACTGTTCACACTTTTACAACCAGCCTTGGTGCTCTGTCAGATTGGTGTGAACGTGGCTGGTCTGGGCTGGCCACAGAGGAGGAGTGGGAGGGGCTGGGGTGGGCGGATGTTGTGGGTGGCCTGGGCACACAGCCCCCTGACTGTCCCCACCACCGTCACCCCAGGGACCCATTAGTACGGTGTAATGGAATGGCCAGCTTCGATGCAGGGAGCACCCACGTGGATGGTGGTAATTGGGCACGAGTCAGATATTGTCAAGTGATGCAGAACATCAGAGCTCATCATAGAGCAGGTTGTCATCATACCGCTTAGGTGGGGTTACGTGGATAGGGTGGAGGTGTAGGGATCGGGTGGAGGTGTGGGCTTAGGTAGGGTGCTCTTTCCAAGGGCCGATGCAGACTCAGTGGGCCGAATGGCCTCCTTCTGCACTGTAAATTCTGTGATCCTCCATCCCATGGACCAAACCCAATGTTACTGCTAATTCAGGGCCCATAACCCCATAGTGCGGCAGGTAAGTACCGCAGAGTGGGGTGCAGACGCGGAAGGTGGGGTTGGGGGGGGGGGGAGATGCGGTGTCGTGCCCCGGTCAGTTTCCCACCAATTTCAACCCCCCCCCCCAACCCTGTGCCTGTTGGTTTCCATCCTCCCTTTCCCCCGCATCCTCCTTGTTGGACGAGGTGTGCCGTTCATCCTCCTCCTCCAGTACATCGCCTCTCTGCTTTGTGATGTTGTGGGGGGGGGGGGGGGGGGGGGGGGGGGGCGCAGCAGGCCGCCATGATATGGGTGATCCTCTCAGCTTGGTCCCCTCCTCAGGCACCTGAATCGCATCATCAGGATGCCGAAGCACCAGTCAATCACGCTCCTGGTCACTGCCTGGGCGTCGTCGTAGCAGCAGGTCTCTGCGTCAGTCTGTGGTCCCCGGATAGGCATCATCAGCCATGACCGCAGTGGATGATCAGTGGGGGAGGTGGGGGGGGGGGGGGGGGGGGGGAGGGGGGGGGAAGGTCCGACCCTGGGGCGGGGGCCTTCGATGTGGCCTGGCCCACGATCGGGGCCCACAAATCGGTGGGCCGGCCTCTCTGGCTTGGGGCCTCCTTTCTTCCACGCCAGCCCCTGTAGCCCTGTGCCATGTTGTGTCGGGGCCGGCGCGTTGAAGGGAGCCACTGCACATGCGCGCATTGGCACTGGTGCCACTGCGCATGTGTGTGTTGGCGTAGGTGCTACTGTGCATGCGCGGATCCCGTGGCACCCAGTTCATGACAGGGTCAGCAGCTGGAGTGGCGTGAACCGCTCCAGTGCCGTGATGGCCTTCTGTAGGGGCCAGAATTGCTGATCCTGAAGCTGTGTTGATGCCGTCGAGATATGCGACGGCGTTTCTGACGGCGTCAACACTTAGCCTCAGGATCACAGTCTCCCGCCCCTGGGCTGGATTCTCTAATAATGGGGCTATATCCCCACGCCAGTGATAAAAAGCTGGCGAATCATTCTGGACTTTCCTGAAGAAAGCCCAGAGTGATTCTCCTACCTGAAGGGGGCTAGCAGGGCCCCAGAGTATTCCTCAGAGCTCCGGCTGCCGATACGGGGCCCTGCACGTCCGGTTGGGGGTCTGTGCATGCGCACTGCTGCGGCTTGTGTCGGCCGCCCCGCGCGACTTGGCGGACCCACACCACGGACTGGCACCATAAAGATAGGGCCCTCGAGATGGCGTGCGCCCGTGGGTTGGTGGCACCCGATCGTTTGCCTGGCCGTCTGTGAGGCCCCACCGCGGTGAAGGATTCACCCCGCCACCCGACCGGGAACCGGAGAATGGCGGGAGCGGCGCCGGACCGGATTTCGTGTTTGACGCCAATTCTCTGCCCCAGAGCCGATCGCTATTACAGTTTGAGGTGCGCCATCAAGAGTGGTTGACCAGGAGCCTCTCCCACTCTTACCGGCAACCATTGGCATGTTGAATGGATTTGCAGATTGACGCTCAACCTGTTTGACTGTGTTACGAATGCACCTTCCTTGGCACCTTCCGTTTGTAAAATCAACAGTCCAAAGATTGAGTAGATCGTGTGTGATTCAGAGTCGGTGACTCGAATTTACAATCAGGGGCAGAGAGAGAAATCTAGAAAAGGAAAGAAGACTGGAATAAGAGAGAGGGAGAGAAAAAGACAGAAACTAAAAATAAGAAAAAAAGTTAACGTTTAAAATTTGACATTTTCAGTCTCTCTGAACAATTTGAAACCTGGCAGAATGAGATTTCACATCTGTTATTGTTAACTTTCAGTGCCAGAGAGGTTGATTGACCGTAATTAGCAATTATCGCACAATTTGAAGATTACTTATGATTAAGTGCAGCAGAAACAAAGTTCTGTTTTTACGGCACTAGATGATTATGTAGCACAATTCAGACAGAAACGTTTACATTGTACCATTCAATCATACATTGGCCCGTTGACTAAACTTGCTCTATCATGTATTACGATCCCAGACCAGACCCCAACAGTGACTCGGGTACTGGACCGAAACCCCAATATTTAATTTTTATTTTTTAAGATGGTGTGTAAAGATTACTTTGCTCCAGGAGTGACTGCTTGAAGAAATAGGCACATTATATGTTAAAACAAACGTTATTCCTAACACAGTATAAAAATCGTTAACATTCTCTGCGTGGGTTTCCTCCGGGTGCTCTGGTTTCCTCCCACAGTCCAAAGATGTGCAGGTTAGGTGGATTGGCCACCCTAAATTGCCTTTGGTATCCACATAGGTTAAGGTGGGGTTACTGGGTTATGGGGATAGGGTGGGTCTCTTTCAGAGGGTTGGTGCAGACTTGATGGGCCGAATGACCTCCTTCTGCACTATAGGGAGTCTATGAAGTGCACACCAGAAAATAGCTTACAATTACCTCTTAAACAATACTACTCAATACAGTGAATACTTAATTTTTATCTTTATTCCCACTTAAACAAGAAGAAAACAAACCATCTCAGCTCTCAATTCATCTTAAACACCAATGGCACAGAGGAATACTTACTTTACTGAGGTATTCTTTGAGAAGGAGAGATCTCTTGACAAAAAAGACCTGACTCTGCTCAACTCCATGCAGAAACTCTGGTTGAATGCCTTCAAAAACTGTTTCAACTGGCTTGTTTCAGCTCCCCATTTTCCTCAGACCAGTCCGCACTGTTCTAAATACTGTGAAAAGCAAATTACTGTGGATGATGGAACTGAGACCAAAGAGAAAATGCTGGAAAATCTCAGCAGGTCTGGCAGCATCAGTAGGGAGAGAAAAGAGCTAACGTTTCGGGTCCAGGTGACCCTTTGTCAAAGCTACAATACACAGACAGTGGGAAGTATTTATACTGTGGAGTGAGAATGAAAGATGAGTCATATCCACAGAAACCCAGGGAAATGAGGTGCTAATAGTCACAGAAACCGTGGGGAAAGAGTGCAAATGGCAGTCTCCAGAAAGAACAAAAGGTGTGAAAGGCCAAACAGCAGAGAAACTAACATCAGCGGGTGAACTGTGATAGATGTAAATGTGGGGGGAGGGGAAGGGGGAAGCAACGGGGAGAAAGGGTAAGGAAAGATGGATAAGATGGGGGGTAAATATATAGAACGAAAGACAGGAGAGAAATAAATGGTAGAAGACAGTTAAAATGAAATGGGACGAAAAGAAATAGGTCGAGGTGGGGTAGAGCTAATCACCTGAAGTAGTTGAATTCGATGTTGAGACCGGAAGGCTGTAGTGTGCCTAACCAGAAGATGAGATGTTGTTCCTCCAGTTTGTGTTGAGCTTCATTGGAACATTGAACTGGAACAGGGAATCTCTTTGAATTAAACTACGAGAACAAACTGCCTTACTCGCAATCTCAGCTTCATCCAGAACTGAACTGAAAATTCTTTCTCAAAAGGCCTGGTGCCTGAGCTCCACCCAGCAATGACATCATCTCACACAGCTGTAAACCAATTAACTAGCCTGGGAATCCCCTTAATCAAAACAACATTGCAGTAGCCCAAGCTTTTTAAGATGCCGAATTGCACATTTGGCTCCTAAAAGCTTTATTGTCTCTCAAACCAAGGGCGAAATCGCCTGGGGCCGCCGAAAATCCCGCCCCTGCCGTGGCAGAGATTCTCCGCCACCTGGGAAGGGGCGGTGGCGGGAATCTCACCACTCCGATCGGCGAGGCCCCTGCGGTGATTCTCCAGCCCGGATGGGCCGAAGTCCCGCCGCTGGGAGGCCTCTCCCGCCGCCGAGGTTTGAACCACCTCTGGTGGCAGCGGGATCGGCGGTGCGAGCGGGTCCCGGGGTACTGGGGGGGCGGGGGGGGGGGGGGGCGGGGGGGGGGGTCGGACCCCGGGGGGTGCCCCCACAGTGGCCTGGCCCACGATCGGGGCCCCCCGCTCAGACTCTGGGCCAGTGCCCTGGGTGCACTCTTTCTCTTCCACGGCCCCCACGGCCTCCGCCATGGTGGAAGCGGAAGAGAAACCCCCATCGCTCATGCGCCGGTGGTGACATCAGCGGCAGCTGGCTGCTGACGTCACCGCCGGTGCATGCGCCGACCGGCAAAAGCCTTTCGGCCAGCCCCGCTGCCGGGGGCGCCGTTTTTTGCGCCAGTCGTCTGGTGCCAAACGCTCCGGCGTGGGGCTGGCCCCCAAAGGTGGGTAGAATTCCCCACCTTTGGGGAGGCCCGACCCCGGAGTGATTGGCGCCACTCCCCTACGCCGGGACCCCCCCGTCATGCCGGGTAGGGGAGAATCCCGCCGCAAGTTTCTTTTCAAAACTTGACCACAGCCAGTAGTCAAGCACCCAGGCTTTTACCCCTTACTTCACCAAATACCTATAATAAGATATCTGAAATTTCTACATTCATCACACATTTACAGCAGGATTTAGATCGTTTGGAGGCTTGGGCAGCAAGATGGCAGACAGAGTTTAATCCGGACGAATGTGAGGTAATGCATTTTGGAAGGTCTAATACAGGTAGGGAATGTACAGTGAATGGTAGAACCCTCAAGAATATTGACAGTCAGAGAGATCTTGGTGTACAGGTCCACAGGTCACTGAAAGAGGCAACACAGGTGGAGAAGGTAGTCAAGAAGGCACATGGCATGCTTGCCTTCATTAGCCAGGGCATTGAGTATAAAAATTGGCAAGTCATGTTGCAGCTGTGTAGAACCTTAGGTCGAGATTCTCCGCAAATGCGGAGAATCGTAAAGGCTGCCATGGGACAGGCCGTGACCCACGGCAGTCTTCACGCCCACTTCCGGGGCCGATTCTCCCCCCGGGCTAGGAGCACGGCCCCGTGCGTCATGGCGGCGCGGCCTTGACGACCATCGTCAAGGCCGCACGCCAAGCGTCATGCCGGCTGACGCGGCCGATGACGTCAGCCGCGCATGCGCAGGTTGGACAATGCCAACCCATGCATGCGCAGTTGCTGTCTTTTCCCTCAGCCGCCCCGCAAGATGTGGCGCCTTGATCTTGCGGGGCGGCGGAGGGAAAAGAGTGCGTCCATTACGGACGCACGGCCCGCGATCGGTGGGCACCGATCGCGGGCCTATGCCCCCCTTGGCATGGCCGTGGTACTGGCGTGCCAATCGGGCCCCCAGATGCCCCAAACGGGCATCTGGCGCCCGTTTCACAACGGCAGCAACAGGTGTGTTTGCTGCCGTGTTGAAACGTGCATGAAGGCCCGGCCGCTCGGCCCATCGGCCTCGAAGAATCGCTGCTCGCCGTAAAAAACGGCGAGCGACGATTCATGGCGTGGGTCGGGCGTGGGGGGAGAGAATAGCGGGAGGGCGTGAAAAATGGCAGGAGGCCCTCCCGCTATTCTCCCACCCAGCGTGGGGGGCGGAGAATCGCCCCCTTAGTTAGGCCACATTTGGAGTATAGTGTTCAATTCTGCGCGCCACACTACCAGAAGGATGTGGAGGCTTTAGAGAGGGTGTGGAAGAGATTTACCAGGATGTTGCCTGGTATGGAGGGCATTAGCTATGAGGAAAGGTTGAATAAACTTGGTTTGTTCTCACTGGAACAAACGAGGTTGAGGAACGACCTGATAGAGGTCTACAAAATTATGAGGGGCATAGACAGAGTGGATAGTCAGAGACTTTTTCCCAGGGTAGAGGCATGAATTACTAGGGGGCATAGGTTTAAGGTGCGAGGGGCAAGGTTTAGAGTAAATGTACAAGGTAAGTTTTTTACACAGAGGGTAGTGGGTGCCTGGAACTCGCTGCCGGAGGAGGTGGTGGAAGCAGGGACGATAGTGACGTTTAAGAGGCATCTTGACAAATACATGAATAGGATGGGAATAGAGGGATACGGACACCAGAAGTGTAGAAGATTTTAGTTCAGATGGGCAGCATGGTCGGCACAGGCTTGGAGGGCCGAAGGGCCTGTTCCTGTGCTGTACTTTTCTTTGTTCATTGTTCTTAACAGATAAATAATGGTGAGAAGCATGATCCATTGATTTTGGCAGAAAACTCCAGCTCATTCCTCATGTTTTACCCAAATTCCTTACATCAAAATACTTCAGACAAGTGAAAAAATATCTGGCAAAGCAATTGCTCACCGAATAGGAACTGACTAATTTGGTTCCCCCGTGTGCAATTTGTGAACATCCCCACCACCTCCCCAGTTACATTTAGTTTTATCACTTTATTTAAGGAAGGAAGCTGCATTGCACATAGTCTGTCCTAAGATCAAAGGCTACATTATATGCACCCCTGCTTCCGTGGTGGGTTTTGAACCAGGAAGGGTGGGTGTGTGAAATTGCATGGATGGGATTCCCTCTGGGATTCCGGCCGCCCCGACCAAGAAGTGATTTTACAGTGGGGTGGGCTGCGCCTCGGACAGGAAGCCCACCCCCCCCCCCCTATTAAAACCCTTAAGTGGCCTCTTAATGGCCACTTCAGGGTCTTTTTGCACCCAGCCTCAATTTTCAACCTGGTGGGCATCGTAATGATCGGGGTAATGATTGGGAAATAGAACTATTAATCATCCTCAATCTCGCGCGGGAAGTTTGGTGGGGGGGGGGGGGGGGGGGGGGATAGCGGAGCGGGGGATTTGTTCTCCATTTAAAACCCCCTTCTGCCTGGGGGTGCCCTCCACTCCAGGGATTAGACACCTCCGGACCTAACTCGCCACCCTCCCCCAGGCCTAACCCCTGATTACGCAATTGCTCCCCCCCACAAACCCTCCAAGGCATACCCTGCCCTCCCTTCTCTGGGACCATAGCCACTTTCATTCAGACCGGCTCCCTACATTGGGTGCCAGGCACGGTGCTGCAGTACCTCTTTGGGCCTGCTGCCAATCGACTCTCATTTGAGTGTAAAACGACAGCAGGTCTGTCAGAATCCGTCAAGCCCCTGCCATCGGAAACGTCAGGCCCTGGTTTAGTGCTGTAGACTCTGTCAAGCGTTTCCTCGCCAGGAGCTTGCAATGCAGCATTAAAATATAGCGAAACATCCCATCGTCTTGCGGCAAAGTTAGTTTTAACCAGCAATCTGAAAATGGCTTTATGAAATATTGTATCAATATGAATCACCAGCATCGTATCTGGGGCCTGTCTCAGCTTTCACCTCTAATCATTTCTGTGAAATATTGCAATATTCTTTTTTGTTAGAATCAATTTGAACAGTTTTTGAAATCATTCTCATAATACAAAGTGGTATGTTTCAGGGACAATATCATGACCCCACAAAATAATTTATATCCAAGAACAAGCACAACACTTGACAGGTATACTTGTAAAGTGAGTTATCTTGATCTTCTTTGTAATGAGATTGTCAAAAGTGAAAAATAAAGTTCATGAATGCAAGGCCAACGGAATAGCCTCTCACTTGTTTACATTCCAAAATGGCTTGTGGCATTATTGACTCCACAGGAGATGAGCGCATATTATATAACCTTAGCAAAATGGCACAGCTCAAAGGTGATCTGCGTTTTGTGCTCAGGCTGAAAGGAGCCGGCAAGGGCACTCTGACAGCTGTTGTTAATGAATTGCAAATTACCACTTTCATCCAGTTCCTGCAGGAGGACAAATAAAAATGAATTTCTAACACTTTCTGAAAGGGAGAGAGGACGACAGGCTTTGACAACGAACAAAGCCAGTGCTCATGGTGGCAGCATTCCTGTGATTGTAGCCTTTTCTACATTCATCTTTTCAGTGCTGGGTCTGCACTAAGCCAGGAACTGAGTTCTCCAGTTAGCTTGCAAATTGTTGATGCTGTACGGGGCAGAAAGATGACACAGCGGTTACCACTGCTGCCTCACAGCACCGAGGACTCGAGTTCGATCCTGGCCCCGAGTCACTGTCCTTGTGGAGTTTGCACATTCTCCCCCTGTCTGTATGGGTCTCACCACTACAACCCGGGTAGGTGGATTGGCCACGCTAAATTGCCCCTTAAATAAAATGTTTACAAAGATGCTGTATGTGCAGGAAATTGGCTGGAAACGGGGCTGGAATATATTTTGCATCAGCAAATGAAAGAAGCTTGATGTATAAAGAAAACATTTCCTACCTATTAAAACTAATGAGAGCATGCATTACGGACAAACCTCACAATAGTTAGGGTTGATCCAATGCAAATTTCCCACGTGAAGTCCATTTCAAAATAATATTATCATCCTGAATATCCACCAGTGAACCTCAGCTCATCTCCATGTGATCTTTGCGCCAGTTTCTCTCTGCCGATGCATAGTGTGGGTTTCAGTAACAGCTCCTCAGATAACACTCAGCAAAAAATCAATCTTTGTTGCTTGACCAGGGGGGAGACTTTAATTCAGGGTAGGTTTCAGGAGGGATACACGCTGACAGATTAATTTAACATACAGTGGAGACCACCATGATTTTAACCATCAGTGCAATTCCGACCTGGAATGGGCAGAACGAGCATGCACTGCATCAATGGGCAGGATAAAATTGGGTCGCCAAGGATCACCTGCTGGTTTCCAGGGTGGGTATTGCAAGAGGGAATTGGTGTGGGAGCAGAGGAGGGGCAGCCCTGGATTTCATTGTGGGGCCTGGAGCATCACTCCAACTTTAGACTTGCCCAGTTAGGTTCAGGATAAATAATCTGGACACGTGTGGAACTGAATGGAAGTCCTGCCTCTCTCACAGAAGCACTGTTCATAACGCATGCACCACTCGGTGTTGAGGACAGGTGCCAAGATTATTTATAGTGCCAATGGTGCCTCTGATTCAGGGGTGGTGAGGGATTTTCCCTGCAACACCTTCCCACTGTGTAAGGAGCCCATTCTCATTTGGAAGCAGATAAGTCATTAAAAAAATGCAGAGTTCGCCATTCGACTGGCCTTCAGTACTCTGGTGGGAATCCAACCTGGCAATGATCTGGCAATGCTTTCCAGGAAAAAAGCTGCAACAATTGTTCATTCCAAGACTGAGAGTGATATATTTTGGTCAGGTACGGAACTAAGGCTGGCAAAAGGAATTAAGATATAGATAAGCCTAATTGAATGGTAAGGAGTCTTGCAACACCAGGTTAAATCCCAACAGGTTTGTTTCAAATCACTAGCTTTCGGAGTACTGCTCCTTCCTCAGGTGAATGAAGGGGTGGGTTCCAGGAACATATATATATATAGACAAAGTCAAAGATGCAAGACGATACTTTGAATGCGAGCATTTGCAGGTAATTAAGTCTTTACAGATACAGAGAGGTAAAGGCTTAATTACCTGTAAATGCACACATTTAAAGTATCGTCTTGCATCTTTGACTTTGTCTATATATATGTTTCTGGAACCTACCTCTTCATTCGCCTGAGGAAGGAGCAGCGGCCCGAAAGCTAGTAATTTGAAATAAACCTGTTGGACTTTAATCTGGTGCTGTAAGACTTCTTACTGCGCTCACCCCAGTCCAACGCCGGCATCTCCACATCATAATTGAATGGTGGTATAGGCTTGGCTGAGTTAAATGGCCTATTTGTGCTCCTGTAACATTCAAATCCCATCCCCGTATGTCCAGCAATATCTACTCTTCGGAATCCTGAATATTGGAAATGACTTTACAACTTACCCATGGAAGTCCTCAAACCTCTAATAAAACCTTAAAACTAATAGTAAACACTGCATTTTCTGTTCTCCACCAGGGCATCTTACAAATCTATCCTGGGATAATGTTTATTTTCATTCCCAAAGCTCCTTCTTTGTCAATCACTCACTAACGAGTATGATTGTCCACCTAGGAAACTCTGTGTTACTGGTCATGGGTCCTGTGGAGTCTTGAATGGCTGATGAGCCCAATCCCAGAGTGGCATCTACGACTGCACACTTGGCAAGTGTTTCTGGAAGGTGAGATTGGTCTTTGGACTCCTAGATCGCTGGTATTCCTTTCTCAGGCTCCTTTTCCAAAATTAATTGTTGTGTGGTGAAATGTGTATAGCAAGCTTCACAGGACATGTCCAAGTACATTGCGCTTTTTGCTGATTTGTATTGTATGGATGTCAAATTTATTTCACTGCACATTGTTTAGTTTTCCAACATATATAAACATGAATTTTGTGCCTGTCAGGCACGTGTAATTGACTGAGTCAGAAGGGATATGGAATCCACTCCTTGGCGATGAGAGATTAGAAACGTGACTTCACGCTGACTGGTCAATTAAGGCATGTCAGGTGTGAAAGGCGTCCTTTTGTTAGTTCTTTGGTCCAGGCAGGGGAAGGAGCCCCAATAGGGCCCTGGCTCAGAGGCAGCTCCTTGAAGGCTGCCATGGTCAATGGGTCTAGATTTTCTGGCCTTTCTCACAAAGGTTCCGTCAAAGGTGCCCCCCGCAGTGGGTTCCCAGCAGTGCGGCCGGCGAGCAACGCAAATGGCCATTGACTTAGAGCCCACCAGAAAATCCACCAAGAGGGTTGGGGGAGGTGTAATCCTGGCCAATGGAGAAGCTGTCTTGCAAGTTACCTGAGGCATGTGAAGAAAATATGGCATCTGCTGGGCATATGAGGCAGGAGGGAAACAGCTGTGGGCATTATGCCACCTGATTTTCTGTTGAGTGCCTGGGCATTCTTGTGCAAGCAGTCAGTGCCAGGTGCAGCATTTTAATGCTGCGGAATGGCAAGTGAAGGCCTCACACTTTACAGGTTGGAATAGTGCAGGTAGAGGTTGGGCTACTGAATTCTCTTCTGCTCGTTCAGGAGAATAGAAGCCTTATCACTGGTGAGCACCTATGGGTGTGGTGGGATACATCTGGCTCACTCAGTCTGGCTGGCTTCTCCGGATTGGATGTTAAAGAACATCATGACTTGTCTGAAGACAGATTCAGTGACCAGCTTGACTCAACTTTGGGCAGCAGATTGGGACACACCACATCGATCCCCCACCCACCCTTCAAAGAACTGGAGGTGAGAAAGATCTCTGGACCAACCAGCTGGTATACAGAGGTTACAGTTTCCCTAGGAAGGCAAGGCCTCTTTCAGCACTGGACCTCGGGTATGTTGAGGTAACTGGACCGCTACATGCACATACTGGATGCGGTATAGTGAATCCTCTATGGACCCTTCCACCTTGCACTTCCTGCAGGTCCTGAACTCCTGTGACTTCTCCCTTTGTCCCATAGGTCGGTCTCTGGGATAATGCCTGTGGAAACCTGCCCTCCTCTCCCCTCTGGCATCCTCTTCAAAACAGGATAGTGGAGGATACAATCCCCATTTACAGAAATGCGGATAGGCACTATCCCATGCACTTGGCAGAAAGCCTCCAAGAAAGTTTGTAAGAAAAAGATTTCTCAAAAAATACTTGCCCGACAAAGGGTCAGGCAGAAAGCACAAAAGATGCTATGAACTATCAGGGATAAACCAACAACAAACTCTCACCTAAGCTCCTAACTATTCGCACTGTCGAGCTCTTGTCCACTTTTATCCTGTCCTACATTGAGAAATTATTGAAAACAGGAAGGCCTGCCTGTGTTGCTCAAGTGCTGACTGCTAAAGCACAGTGGCAATGTAAAATTGCAAGCCATGGATTTTAAATTGTCTTAATTGCCCTTTAATTGTCAGTGGGCACGCTTCTGACTAATGTGAGTGCACGGCGACCATAATATCGGATGACGTCGTGATGACACTATGACACCTACCCAATAATAATAATATCCTTTTATTGTCACAAGTATGAAGTTACTGTGAAAAGCCCCTAGTCGCCACATTCCGGCGCCTGTTCGGGTAAGCTGGTACGGGAATTGAACCCGCGCTGCTGGCCATGTTCTACATCACAAACCAACTGTCTAGCCCATTGAGCTAAACCAACCCAATGTTATCTCATGCGATTTAGTGCTTCTTTGGGTTGGCTGGATGTCCGCCCTTGCGGCATCAATTTCTGGCCATTGTGTCCTTTACCATGTCCAGGAAGTTGCATTGAATTGATGTTATGGATTTGAGAGGGGTTCATTTAAACAACCTTGATTTTTCATTTCATTACCCCTCCCTAAAGGTGTTTTGGATTTTTGATTTCCCCTCTTTACAAGTGGTGGCATATTTTCCCCAACCCTAAATCTGGAGTGTTCCAATCCTCTACGAATAACTCACAGCAAATGCGAGATAAGATAACATAAAAGCGTTGGTTTATTTCACAATAAGTGGTTTCGCAATGCCTCTCCCTTTCTGCACTCATAGAATAAAAGATGGATCAGGGTACGAGTCATGATTAGTCAGGGTAAAGCCTTCTCTATTTTACAAAAAAAATTAAAATTGTACAAAGTAGCCTGGTAGACTCATATATGTATTTATATTTTCCTTCCCATCTCAACTGGGACCTGTCACTTAGAGCTTTTATTTTGCTTGCAATAACGAGTGAAAACCAGTCTATAGTTGAAGTCACAAGTGTAAAAGAATTACAGTATGCAGGCAAGAAAGAAGTTTGAGATAAATTGTTATACTAAGATTGCTGGCTGAGGCATTGCCCCGGATTAAACACAATCAATCTGCATCTTACTTTCCTCCAATCCTGGTAGCATAAAACATCCATTATGTGTTGGAAATCACTTCTCTGTAACCTACATTGCAGCCTCTGCTGACTCTGGGAAAATCAGCAAATGCGCAGAAGATGAAGAATGACAAGCAACTGGAGTGCATTAACTTCAAACTATAATTAATATATGCAGAAGTCCAATAGGAACTGAGATGCTGCATTTGGGATTAATTTAAGGAGTTCTGCAATTTGGGGCAGATATCCAATTGGTTTCTATCCCAGTGAGAATTCAGCATGATATTTTAGGAGTGGGGTGTATATCCACCAAGCTCGACTACTTTAGGATCCTGGCTAGGAAAGGATTGGAGCAGGGACTATGCGATATTCCTGAAATACCCCTGCTACTGTACAATCAGGGCCTCTGGAGGGTTGAGCGGGATTAACATCTACTGTGAGAAAGCATTGGTCCGTTCTGAATCAATACAACACAAAGCGATCCTCAGGCCATTAATTACTGCAACAAAGTGATCTTACTTTTCCATTGAGAAGTTTTAAAAGCAAGTGGCCCATTTTATTTTTATTGGTCCCAGCTGGGTTCCTA